>NC_059102.1:101936158-102236158 GCF_020740685.1 Jaculus jaculus
TTTGAACCCAGGGGCCAGAATGCTTCTAGGGTCATCTAGCATATGGGTCATTTTGGTTAACAAGAGACTATGACATTATGACTTTAAAGATAGCTTCTGGGTGTTGCAGAGATGGCTTGATGGTTAAGGCGCTTGCCTGTCAAGCCTAAGGACCCAAGTTTGATTCTCCATCCCAAGTAAGCCAGATGCACAAGATGGCACATGTGTCTGGAGTTCTTTTGCAGTAGCTAGAGTCCCTGATGATGTGTTTTCTCTCTCTCTCTCTCTCTCTCTCTCTCTCTCTCTCTCTCTCCCCTTTCTATCTCAAATATTAATTAATTAATTTACAAAAAGAAAAAGATAGCTTCTGGAGCTGGGCACGGTGGCCCACACCTTTAATCTCAGCACTTGGGAGGTAGAGGTAGGAGGGTTGCTGAGAGTTCAAGGCCACCCTGAGATTACATAGTGAATTCCAAGTCAGCCTGGACTAGAGTGGGAGCCTACCTTGCTTAGTGGTTAAGGTGCTTGCCTGTGAAGCCTGAGGATGCAGGTTCAAGTCCCCAGTACCCACATAAGTCAGATGTACAAGGTGGTACATGTGTCTGGAGTTCATTTGCAGTGGCTGGAGGCCCTGGCACACCCATTCTCTCTTTCTCTCTCTCTCTTGCTCATTTACTCACTCTCTCAAATAAAAAGCTAAGCATGGTGGCACATGCCTTTAATCCTAGCACTTGGGAGGCAGAGATAGGATCGCTGTGAGTTCAAGGCCACTCTGAGACTAAATAGTAGATTCTAGGTCAGCTTGTACTACAGCAAGACCCTACTTTAAAAAAACAAACAACAAAAAAAGATCACTCCTAATTTATTTATGCTAATTCTATCAAGTGGTCATCACCAGATTTAATCGCTTATATTTAAGTGACTTAATTTCAGTCACTATAATGTTATCTTCCTGTTGGGTAAAACATGTTGGGATAGTTTGCCTAAGCTTTATCAAAATTTTTTTTGCTTCATGGGTAAAATGTAAAATTGTTTCATGTTAATAAAAATTCCTGTTATACATAAAATCAATTGCTATCCAAGATTAAGCTGAAAACATGGTTGTCAAACAATGTTTTCTCTTTCAGAACAGATTTGTTAAGGGTTGTATTAGAACTTAACTGTTTAGGCTCAACAATGAACAGATTCTGATCCAGTATATGTAAAGTAACTGTCTCATTTCTGGCATCTCAAGTCCAGTGCTTATAGCAAAATTAACTCTTAAGACGTATTCTCTGCTTTAGGGGATAGGTCATTCTCAAACAATGGTCCTCATCTGAGAGAAATCGTTTCAAGCCCATGGTTCTGTTTCCAACATTCCCTGGGTAATTGGTACCCACACAGGTATCTGGACTAATGAAAGATGTTTGCAAATGCAGGTGCCAAGACTTTATACTGTCTTCCTTGTCTTTTTACTGACAATTTCTAAGTTAAATTAAGTGGTTTAGATTTGTATTGTTTTCAGACTGGTAACAGTTTCTGCCTGCATTTATAGCTACTAGACATTAAAAGGATAAGGTGTTCCTACTTTCTAGGATATGGCCTATGCTGCCACAGGACATCTAAACTTGAAAAGGTTGGACAAAATGACTTTAAGCTCTTGTGCAATTCTTTAACTAGATGTGTTTCAGTAATCAAATGTGCCATATATGACCATACATCCAGGTTGGTGTAACTTTCTTTCTAAGTGTTCTAATAACCTATGTAGAAGCCAAAGCCAGTTGGATTCACCAGAGGTTAAAAGGCCAATATTTTGACCCCTGCTCCCAGGTCATGAGACCCACTGAAGATGATGGGACACTTCTACACTGTCTTCCTGATCAGGAAGGATATGTAGACCCAGAAACAAAAACAAAAACAAAAAAAAAAATCGGTGTACAGTCTAAAATAGGTGAGTCAAAACTGAAAACAATCAGTCCTCCTAGCTTCCCAAAGAAGGGAAACCTACTTGGCCAGCACAGCCCTGACTCATCCTAACTGACACCACCAGTATCAGAGAAGCTATAGGGCTACTCCTGGGTACCTAAAGTCTCCTCTGGAGAGCCATTAGTGACCTCCAAAATTAATCCTTGATTAGGTTTTGGCTATCTGTTTGGTCTTAAACACTCAGAGAGAAATGTATAACCAAAGATAAAGGGATACCTCAAATATATGAATGGCCTATTAAGTAATAAAACAAGAGCTTTCCAAAAAAAGAAACAAACAAGGCCTTAAGGCATATTGACCCCTCTCTAATAGTTCTAATTAATTAATAATCTAATTAATAGGGAAAAACAACCATATATGTCAAGAAAGTTATTTCCAAATCTGAAATATATATGCATGACTCTGACCCAGGGTCACTTAATTTTAAAAGATTTTCTTATACTGAAAACAATGGTGAGTCCCTTCTAAATTATGCCAGGACATCATTAAATAAGTCCTGAGGCCAACAATATATTGTACAGTCCCTATTGGCACCCAACAGCTCTATGGCACCAACCTTTGGCCCTGGCTACCCCCAGGACAAATTTTAAAAGGTACAGTGGGCTGGAGAGATGGCTTAGCAGTTAAAACATTTGCCTGCAAAGCCAAAGGACTTTGGTTCAATTCCCCAGGACCCACGTTAGCCAGATGCACAAGGTGGTGCATGCATCTGGAGTTTGTTTGCAGGGGCTGGAGACCCTGGTGTGCCCCCTCCCTCTTTCTCTCTCTCACTCTTTCAAATAAGTAAAAAAATTAATTAATTTTAAAAAGGTACACTGTGGGAGACTATTATTAAAAAGATTATTATCAAGGTTAAGTAGTGTGTATATATTCCTGATAACTCTGCTAATAGCTCTTCTGTTTTACATGCCATAAAGAAACAGACGCAGACCATTTCAGACACTACTGTGCCATTCAATGAACAGTTCTAGGAGAAAATCTCAGCCAGCTCATGCTTCAGATGATCCTGAGACAATCCAACTCCATATACCTGGATGCCCTCAAATGCTCCCCAAGGCTAGAAGTGCACAAGAAGGACAACACTGAAGGTGGTAAGTTTGCTGTGTGTTCACTGCTCATTAACTCCTTACTTTATTCTTTCTCCCAACAGTTTCCTCCAGGACTATCTTCCTGCACTCCATCAATACACGTCTGGGATCCTTTAGAATGGTTCTCCTCTGTAGGAGAAACTAACTGCCATATTTCTACAACCCCACCCCCAAATCAGCCAGTAGTTCAAGACCTGATGTCATTGCTCCCTGTCCTCTAACAGCAGTCAAGTGACTTCTCATGAGAGGAAGGAATGAGAGGGGGTACAGTTAGGGTGACTAAACCCCTAGTAGTAAGAAAAAGGCAGGAAAGTGCACTTGCTAGGGATGATTTGACTTCTTATCTCTTACCTACTTCCCTCCACCTGCATAAGCAACCAGGACCCCTCCTGGGAAGGAGGTCATTCATAGGATTTAAACATGGTGGTTGGAGCCAGGTGTGGTGGCACACACCTTTAATCCCAGCACTCCAGAGGCAGAGGTAAGAGGACTGTATACTGAATTCCAGGTCAGCCTGGACTAGAATGAGACCCTATCTCGAAAGGCCAAAAGTTATAATAAAATAAACATGTGGGGCTGGAGAGATGGCTTAGTGGTTAAGGCACTTGCCGACAAAGCCTAAGAACCCAGGTTTGATTCCCCAGTACCCACATAAATCAGATGCACATGGTGGCACATGCATCTGGAGTTTGTTTGCAGTGGCTGGAGGCCCTGGCACACCCATTCTCTCTCTCCCTTTCTGTCTCTCTCTCAAATCAATAAAAATAAATCAATTTTTAAAAATCAATAAAAATAAATAAATAAATAAATAAATAAATAAACATGTGGTTGATCAAGTTCAGCCCCTGGAACTTAGTGTCAAGGCTAGCCTCTTCCTGGGACAGCCCCTAGCCCTAACCAACCAGCTGTGCCTCTGGTTCACCCATCACTATAAGGTTATAAATACTTTTGCAGGGGGACAGCAGGCTCTCTGACCACTTGGGAACTTCAAGCTGTGGGTGCGATTTTCCCTGACTGCACCTAGGCTGGCTCCACTGGGACCCGGCCCAGGCCCAGCCTGGAAAGCTCCTTAGCCCGTACTCCTTAAACTTTCTTTTCACAATGTTTCCAGGTCCTCCACAATGGGATCTTTGGCCACGTGGGTGTCTTTCCTTGGCTCTGTACTTCCCTCAATAAATATAATGATTTAATTGTAAAAAAGATTTTGAGCCGGGCATGATAGCACACGCCTTTATTCTCAGCACTAGGGAGGCAGAGGTAGGGAGAATCACTGAGAGTTCGAGGCCACCAAAGTACAGTGAATTCCAGGTCAGTCTCAGCTAGAGTGAGACCCTACCTCGAAAAAGAAAAAAAAAAAAAAAAAAAAAACTTCAAGGTTTAGAGTCTCGCTCTAGCCCTGGTTGACCTGGACTTCACTATGTAGTCTCAGGGTGGCCTCAAACTCATGCCGATCCTCCTACCTCTGCCTCCCAAGTGTGCGCCTCCGCGCCCGGGTGATTAAAAAGAGAGACTATGGTAAGGCAGGACTAGTCGCTAAATACAGAAAGGGCTCAGACCCAAGCTGTAGGCCTGCTGCAGCCCAGCCCAGAGCATCCCACGGCTCCCGAGAGGGAGGCGGGGGAGGACGGTCCCCGGCGAAGCACGGGCGCCACCTGCCGCCCGGGTAGGATTCAGCCTCGCCGAGGACCGTGCACTGCGCCGGCTCCGCCCGCCCCGCAGCCCGCCGGCGTCTCGCGGGCGCCTGGGGCCGGCAGGGGCTTAGCCGGTCCATCCGCCGAGGCCCAGGGCTCCCCGTCTCCGCCCCCCCCTCCCCCCGCGGAGCCCGGGAGGAATCGCCCCCGCCCTGGGCTCCCCGCTCCACCGGGGCAGCGCAGCCACCGCAGCTCGCAGCCCGGCCCGGGGAGGACGCCGGAGGGAGGCGGTGGGCCGGAGCCCCGGGGACCGGATCCGCCCCACCTGCCCGCGGCGCCCGCTTTCACTGCGCCAGGCTGGCCCCGGGCCCCTCGGGTACCTCCCTGAGCTCACTTGAGGTTTAACCGCGGGGGCAGCGCTGGGAGGAGGCGCCCAGGGTCGAGCTCTTCCAACTCCCCCGCAGCTGAGCCCTCGGTGGAGCCGGGCGGGCTCAGCTGGCGAGGTTAAAAGCGGAGCACCACCTTGTGGAAAGAGGAGAACGCAGCTGGGCAGCATACCAGTGTCCTGAAGGGGACCCCCAGACGACGGTTTTCTAAAGCGCATGGCCCAGCCATTCAGCTCTGCACTTGGTCATTCTCGGTGACCGCTTGAAGGGAAGTGGGGTGCGGGTGCAGAAGGCTCCTCGGGATGCGGGGCTGCCCCAGCCTCAGCCTAAGCTCCAAGCTCTTGACTCCGCCGCCTCCACTGCAGTTTGGTCTCACTGGCAAGGCTGCTGACTGCACAAAGGGAGTCCCGGTACTGATGATTTGGTATGTCCATACCCAGCAGACCCTATTCGGGCCTCTGCAAAGAAGGGAGAGTCCCATCTTGTAGGATTAGGTTTCTCCAACAAAAGGCAAAAGGATTTCTTTTTGTTTGTTTTTTGAGGTACAGTTTTACTCTAGCCCAGGCTGACCTGGAGTTCACTATGTAGTCTCAGGGTGGCCTCGACCTCACGGCATCCTCCTGCCTCTACTGGGATTAAAGGCGTGTGCCACCTGTCCAGGCTAATATTTCATTTTTATTTGTTAGACCGAGGAAGGGAAAGAGAATGGGCACGCCAGGGCCTCTAGCACTGCAAATGAACTCCAGACGCATGCGCCACCATGTGCATCTGGCTTATGTGGGTTCTGGGGAGTCGAACCTGGGTCCTTAGGCTTCTCAGGCAAATGCCTTAATCCCTTAAGCCATCTCTCCAGCCCCCAAAAGAATTTCTTTTTGCCCCCAAAGTGTCCTATGTTCCCAGTGCCCACCGGAGTGGCTGGGCAGCCTCCAGCTCTCAGTGCCATCTTCCTGTCAGGGATGAACGCGCACCCATCCTTCCTGCAAATGCAGACGCTGCTCTGGTGGTCCTCTTACCACCTTTAGCTGAAAACAAAACTGCCCACAGGACACTGTGTTGGGCTTGGAACCAAGTCTCTTCAGCCTTCCAGTGTGGACTGAAGACCAGCCGCTCTCCAGGAAGCCTATAGGCATTCACTGCTGGATTGGGTCTGCTCAGGCATCCAGCCACGTGGACTGAGCAGCTACTGGGTTCCTTGACTCTTGGACTGCCTCCCAGTACTGAGATTAAAGGCGTATGCCACCATGCCCAGCAAACACATATGATTTTATGTATCAGTTAAAAAATTACTTCACAGCACTTGGGAGGCAGAAGTAGGAGGATCACTGTGAGTTCGAGGACAGCCTGGAACTACAGAGTTCCAGGTCACCCTATACTAGAGTGAGACTTTACCATGAAAAATAACAAAACAACAACAACAAAAAGCCAAACATGTTGGTACACACCTTTAATCCCAGCAGCTACGACAGGAGGATTGCTATGTAGCTACATAGTGAATTCCAGGTCAGCCTGAGCTAGACCCTACCGCGAAAGAAGAAAAGAATGAGAGAGAAAAGAAAATAACAACAACAAAACTTACTTCAGAGCTGGGCGTGGTGGCACACGCCTTTAATCCCAGCACTCGGGAGGCAGAGGTGGGAGGATTGTGAGTTCAAGGCCACCCTGAGACTCCATAGTGAATTCCAGGTCAGCCTGGGCTACAGTGAGACCCTACCTCGGGGAAAAAAAAAAAAAAAAAAAACTTACTTCAGTAGGGTTTTGGTTGAAGGGTTTGGGGTCTGGTTTTTGCTCCCCTCCTCCTAGGGTGGGAAGAGAGACCATCCCTGGGAGAAAGGAGCTACCTCTAGAGCTGTCATTCCACAGCCTGGGCCAGGAAGGGAGCTGGGCGCCTTCTGCTCCCAGTAGGCTCTCGCCCGCACAATGGCTGAGCTCATCCAAAAGAAGCTGCAGGGAGAAGTGAAGGACTATCAACAGCTGCAGAAGGATCTCTACAGTGAAAACTTTAAAACACTCAAGCAAGAAATTGCAGAAGACACTAGAAGATGGAAAAACATCCCTTGTTCTTGGATCAGAAGAATCAACATTATGAAAATGGCAATCTTACCAAAATCAATCTACACATTTAATGCAATACCCATCAAAATTCCAATGGTATTCTTCATAGAAATAGAAAAAAAACAATCCAAAAATAAATTAGAAATCACAAAAAATCTTGTATATCTAAAACAATTCTGAGCAACAAAAATAACACTGGTGGTATCACCATACCTGATTTTCACCATAGTAACAAAAACAGCATGGTACTGGCACAAAAGCAGATATATAGATCAATGGAACAGAATAGAGGACCCAGATGTAAGTCTGGATAGCTATAACCGCCTGATATTCAATAAAAATGCCAAAAATACTCATTAGAGAAAAGACAGCCTCTTCAGCAAATAGTGCTGGGAAAACTGGATATGTATCTGTAGAAGGATGAAAATAGATTTTTTTTCTCTCTCTCCATGCACAAGAATTAAGTCCAAATGGACTAAAGACCTTAACATCAGACCTGAGACTCTGAAACTGCTAGAGGAAAAAGTAGGGGAAAACCTTCAACATATTGGTCTTGGCAAAGACTTTCTGAATATAACTGAAATTGCTCAGGCAATAAAACCACCAATTAACTGCTAGGACCTCATGAAATTACAAAGATTTTGTACTGTGAATAAAGCAAAGAGGCAACCTATAGAATGGGAAAAAAATCACTGCCAGCTATACATCTGATAGAGGATTAATATCTAGGATATACAAAGAACTCAAAAAATTAAATAATAAATCAAACAACCCAATTAAAAAGTGGGCTATGGAACTAAATAGAGTTCTCAAAAGAAGAAATACAGATGGCATATAAGCATCTAAAAAAATTTTTCTACATCCCTAGTCATCAGGGAAATGCAGATTAAAACTATATTGAAATTCCATCTCACTTCTGTCAGATTGGCTACCATCATGAAAATAAATGATCATAAGCGTTGGCAGGGATGTGGAAAAAGAGGAACCCTTCTACACTGTTGGTGGGAATGCAATCTGGTCCAGCCATTGTAGAAATCAGTGTGGAGGTTCCAAAGACAGCTGAAAATAGCTCTACCATATGACCTAGCTATAGCATTCCTAGGCATATATCCTAAGGACTCATCTCATTACCTTAGAGATACTTGCTCAACCATGTTTATTGCCGCTCAATTCACAACAGCTGGGAAATGGAACCAGCCTAGATGTCCCTCAACTGATGAGTGGATAATGAAGATATGGCACATTTATACAATGGAGTTCTACTCAGCAGTAAAGAAAAATGAAGTTATGAAATTTGCAGAAAAATGGATAGATCTGAAAAGGATTATATTAAGTGAGGTAAACCAGGCCCAGAAAGCCAAACATCGCATGTTCTCTCTCATATGTGAATCCTAGCTACAGATGATTGGACTTCTGTGTGAGCAGGAAGAAAACTCAGTAGCAATGGCCAGTAAGCTAGAAAAGAGATATATAGGGAAGAGAAAGGAAGGGAGATGGGTACTTAATAGGATAGTATTGTATATTTATAAGTGGTAGAATAGATTAATGGAGGTGAAAAGGCCCAAGTGAGGTAAGGGGAAGAGACTGAGTAAAGGAAAGGTAGAGGGAGGGCTAATCAAAATCTAAGAGGATATAAATAAATCATATGGAAACCTACTTTTCTGGACAATGGAACACTCAGGAGCTGTAGATTGTTGCTAGAAAATTTTCAGTGCCAGGGATGGGATACTTCCAGTGATTTGTTGGCCAGGGAGGTCCCTGATGCCCCCAAAACATTATAGGCCATTGCCAAGGCCCTTGGTTTCCCACCAGGAATGGATGTAAGACCCTATTGCTGAAGACTCCACATACTTGGGCTACAAAGCCACTGAGAAATCCTGCTGGAACTGAGCTGATAACCTCCTCCATGTAGACTAGCTGACAGAAAGCTAGAAGAAGCCATTCTGCATGCAGTTCAATGGGAGAGAAAGAAATCACTAGTGAAGATACTCAACAGTGAACACTGCAAGCCTTATATTTTGCCAGCCAGGCCAAGTGAGCCAACGGGTGCAATGATGGCACATCTGTCATGGTGGAAACCAACTGCCCTCTAATTGGACTGGAGGACCACTCCATGGAAGGTAATACATCCCTGATACTGAAAACTTAAAACAGGAGTAGTCATGAGCCCTAGGGTTGTAATTTCTGCTGCTATCTGGCTACATGTATATACTATGCTTATCAAACTGCCCTGTAAGCTCTTTTCTTAATGTTCATACCCATATATTAATGCTGTTCTCACTTTTGGTAGAGAATCTTCTCTTTTCAGATGACAGTGACCTAGAGATGACTCAAAAGGCATCATGGTGTTCGAAAGAAGTGACAGGAGTGCTCAGCACTGCAATATCTCTATCACACCTTCCAAGGCTCAGGATCCTTTGCAGAAGAGGTGGTGGAAAGAATGTAAGAGTCAAGGGAAGGGTAGGACTCCTTACAACATGCTCCCCCCAGACACAAAATGGTGTGGATATCCATGACCTCAATGTGCCTGACACTACCTACACACCACCATCATAATAGGAGGAAAATATCATGACATCAAAATAAAAGAGAGACTGATTGAGAGGGGGAGGGGATATGATGGAGAATGGAGTTTCAAAGAGAAAAGTGGAGGGGGGCACTACCATGGGATAATGTTTATAATCATGGAAGTTATTAAAATTTAATTTTTAATTGAAAAGGAAAAAAAATCTGCTTTTTTACATCTAGTAACAGAGAAATCAAAACAAGTGATCATGTAGATCTTCCTCAGGCTCAGTTAAATTTGGTCTTAGCCAAGCATGGTGGTGCACACCTTTAATCCCAGCACTTGGGAGGCAGAGGTAGGAGGATTGTCATTGTCATGAGTTTGAGGCCACCCTGAGACTACATAGTTAATTCTAGGTCAGCCTGGGTTAGAGTGAGACCCTGCATCAATAAACAAACAAAATAAAATTGGTTTTGAAGTACAGGATTTAATGTCTGTCTCTGGAGGGCTAGAAAGCACATGAATACATCTGACATAGCTTATAAAAATTATGGAGCTGGGGACTGGTGGGATAGCTTAGCAGTTAAGGCATTTGCCTACAAAGTCAAAGGACCCAGGTTCAATTCCCCAGGACCTACATTAGCTGAATGCACAAGGGGGTACGCATGTCTGGAATTCATCAGCAGTGGCTAGAGGCCCTGGCACACCCATTTTCTCTCTCTCTCTCTCTCTCTCTCTCTCTCTCTCTCTCTCTCTCTCTCTCCCTCCTTCCCTCCCTCCCTTTTTCTCTGACAAACAAATAAATAAATAAAAGACAGGCATTATAAAAATAAAGTTATGGATCTGGGTGTGATGGCACACCTCTTTAATCCTAGCACTAGGGAGGCAGACATAGGAGGATCGCTGTGAGTTACAGGCCAACCTGAGACCTACATAGTGAATTCCAGGTCAGTCTGAGATAGAGCAAGACCCTGCTTCGGGGAAAAAGAATAAAATAAAAAGTTACTGATTGGGGAGGGAGGGAATTACCATGGGATATATTTTATAATCATGGAAAATGTTAATAAAAATTTAAAAAAAAAAAAAAAGTTACTGACAGCCACGTGTGGTGGCACATGTCTTTGATCCTAGAACTCAGGAAGCAGAGATACGAGGATCACTGCTAGTTGGAGACCAGCCTGAAACTACATAAGGAATTCCAGGTATACCTGGGCTAGAGTGAGACCCTACCGCAAAATAAATAAATAAAGATGGCTCAGCAGTCAAGGCACTTGCCTGCAAAGCCTAAGGACCCAGCTTTGATTCCCCACTGCTCACATAAAGCCAGATGCACAGAGTGGCACATGCATCCTGAGTTCATTTGCAGTGGCTGGAGGCCCTGGCAAGAGACCCAGTTTCTCTCTCTCTCTCTCTCTCTCTTCCTTTTTCTCTCTCAAATAACTAAAATATTTTTAAGTGTTTTTTTTTGTTTTGTTTTTCACAGTAGGATTTCACCCCTAGACCAGGCTGTCAGGGTAGCCTTGAACTCACAGTGATTCTCCTACCTCTACTTCCCAAGTGCTGGGATTAAAGGTATGTGTCATCATGCCCAGCTAAGTTTTCTAAATTATTTTTGAATATTTTATTTATTTATTATAGAGAGAGAAAATCAGTGTTCAAGAGGCTCTAGCCACTGCAAATGAACTCCAGACACATGTGCCACTCTGTGCATCTGGCTTATGTGGGTACTTGGGAATTAAACCTTGGTCCTTCAGTTTTTCAGGCACGTGCCTTAACTGGTAAGCCATCTCTCCAGCCCAAATAACATTTTTTAAGAATACTCCATAACAGGAGAATGGAATTTCAAAGGGGAAAGGGGGGGAAGGGAATTACCATGGGAATTTTTTTTATAATCATGGAAAATGTTAATAAAAATTTAAAAATTAAAAAAAGAATACTCCATAACAATGCAGCATTTATTCTGACTGCTTCAAAGATAGATGGTTTGAAAGAAATTGAAGGGGTCAGGTGTAGTGATGCATATATGTAACCCCAGAACTCAAGAGGCTAAGGCAGGAGGATCATAAGTTTCAGAGCTAAATAGCAGGTTCTGGTCTAAAGGAAAAAAAAAAAAAAAAAGAGCTGGAGGATAGAGGTGACATTCAATTCTTCTAAAAAAAAAAATTAACAAAAGGTTACTGGCCAGGCATGTTGGCTTACACCTTTAATCCCCCCACTCTAGGAGGCAAAGGTAGGAGGATCACCTTGAGTTCAAGGCCACCCTGAGAGTATATACTTAATTCCAGGTTAGCCTGGACTAGAATGAGACTCTACCTCCAAAAAATAAATTTAAAAAAAAAAGAGTATTGGACATGGAAGTTCACATCCATAATCTCAGCACTCAGGAGGTAGAGGCCAGAAGATCAGAAGTTCAAGATCATCCTCAGCTACACAGTGAGTTTGAGGTCAACCTGGGATATATGAGACCCTGTCTCCAAGAAAGAAAATAAAGAGGATCTTGGAAGGTGGCTCAGAGGTGAAAGGTACTTGCTTGTAAAGCCTACTTCCCTGGATTAAACTCCCGAGCCACCCATATAAGCTGGCTACAAAAGGAGGCATAAGGGCCGGAGAGATGGTTTAGCACTTAAGGCACTTGCTTGTGAAGCCTAAGGACCCATGTTTGACTCCCCAGATCCACATAAGCCAAACACACAAGATGTTGCACACGCAAAGTTGCACATGTGCACAAGGTGGCACATACATCTGGAATTCGATTTACAGTGGCTGTAAGGCCCTGGTACACCAATTCTCTCTCACACTCTCTCTCTCTTTTTCTCTCTCATTAAAAAAAAGTGGTATAAAAGTTTTGCATTCCTTTGCAGCAGCAAGAGGATATGGTGTGTGAGCACACACGCGCGCGTGCACACACACACACAAATCAATATATAAATATTAAAATTGTAAATAATTTTTAAAGGCTTGTGGGGAAATGGCCCATGGAAAATCAGACACACTTTTCTACCTTCTCTGCCCCATTTTGCTTTGAAAGAACTTCCTCTAATGTTTGACCATCAGCAACTGAACAGTAATTCAGTCTACATAAAAACGACACCACTTCTCAAGAATATGCTGAGAAGAAATGTCTGCACTAGAGCTATGCCCAGGTATTCTTGTGAGAAAAACAAGAACCACCAGCTTGAGGTGATTTTGAGAACTGGGAGGAAATGAGTCAGCATATTTTCCATGACTACCAGGCACTGGACATACCCCAAATACCCATATGAGTTCTGGGTCAGGACTGAACTCTGACTCCAGTCAGCCACCTTTAAGTTCTATTTCAGCTCTGAGCCAAATGGCCTTGTGTGTCCCTCAACTGTATATTCTTTACATTCTAACAACCTACACATTCATTTTCCTTCAAATTCCTGTCTCAAGTAGGAGCTTGATGAAAATATAGCCTTATTTAAGAGTATGACCCAATGGGAATGGGACCACTTGGCAGTATGTTCATGCAACAAAGTTCTCAATTAAAAAAAAAAAAAAAAAAACTTAGGGGCTAGAGAAATGGCTTAACCATTAAGGTGCTTTCCTGGGAAGCCTAAGCACTCATGTTTGAATATCCAGGACCCATGTAGCCAGACACACAGAGATGCAAGCATGCAAAGTCACACATGTGCCACAAGGGGGCACACACATCTGAAGTTCCTTCACAGAGGCTGAAGGCCCTAGGGTGCCTATTCTCTCTCTCCCTCTCTCTCAAAAAACTTGGGCTGGACAGATGGTTCAGTGGTTAAAGGCACTTGCTTACAAAGTCTGACAGCCCAGGTTCGATTTCCCAGTACCCACATAAAATTTCCCAGTACCTACACAAAGCTAGACCCACAAAGTGGCATATGCATCTGGAGTTCATTTGCAGCAGCATCCCCATTTTCTCTTCCAAATAAAAATATATTTTTTAAAGCCAGGCATGCTGGTGCAGGCCTTTAATTACAGCACTCAGGAGGCAGAGGTAGGAGGATCACCGTGAGTTTGAGGTCAGCCTGAGACTACACAGTGAATTACAGGTCAGCCTAGGCTAGAGCGAGACCCTACCTCGAAAAACCAAAAAATAAAAATAAATAAATAAACTTCCACATGGTTAATATGAATATGAATATGATGAAAGTATACTATATATGTGTGTGTGTCATCATTTTGTACAACTGATATGATATAATATATTATATAATATAATATAATATGATAATAATTTTGGGAATTTTTGTTTATTTTTCAAGGTAGGGTCTTGCTCTAGCCTAGACTGACCTGGAATTCACTATGTAGTCTCAGAGTGGCCTTGAACTCTTGGCAATCCTACTATCTCTGCCTCCCAAGTGCTGGGATTAAAGGTGTGCACCACCACGCCCAGAATGTAATAATAATTTTAAATGCTTGCATGCATTATTTTAAAGAGCTGATTCTGGGGGAGTTGGGAAATGGCTTAGCTATTAAGGTATTTGTCTGTGAAACCTAAGGACCCCAGTTTGATTCCCCAAGACCCATGTAAGCCAGATGTTCAAGGGGGCACATGTGTCTGGAGTTCTGGTGTCTAGAGGCCCCGGAGTGCCCGTTCTCTCTTTCTCTCTATCTGTCTCTTTCTCTCTCATGAATAAATTATTTTTTTAAAAAAAGAACTGATTCTGTGACATAAAAGAGTTATGTAACATCCCTCCCCCCCCCCCCCCCACACACACACATACAAAAAAAAACACTTTGGAGTATGGATGATTAAGAATTTATTGTTAGCTGGGTGTGGTGGCACACACCTTCAATCCCAGCACTCAGGAAGCAGAGATCTGAGGATCACAGTGAGTCGAGGCCACCCTGACACTACAGAATGAGTTCCAGGTCAGCCTAGGCTATAGTGAGACCCCCTACCTTGGCAGGGAGGGAGGATTATTGTTCCCATGCTGCCACCTCGTGGCCAAAACTAGACGACGGAAAAGGAAAAGTCCCACAGCCCTAATCACCTGGGTTTACCTCAAAGAAAAATTAAGCCAGGCGTGGTGGCACACGCCTTTAATCCCAGCACTCGGGAGGCAGAGGTAGGAGGATCGCTGTGAGTTCGAGGCCACCCTGAGACGACAGAGTGAATTCCAGGTAAGCCTGGACTAGTGTGAGACCCTACCTCAAAAAAAAAAAAAAAAATTAAGGACTGGAAAGATGGTTTAGCAGTTAAGGTGCTTGCCTGTAAAGTCTAACAACTCCAGTTTGATTCCCCAGAAACCCACATAAGCCAGATGCACATGGTGTTACATGAATCTGGAGCTCCTTTACAGTGGCTAAAGGCTCCGGTGCATTCACATTCTATCCTTAATAAATAATTAGAGTGTACGTCACATAGGGTTTTCTTCCCATGTGTATGTGTGGTGGTGGATTAATATGTGTGTGGGTATGTATATGCATGTGTTGGTAGCCAGAGGTTCCTCAGTTGATCTTAACCACTTTTTTTTTTTTACTGTTTTGTTTGTTTTTATTTTTCGTTTTGGGGTTTTTTTTTTTTTTTTTTTTTGGGTGGTGTTTTTTAGGGGGTTGTTTGTTTTTTGGGTTTTTTTTTTTTTGGTTTTTTTTTTTTGTTTGTTTTTTGAGAAAGGGTCTCACTCTAGCCCCGGCTGACCTGGAATTCACTATGGAGTCTCAGGGTGGCCTTGAACTCACAGTGATCCTCCTACCTCTGCCTCCCGAGTGCTGGGATTAAAGGCGTGCACCACCACGCCCATCTGCTTGTTTATTTTTTGAGATAGGGTCTCACTCTAGCCCCGGCTGACCTGGAATTCACTATGTAGTCTCAGGGTGGCCTCGAACTCAGTGATCCTCCTACCTCTGCTTCCCGAATGCTGGGATTAAGGGTGTATGTCATCACACCCAGCCTTCACCACATATATATGTTTTCATTTTTCAAGGAAGGGTCTCGCTCTAGTAAAGGTTGACCTGGAATTCACTATGTAGTCTTATGGTGGCTCGAATTGAGGGTGCTGTTCCTGTCTCTACCTCCCGAGTGCTGGGATTAAAGAGGTGCACCACCATGCCTGGCTTCACCTTATTTTTTGATACAGTCTCCCACTGAACCTAGAGCTGACCAATACAGTTAAACTAGCTAGCTAGCAAGGCTTAAGGAATCTCCTGCCTCTCTGCTTCCCCAGCGCTAGGATCTTAGGTCTTTACGTGGGTACTCGGGATCTGAAACCAGGTCTTCATGCTTGTGCAAGTGCTTTACTCATTGAGCATCTCCCCAAACCCTCCCATCATTTCTGAAGTTTTCTACAAAAGAGCCTTGACCCATAGCTAATTTTAATAAATGATATCTTTATTCCCTCCAATCAGTATCAAACAGCATAGGTTGGGGCAGAGTCAAAGGACTGTCAACTTTTAATCTATAGCTGTCAGAAATTGGGCTGGAGAGGTGCCTTAGCAGTTAAGCGCTTGCCTGTGAAGCCTAAGGACCCCGGTTCGAGGCTCGGTTCCCCAGGTCCCACGTTAGCCAGATGCACAAGGGGGCGCACGCGTCTGGAGTTCGTTTGCAGTGGCTGGAAGCCCTGGCGCGCCCATTCTCTCTCTTTCTGTCTATCTGCCTCTTTGTCTCTCTGTCACTTTCAAATAAATGAAAATAAACAAAAAAATAAAATAAAATAAAGAGCAGTCTTATATCCTCCCAGGACACTGGCTGTGGCCAAGGATGCCGGCAGCAAGGGGGATGGTGTGTGCAGCCTGTGTGAGCTGTAAGTGGATACTGTTCTGCAAACTGCTCCTTCTGCTCTGTCTAATTCTTGAGGGCCGTCGACCTGTTGGGCCTCCACCCTGCCCTTCCAGGTGCTCCTGTTACTAAAGAGGGCCAGGGTCAGTCATACCAGGACACACAGGAATCAATCCATAAATGAGCATGTGACCAAAGCAAAGGAGTTTAGAGGTTAGAGTCCTTTCTGAATTTTGATAGGAGCCATGGGGGAGAGTTGCCCTCTGTCCAGGCTCATGAATAGTTTTGCTACATCCTGAAGACCGCCAACACAAGAAAGCATAAAGAAGAGAGGGAAAGAGCATGTCCTGCTACTTGCAAATAAGACCCCTTTGCTCTCTACCAGAGGTCCAAAGTCAGCATAAAATGCGGCAGATGAAGCCTTCTTTTAGACGTTCCTTTAGACAACCCAGTCACGCTACACTGCCCCAAGTAAGGACCCCACTCCCTGGCACCCTGCCCTCACCCCATGCCCATGAACCCTTCCCTCACCTCCAGCTGTGCCATGTTGCTGTAAGCAGCTCCTCAGTACCCTACCCACCCCACCCCCACTGCTCCCATGAGCCCCTCTCACCCTCCACCACTTGCTGTAGATGAACCCAGCTCATCCACTCTGCGTGCCCTTCCCATCCCTACCTCACTGCAATGCCTTGTGTGATCCTGGACCTAATTAATACCATACCAATAAGACAGGCATGGAGTACACTAAAAATTCAACTCTTAAACTGGGTATGGTGGCACATACCTTTAATTCCAACACTCAGGAGGCAGAGGTAGGAGGGTCACCATGAGTTTGAGGCCACCCTGAGACTACACAGTGAATTCCAGGTCAGCCTGGGCTAGAGCAAGACCCTGCCTCAGAAACCTTCCCCACCCCACCCCCCAAAAGTTCACCTTTTATGTGGCTAGGGAGATGGTTCAGTGGTTAAAGGAACTTGCTTGCAAAGCCTAAAAACCCAGGTTCATCTCCCCAGTACCACATAAGTCAGATGCACAAGGCGGTTCATGCATCTGGAGGTCACTTGCAGCAGCAAGAGGCTCTGGTGTGCCAATTCACTGATTCTCTCTCTCTCCTAAAAAAGGAAATCAGTTCAGCTTTAAATCCTAATAGCAGGTCCGCTAGAATAACACTAAATTATTCAATGGAAACACTAAGTCATAAGAACATGGAATGATTACAGCCACCTGATTTTTTTTAATTTATTTATTTATTTATTTGAGAGCGACAGACACAGGGAGAAAGACAGATAGAGGGAGAGAGAGAGAATGGGCACGCCAGGGCTTCCAGCCTCTGCAAATGAACTCCAGACGCGTGCGCCCCCTTGTGCATCTGGCTAACGTGGGACCTGGGGAACCGAGCCTCGAACCGGGGTCCTTAGGCTTCACAGGCAAGTGCTTAACCGCTAAGCCATCTCTCCAGCCCACAGCCACCTGAGTTTTGACAAAGACACAAAAAAGACACAGAGACAATATCTTCAACAAATGGTTCTGAGAAAGCTATATATCCATATGTAAAAGACTGAAGCTAGATTCTTCTCACCCCACACAAAAATCAATTCCAAATGGACCAAAACAATATAAGACCCAAAATTACAAAACTGCTAATGGAATGTACAAGGTAAAGGTATAGGTAGGAATTCTCCAAATAGGACTCCAATGGCTCAGGAAATAAGGTCAACAATTGACAAATGGGAAGACATGAAATTAAAAGACTTTGTTACAACACAAAAAACAGTGAACCAAGAGGCAGCCTACAGAATGGGAGAAGATACCACATGCTTTGCTTGCATCTTGAGAAAGTAAGCTCGATCTGAGCTGCAGGCTTCCTCTCTGTGGGCAAGCTTTCTTCAAGCTTCAAGAAGTGAAGCTGCTGAGAAGACGCCAGCAGCAATCCTGCCCAGGTGAGGACCCTGTGTACTTCAAACCAACCATGAGTGCAACGGTGATGCGAAAGTTACGGAGGAACCAACTGCTCTGCTGAGTACATTTGAGACCTAGGGCTAGAGAGTCCAGGTCAACCTGGGCTAGAGTGAAACTCTGCCTTGAAAAAAAATAGAAGTCCAAAGTCATCCTCTGTTACACTGCAAGTTTGAGGCCAGCTTGTCTCAATAAGTTAATAGCACCATAAACTGGAGACCAAACATTCAAGCCTTTGTTTAAAAATAGTTTTATTTACAAGAAAGAGAACCTCCAGACACATGGGCCACTTTGTGCAATTGCTTTACATAATGTTGCAGTCAGGTTCAAGTTGCTGGCAGAAATCACCTGACCAAGAGTAGCTTGTGGGAAAAGGGGTTTATTTTGGCTTACAGACTTGAGGGGAAGTTCCACGACGGCAGGGGAAAACAATGGCATGAACAGAGAGTGGACACCACCTCGGTAGACAACAGGAACAGGAGTGTATGCCAAACACTGGCAAGGGGAAGCTGGCTATAATACCCATAAGCCCGCCCCAACAATACACTCCCTCCAGGATGGGTTAATTCCCAAATCTCCATCAGCTGGGAGCCTAGCATTCAGAACACCTAAGTTTATGGGGAACACCTGAATCAAACCACCATATTCCACCCTGGCCCCCATAAACTGATACCCATACATGATACAAAATACAGTGTATTCAGTATGATTTTAAGAGTCCCCATAGTTTTTAATCAATCCTAATGATGTTCAAATAGCCCCATAATCCAAGATCTTTTAACTGAGCCATAATAACAAAATATCCCTCCAAAAAACATAATGGCACAGAATAAATAATCACACTGCAAAAGATGGCATTGGACATAGCAAAAACATATCTGACCAATACAAGATTCAAACAGGGCAAACATCAAACTCTTTAGCTACAAGTCCAACAACTCTAGCCATTTGACAAGTCTCCAAGTCCAATAATTCTAACCAATGACAAGTCTCTAGAATTACAATTCCGCCCCTCCAGCCAGGCTGCTCACAGTCCTGGAAAACTTTATCCAGGGCCAACAGCTTTCCTCAGCAGCCATCTCGTGATCCCGTCATCTCCACCGGGTCTCCACTGCAACCCACAGTTCAACCTCATGGCTCCATCAGGTGTCCCTGCAGGCATCCAGCAAACCTGCTTCACACTGCCCATGGTCATTTCCAAAACACAAGACCGTGTTGCAAACTCAATGACCCTCTTTCCTGCATTTCTTATATTCCACAATACATTTAGGGTGCCAGTTTGTTAATCCAGGAGGAAATAAAGCAGACTTTGAACAAGATACTTCTTGAGCACTCAGGCCCCTTCAAAAGAATCTACATTCTTCCTGTTGTCCCAGTGTACGTCAGCTGGCCTAATCTCAAAGGTTTTAATCTCTCAATTACAGCTGAACAGGCAGCAGTTTTGGCCTAAAGATTTCATTCTGTGCTATAACCCTCTGCTCACACCAGTCCATTTCTACGCAAAGCAACCCTGCACAACTTCTCAGGATATGACCATAACAGCAAGCCTCTCACACAAACTGCTTCTAGCCCAGTCCAAGCAAAGCTCTTTTTCACCATCATAAACCAAATCTCACAGTCCATTGTTCTTACTGCATTCGAGTCTTTCAATGACAAGAATATTCCATCAAGCTGTACTTACAGCACTGCAAGTCATCTTTTAGGCCAAGGTTTCAAATCCTCCCACATTCCTCTTGAAAATCAGCTCCAAAAGGCCAAAGCCACATAGTCATGTGTCTAGCAGCAATGCCACTCAGTACCATTTCACTGCAGTTAGGTTCACATTGCTGGCAGAAGTCACCTGACCAAGAGCAGCTTGTGGGAAAAGAGTTTATTTTGGCTTACAGACTCAAAGGAAAGCTCCACAATGGCAGGGAAAAATGATGGCATGAGCAGAGAGTGGACATCACCTCCTGGCCAACATCAGGTGAACAACAGAAACAGGAGAGTGTGCCAAACACTGGCAAGGGGACACTGGCTATAATATCCATAAGCCCATCCTCAACAATACACTGCTTTCAGGAGGCATTAATTCCCAAATCTCCATCAGCTAGAAACCTAGCATTCAGAAAACCTAAATTTATGGGAGACACCTGAATCAAACCACCACACATGAATACTGGGG
This sequence comes from Jaculus jaculus, assembly GCF_020740685.1. Lineage (NCBI taxonomy): Eukaryota > Metazoa > Chordata > Mammalia > Rodentia > Dipodidae > Jaculus > Jaculus jaculus. Next base: position 101,956,598 of record NC_059102.1, read on the forward strand.
AATCAAACCCAGGGCAGGCTTTGCAAGCAAGCAGCAGCGTTAACCACTGAGCCATTCCCCAACTCATGGATGGAGACCAAACATTCAAAACATGAGCCTATGGGAATTATTTTGGGCCAGGCATAGTGGCACATGCCTTTAATCAAAGCACTTGGGAGCGGGCTGGAGAGATGGCTTAGCGGTTAAGCGCTTGCCTGTGAAGCCTAAGGACCCCGGTTCGAGGCTCGGTTCCCCAGGTCCCACGTTAGCCAGATGCACAAGGGGGCGCATGCATCTGGAGTTCGTTTGCAGAGGCTGGAAGCCCTGGCGCGCCCATTCTCTCTCTCTCCCTCTACCTGTCTTTCTCTCTGTGTCTGTCTCTCTCAAATAAATAAATAAAATAAAAATAAAATATTAAAAAAAAAAAAAGCACTTGGGAGGCAGAGGTAGGGGGATCACTGTGAGTTCAAGGCCAGCCTGAGACTACTGGCCTCGAACTCACAGCCATTCTCCTGAGTGCTGTGATCAAAGGTGTGCGCCACCACACCCGGCTCAAACAAGATTTGTGTTTTCTGAAGTAGGTTCTACTGTATTAGTGCTAGGATTACAGGTGTGTGCTTCAAACATGATTTACTTTCTTCTGATCTACTTTTATTTTTTTTCTTGAGGCAAGCCCAACAAACTGGCCTTTTTTTTTTTTTTTTTTTTTTTAATGTGAGAGAGACAGAGAGACAGAGAGTATTAGCAAGCCAGGGCCTCCAGCCACTGCAATCCAACTGCAACGTGCACCACCTTGTGCACATGTGTAACCTTGCGTGCTTGCGTAACCTTGTATCTGGCTTACATGGGACCTAGAGAGTTGAACATGAGGTCCTTAGGCTTTGCAGGCAAGTCCCTTTACTGTTAAGCCATCTCTCCAGGCCTGATCTCTATTTTTACACCAGTACTCCCTACACCATGAGAAGATTCCACTCAACTGTAATGCAATGATAAATCTAGGTCAGACAGACTCAGAAAGTGTTAGCAAATAACCCACTTGAGAAAGAGGGATATACATATATTTTTTCATGTCCTTTTCTAGTCCATTCAAGTCATTATTCAATTTTTTTTCTATTTAAAATATTTTTCTTTGGGGCTGGAGAGATGGCTTAGTGGTTAAAGCGTTTGCCTACAAAGCCAAAGGATCCTGGTTCAATTCTCCAGGATGCACAATTCTCTAGGATGGAGTATTCTGGTCAGATGCAAAAGGGCACACGTGTATCTGGAGTTAGTTTGCAGTGGCTGGAGGCCCTGGTGCGCCCACTCTCTTCTTCTCTCTCAAATAAGTAAAATAGAATAAAAATACATATATTTGTATTTATTTGCAACAGAGGCAGAGAAAATGGGTGCAGCAGGGCCTCTTGCCACTGTACACAAACTCCAGATGCATGTGTCACTTTGTGTGCCTGGCTTTATGTGGGTACTAGAGAATAGAACCTGGGCAGGCAGGCTTTACAAGCAAGCACCTGTACTGCTGAGCCATTTCCCCAGGCCCCATTATTTACATTTATATTATTTTTATTCCTCTAAAGTATCTAGCTTTCATGTGTATGGCTGAACCAAGAATGTAGAGTGGTTACCTCATCCTTTTTGTTAAATTCATTTTTTCTGTGTGTTTCTCTCTCCCTCCCTCCTTCTCTCTCTCAAATAAATAAAAATATATTTTAAAAATTTTTTAAAAAAAAAAAAAGAGAGCTTGAGAGATGAATTAGCAAAGCATTTGCCTGCAAAACCAAAGGATCCTGATTCACTGTCCAAGACCCACGTAAGCCATATGCACAAGGGGCCATATGCATCTAGAGTTTGTTTGCAGTAGCTGGAGGCCCTGGAGTGCCCTTTTTTTCCTCTCTCTCTCAAATAAATAAAAATATATTTGAAAAAAAAAAACTGGGGGCCAGGCATGGTGGCACACACCTTTAATCCCAGCACTTGGAAGGCAGAGGTAGGAGGATCACAGCGAGTTCAAGGCCACCTTGAGACTACAGAGTGAATTCCAGGTCAGCCTGAGCTAGAGTGAGACCCTATCTCAAAAAGCCAAATGAACTCCAGAAGCATACACCACCTTGTGCATCTGGCTTAAGTGTGTACTGGGAAATCGAACCTGGGTCCTTAGGCTTTGCAGGCAAGACTTCTCACCAGCCCCACCTCACTCTTAAAACTTTCCTCCCCTACAGCTCACATTATTACATACTCTAATTGTCTCTCCCTACAGTTCCTAATCAAATATTCATTTTTCTTTTAATATGGATATGCTACACTATACAGCGTTGTCAGTTAAGTAGAATTAAATTGCATGTTCTTGTAACATCTACTTTTAAAGGCACAGCAGGGGAACTTTATCTGGTTGGTTAAATGTTCTGTAACCAAGAGCACTGGCAGGAGTCTCAGTAAAATCTCTGCCTTCTGCAAGCTGCCTTCCACTCAGTTTGTACTATTATATACTATACCCAAGTGTTACCACTGCCCCTACCCAGGTCAGCCTGAGAAAAGGACTACTACTGTTACTCCCTAACCCTTCATCTCAGCAAAGCATATGGAGTGCTTTTAGTTTATGGAGACTACCAGCCAGGGCTCCTGACCCCTGGGACCCATCGTGTTTCCTGTGTCCCAAAACCTCTGCCTGAGCATACAGGCTAAATTGGAGTTAGCAGCCCTGGCTTAAACCCTGAAGACATCCTGAAGCATGTGAAGTCTACCTTAGTCCCCCACGCCTGGATGTTCCAGATGTTTCTGTTATTTTGTGTTTGATTTTTTAAAATTTTTTTGTTCATTTTTATTTAGTTAGTTGAGAGCAACAGAGAGAGAAAGAGGCCGATAGAGAGAGAGAATGGGCGTGCCAGGGCCTCCAGCCATTGCAAACGAACTCCAGATGCATGCGCCCCTTGTGCATCTGGCTAACGTGGGTCCTGGGGAATCGAGCCTTGAACTGGGGTCCTTAGGCTTCACAGGCAAGCGCTTAACCACTAAGCCATCTCTCCAGCCCTTGTGTCTGATGTTTTAAAGACAGGGTCTTAAGTAATCCAGGGTGGCCTCAAACTCACAATCCTCCTGTCTTAGCCTCCCACGTTCTAGGATTACAGGCACGTAACACTCCATCTGGCCCTGTTCTATAGAGATTGTTAAATTGGTGTCCATAGACTCCTAGAGATCTTTGAAGCAGTTCAACAAAATGTGCATATTAACATTATTCTCAGGAGTGGGTGTCACAGTTTTCACATTTATTTTACTCTATGATAGGAGTCTTCAGAGCTCTGTGAATCTTCAGGTTGAAGTTGTTACAAACAGGCTGACTAGTTCTAACAGATGGATCCTGAATCTAATATCCAGCCATATTCAATGTGATTGGATGTCAGAGTCTAGGAAATGTCTCTCAAACTAGAGATCCATGATACCCATTCCCAAGTACGATCTGCTCCTGCAAGGACCATTTGTACCTAGATATCACAGACAGACCCAGGTAAGGAAAAGCACTTATGCTCTGAGCCTAAGGTTAGCAGTGTCCATCACAGGTCCCAAACTAAGCTGCTAGACTGACCTCTGGGCAGGAACAAATAGAAACCATTGAGGGGATCAGCTACAGACCTGGCCCCTAAGAGCCTGGGGTCAGAGGCACTCCCCTTAGCTAGTTCATATAGTCAGCACTCCCTCAACTGAAGCCCAGGGTCTCCATGGAATCTGAAATAACCAGACCCTCCAGGGTGAAGAAAAAGCCTGCAATTGGCCCACGAAGCTACACTACACTACAAAATAGCATGTGTCCAATTAGGGCAAACTCAACCTGTAAGCTTCAGAAACTCAAAAATATTTTGAAGCCAAAGGTTTGTATTGGGGTTTTCAAACCTTACTGAAACAAAGACCACCCTCAATATTATATTTCAATATTTTATTTAACATAATAAGATTCCAAGTATTTTTTCAAATATAACCAATATAAAATGATTACTAATATGTATACACATTTCTTTACATCACGCCTTTAAAATCCAGTGTGTATTTTACATTTCACAGAATATCTCAATTCAGACTATCTACATCTCAAGTGCTCAGTAGCTGTATAAGACTGGCAGCTATGAGACTGGACATCACAGATTTATAAAAATTTTTAAAAAAAGAGCTGAGCATGACGGTGCACACCTTTAATCCCAGCGCTCGGGAGGCAGAGGTAGGAGAATCACTGTGAGTCTGAGGCCACCCTGAGACTACATAGTAAATTCCAGGTCAGCCTGGACTACAGTGAGACCCTACCTCGAAAAACCAAATAAATAAATAAAAATTAAAAAAGAGACTGCTTCTCAGACTATCTAATTCAAGATTTGAAAATTAGCAGTGAAGTGCTATGATTTAGATATGAAGTATTCCCCCAAAAGGTTCATGTATTGGGGGCTTGGTCCCCAACTACTGGTACCATTTTGGGACCCTCAATGTTTTAAAACGCATACACCTGGGCTGGAGGGATGGCTTAGCAGTTAAAGCATTTGCCTGCAAAGCCAAAAGACCCAGGTTCAATTCCCCAAGACCCACGTAGCCAGATGCACAAGGGTACGCACAGGTCTGGAGTTCATTTGCAGTGGCTGGTAGCCCTGGTGCACCCATTCTCTCTTTCTCTCTCTCTCCCTCTTTCTCTGTCAAATAAATAAGTAAAAATACATAAATAAAAAATGTTTTAAGATACATATTCCTAGGCCTAGGGACTGTCATTCAGTAGCTTGAAAGTCCAGGTACTTATATTTTTTAAAGGGAAACAAGTAACTCTGACCTTCAACATCTTTGGACAATGTCTAAGGGTCCTCAATCATCAGATGTAGAGGTTGAGATGAGGCGACCCCTCCCTTCAAAAGCCCATCAGGACAGAAGCAGAAGCTTCCAGCGCCATTTACGTTTTTTTTTCCCTACCTCATGCTAGACACTGTGCTAACCCTTATATGTGTATAAGCCAACCCTGGTGTGCCCATTGATATATGAATACTGAATTTCACAGGAAACAGGAACTTGCCCAGGATCCCTCAGCTCTGAACAACAGCCAGGATTGGGAGCCAGAACTGAATCCAAATTTGTTCTCAATTTGTCCATGATTTTCAAGTTTTAGTGATGGATGTGTGACAACAGCAAAGAGGAAGTTATGAAGCCACATCCTCTCTGCAGCTGGATTGGGAAAGAACCCACAGGTCACAAGGTAAGTGGACAATCGCTGCAAAAAAGAAAACTAGGGCTGGTCATATAGCTCAGTTGGAAGAGTACAAGGAGACCTGGGTTCAATTCCCAGCACTACATACAGTGGATGTGGTGGTGCATGCCTGTAATCCCAGCACTCAGGTGATAAAAGCAGAAAGATCATAAGTTCAAGACCATCCTCAGCTACCTAGCAAGTTTGAGGTTGCCCTGTCTCTAGAGAGAGGTGAGCGAGATGGTCCCCAGGCATGGTAGCACACGCCTTTAGTCCTAGCACTCAGGAGGCTGAGGAGGGAGGATAGCTGTGAGTTGGAGGCAAGCCTGAGACTACACAGTGAAGTCCAAGTCAGCCTGGGCTAGAATGAGACCCTACCTCAGGAAAAAAAAAGAAGAAGAAAGAAGAAAGAAGAAAGAAGAAAGAAGAAGAAGAAGAAGAGGAAGAAGGAAGAAGGAAGAAGGAAGAAGGAAGAAGAAGAAGAAAAGAAAGGTCTGTGGTCAAGCCAGACAGATGGACCTATAGACAGACAGGCTGACAACTAAGAATTACATTCCTAGAGTACAGAAGAGACACAAACAGAAAATGGAAGAAGTTGAGTAAGGAGATAAACAAAATAAGGCTTTAAAAGAACTGACTGGCCTCAGGAAAATCAATGAAATGCCATGGAAGTTTTTTCATCAACACAACCTAAGAGCTCTGGCTTCTATGGCCACTGGTGGCTAGTTCTGCATTTATGCTGTTCAACTGACAGGGATAATAATGAGTTTAATGGATCAAAAACCAAGACTACTTTTTTTTTTAATTATTTATTTATTTATTTGAGAGCGACAGACACAGAGAGAAAGACAGATAGAGGGAGAGAGAGAGAATGGGCGCGCCAGGGCTTCCAGCCTCTGCAAACGAACTCCAGACGCGTGCGCCCCCTTGTGCATCTGGCTAACGTGGGACCTGGGGAACTGAGCCTCGAACCGGGGTCCTTAGGCTTCACAGGCAAGCGCTTAACCGCTAAGCCGTCTCTCCAGCCCCCAAGACTACTTTTGAGCCTCAGGTTCCTTCACACACATTAGATCCTCACTCATTAAAGTATAACAATAGTAGCCAACTCATTGGATTATGTACAATGAAAATTAAATGAGATAATTTGAGTAAAGTGCTTAGTATAATGCTGAGCACAAAGGAATTGGAAGATGGTAGCTCTGTAATCATTAAATACTAATTACTATCGCACCCATACTCAACACACAACATCTGTGGCATGTGGCATCTTGTTTATCTTTGACAAACACGGAGGTCAATGTGATCACTACAGATTGAGGTTTTCTCTCCAGAGAGCTTTGGTTAAGGGTGCTCTTTTCTTTAACAACTCAACAGCAAAAAGAAGTCATCCCCAAATATATCAACAATTTGATCAAAGCAACCTTTGTTTGCCCTTATTTTTAGTTCTAATATTGTTCCAAAACCCAACTTGATACAACTGTTCCATCTAAATTTCTTCTTGGGGGAAAAATGAAACTGTGATTGTGTGTGATCTTTTCATGCATTAGAACTCACCCTGTGATTGTCAGCTGAATTTCCATCATTTTCAATCACTTATGGGAGATGCCTCAAAAAATACACTTTATTTACGAAAGAAGACTTAGCTGTTGAATGGCCATAAACATGGATGAATGTTTTCTTGCCCTGATACTCTTCCCTCCAGCCCCTCATCTAGGCTCACTGCTCACAGTGAAGAGGAAACTATATGGTAAAACAGACTTCCTGAGGCAAGGCGGGGGGGGGGGGGGGGGGGGGGGGTGTGGATTAGGTGACCCTGTGTGAACTAACCCACTAACCCTACCCACGGAGGGAAAAAGAGGCCCTCAGAATCTTCAAATACATAACAGACCACTCTAACCACTTTGATTTAAAAAAGGTGCTACGCAATTTTTTCTTGGGGGCGGGGGAATAAATAAGAAAATAAGTGACTGGCACTCTGCTTCTATAACCTGCAATAGATGAGCCCAAACATGCCCTTGCTCCCTCTCCCATCCCATTAGTCAGACATGATATGGGTCCTGGAGATGATGATGCTTGGTTCTGTCCTAGCCACCCTCACTGGAGAATATTTCTGTGAAAATACTAAGACCTGCCTTATGGCCACTCAAGAATAAAATAAGCTTTGTAAAAAGAGCCACATGTTTTAATTCAGGACCCAACAGAAGTCTACAAGAGCTGCAGAACAGCCCGCAGCTCACTGCAACTGGCCACTTGTGGCAGAAGTTGAGGCTCTGCAGCGTCACTCAGTCCAGTGCTTCCTGAGATGCTCTTTCAGCTGTGGAACAGAAGGCAGCAGCTGCTGGCACTCATGACAACGAAGGGGCAGCTTCAAAAGCTCAGCTGTCCCATCTCGGACAGTCACTCTGCCAGCCTCTTGTACCATCTTGATCACAGCTGCAAGCAAAGAAGAAAAGTTCAGATCCCAGCAACTCTGGAAAGCCAATGTCAGATTCCAAGAAAAAGAAATGACTAACCAATATACTAAGCACCCTAAGGCTGGTAAGCTTGAGGTCAGACATCACACTGGGAAAATGAACTACAGACCCCACATTGGAGCAACCTACCTTTGAGGTAATACACTCCTTCAGACACACTCCATGTTACTATGTCAAGGACTTATCACAGTGCCTTTCCCCTGGGTGGTCTTTAGTAAGTGGCAGCTGTCCCCAGTAACCTCTCAGAAATATTGGGAAATGCTTCCTCTAAATACAGTCTTCCTCTGTCTAGGAACCACTCCTAGTATTAAGGAACCCCCAACTTCCTGACCCCAACTGATGGCAGAAGTGACAAAAAACTGTTCAGACCCCTCTCATCCATGAGCTATTATGGTTTGACTATGAAGTATCCCCCAGATCTTATTACTGAAGGCAGGTTTCCTAGTTATTGCTACTATTCTAGAAGATGATGGAAACTTTAGGAAATGGGGTCTGGCTTAAGTCACTGAGTCCATGCTCTCAAGGGTTATATCTTGTCCCAAGCTCTTCCCATAAGCCCCTTTCCTCTTTCTCCTTGCTTCCTGCTGCCAAGAGAAGAGCAACTTTGTACCTCTAACCCTCTCTGCCAAAATGTTCTGCCTCACGACAGCCCAGAAACATCAGAGCCACACAGCCTGCCAGCAGGAGACTGAAACCTCTTATGGTGGTTTGATTCAGGTGCCCCCCATTCACTTAGGTGTTCTGAATGCTAGGTTCCCAATGATGGAAATTTGGGAATTAACGCTTCTTGGAGGCAGTGTATTGTTGAGGGCAGACTAATGGGTATTATAGCCAGTTTCCCCTTGCCAGTGTTTGGCACACTCTCCTGTTGCTATTGTCCACCTGATGTCCACCCTCTGCTCATGCCATTCTTTTCCCCTGCCATCACGGAGCTTCCGCTTGAGCCTGTAAGCCAAAATAAACCCTTGTTTGTTCCACAAGCTGCTCTTGGTCAGGTAATTCCTGCTGGCAATGTGAACCTGACTGCAACACCTCTGAAACCATGAACCTAACCATATCTTGCATCCCATCCCTTAGGTTATACAAGGGACTTTATCACCATGATAAACAACAAAGTCTGATTAACAAACACCAGTAATCCTAGATTTAGACTCTAGACTCTATTCAAGCATATTTTCCCAGGGTGAAGTCTAATCTGACACTTGCTAACTATGGAATACCTGGTATATTAATTACAGCCATTTAACTCCTCTACTATCAGAGTGAAACACTTTTTTTTTTTTTTTTGGTTTTTCGAGGCAGGGTCTCACTGTAGCCCAGGCTGACCTGGAATTCACTATGTAGTCTTAGGGTGGCCTTGAACTCATGATGATCCTCCTACCAATGCCTCCCAAGTGCTGAGATTAAAGGTGTGTGCCACCACATCTGGTAAAGTGAAACACTTTTAACCCTGACATATTGCCCAAAAAAAGCTTGCTCATAGCTAAGTACCAATCATATTACAACCAAAATATTCTAGTTTTTTTTTAAGAGTGTTTTCTGTGTGGATTGCTAAGCCTAAGTTATTATTTAGAGAAACACATGAGTCAAGTATTAAAGGAAGAAAATTAAACAAACATGAAAATCAAATAACACAGTTTACCTTGTGATTCCAGAAAGTATTCGGTAGTGAATGAATTCCAATGCTTTTTGTTTTTAAGGTAAGGAGAATCGAAATCCTGGCTGATCACATGAAGGTGTACATGGCTAGTTGAGAGTTTTAAAAAGAAACAACTCAGCATTAAACTCATTAAAAACTATAGTTTAACCAAAATGACAACAAAAAGTAAGAATACAAAGTATTTACACTATGTTGCTACAATGCAACTCATTTAATCATTTACTTAAGAGTACTTAATGCTCAGTAAGTATACAATGAAACCAAGCCCTGAGAACCAAGTAGTAAAGAAAATAGGAAAGGCCTCTGTCCTTACGAAAAGCATGTTCTATGAGACTGATGCTAAGAAGGTGATGGAAATCATATTCCAATAAGAAAAGACAAATAGGTGCATTCTCAGCTGGTGAGGGGATCAGCGTGTGTGCCCCATGCATTCCAACGAGACCCAAGGAAATAAGCCACCCCTCACACTTGAGCCAAAGCCCAGGTGAAACCACAGAGGATTTGGTGAGATGAGCAAGAGTGCTGCTTCCATGGTGACCCTGACAATCTGCGCCAGGGTGACAGGGACAGATGCTAAGGATACTCAGCACATAACAAGGCAGAAATCCAGAAGCTGCTGAGAGCTTAACACTGAAGTAGACTAAAACACATCCACCACTGCTCGGGGAATTTTGTGGACAAGAGAATAGAAAGACTGTAGGAGCCACAGGTCCCAAGGGTATATTCAGAAGCATCCCCCCGCCTAGTGACTGACTTCTGCTCTCACACGCATAACCCACAACCCCATGGAGAATACCAGCAGCCCCACTGAGGTGGCTCAGCAGATTAGGGGCAGGGAGGAGGGAAAAGATGGTACCAACACATGATGTGTCCACACAAAGAAAAACTTCTTAAAAAAAAAAAAAAACTTAGGGGCTGGAGAGATGGCTTAGTGGTTAAGCGCTTGCCTGTGAAGCCTAAGGACACCGGTTCAAGGCTCGGTTCCCCAGGTCCCACGTTAGCCAGATGCACAAGGGGGCGCATGCATCTGGAGTTTGTTTGCAGTGGCTGGAAGCCCTGGCACGCCCATTCTCTCTCTCTCCCTCTATCTGTCTTTCTCTCTGTGTCTGTCACTCTCAAATAAATAAATAAAAAATGATCAAAAAATATATAAAAAAAGAAAACTTAGCCTTTAATCCCAGAACTCAGGAGGCAGAGGTAGGACTGCCCTGAGTTCGAGGCCACCCTGAGACTACATAGTGAATTCCAGGTCAGCCTGGGCTAGAGCAAAACCCTACCTTGAAAACCTAAATAATAATAGTAATAATAAAATAAAGAAAAATTTAAAGATTCTTATAGTCAAAAAAAGAAAGAAAAGACATACAATAAACAGACAAGGAAAGTGCAACAAATTGCCAAAGAAAAATAAAGGGACTGAGTGCAGAGGCACTTGGAAGGCTAAGTGGATCCATCCCAAGTTCAAGGCTAACTTGATCTTTAAAAAAAAAAGAGGGACAAGCATAGTAGCTCATGCCTTTAATCCCAGCACTTGGGAGGCAGAGGTAGGAAGATTGCCCCGAGTCTGAGGCCACCCTGAGACTATAATGAATTTGAGGTCAGCCTGAGCTACAGCAAGACCCTACCTCAATAAACCAAAAGAAGGGGGATGCTGGAAAGATGGCTTAGCAGTTAAGGCATTTGCCTGCAAAACCTAAGAACCTATGTTCAACACTCCAGATCCCACTTAAGCCAGATGCACAAAGGTGAGGCAAGCACAAGGTCACACATGGCCACTAGGCGGCGCAAACGTCTGGAGTTCAATTTCACTGGCTGAAGCCCTGACACACCATTTCTCTCTCTCTAACTCTCTCTCTCTCTAATAACAAATAATATAAAATGCTTATCAAACTGCCCAGTAAACATTTCGCTTAATGTTCATGCCCTTATGGCCTGGACATCCATGACCTCACAATGACTGACACTACCTACACAAGACTATCATAATAGGAGGAAAAGAGCTGGAGAGATGGCTTAGCGGTTAAGTGCTTGCCTGTGAAGCCTAAGGACCCCAGTTTGAGGCTCGGTTCCCCAGGACCCAAGTTAGCCAGATGCACATGGGGGCGCACGCGTCTGGAGTTCATTTGCAGTGGCTGGAAGCCCTGGTGTGCCCATTCTCTCTGTCTATCTGCCTCTCTCTCAAATAAAAAAATAAAAACAAAAATATTTTTAAAAATAATAATAGGTGGAAAATAAAAGAGAGACTGAGAGAGGGAGGGGATATGATGGAAAATGCAGTTTCAAAGAGGAAAGTCAGGAGAAGAAAGGCATTACCATGGGATATTTTTTATAATCATGGAAGTTGTTAATAAAAAATAAAAATAAAATAATAAAATAAAAATGCCTTCAAAAAATGGAGAGGGAGGGAGGCAGGATGGTGATAGGAAGAAAAGGGGGGAAGGGAAATGGAAGGGAGAAGGAGAAAAGGAGAGAAATGGGATAGTGCCTAGTGGTAGAGCCAGTTGGTGTTCAGAGAAGGCTTCTACCAGGCAGTGACTTGAAATAAGAAAGCAGCCAGGCAAAGCAAGATGTGAGGTAACTATTTCTCATTAACTGTGTGCAAAGACTCTGGGAGAAGAAACTATCTGGTGCAAACAAGGACCAGAAAGAAGGAGACATGACCAGAGGACACAAACAGAGCCAAGGAGCAGAGATTAGACAGATCATAAAGGGCCTTAAAGGCCTGCAAAAGATTTGCAGGTTATTTTCCTTCACTAGACTGGGGCCACTGCAAGATACTGAGAAGAATACCATAACCTGATTTGAACTTTTAAAAGACCACTCTGGCTATTATTTTAAAGTATTATTAGCTTACACACAGTTTGTTTTTTCTTCCCCACTTCCCACCACCCCCCCAACTTAGCCTCCCTTCTATTTCCATACTTCATTTCCTTTGTCCTTTACCCTCTTCTCTCTCCTCACTTCTTATTTCCCTCTTGTGGTCACCTATCTAGAACAATAACCCATGCTCAGTCTCAGATCCCCTTGTTTACATACACACACACATTAAAAGTGAGGATCCACATATGCTATTTTTGTCTTTCTGGGCTGAGACTACATAGTGAATTCCAGGTCAGCCTGAACTACAGTGAGACCTTAACTCAGGAGAGGGGGACAATTGAAAAAAAATTTTTAAAGAAAAATTGTACTTTATGATTCCATTTATATGAAGCTCTAAACCAAACTACTTTTGCTAAAGAAATCAGAACAAGCCAGGTGTGGTGGTATATACCTTTAATCCCAGCACTCAGGAGGCAAAGGTAGGAGGATCGCCATGAGTTTGAGGCCACCCTGAAACTACATACTGAATTCCAGGTCAGCCTGAGCCAGAGTGAGACCCTACCTCAAAACAACAAAAAAGAAAGAAAGAAAGTAAACAGAACCATGCTGGGCAGTACAGGGTGAGGGGGGATGAGTAGAAAGGGCATGGGAACTTTCTGGTACGAGACAATAGACACATTCTGTATGCTGACAGAGTGACAGTGAAGCAACCATCCATATCCATCAAAGCTGATATAACTACACATGAGTATGTAATTTGCTATATTTAAATTATAGCACAATTTATGAATAGTAATGAGAGGAAAATGTGTCACAAAGATTTCATTTGGAGGCTGGGGAGATGGCTTAGTGGTTTTTAAAGGTGCTTGCTTACACAGCCTGTTGAACCAAGTTCATTTCCCCAGTACCCATATGAAGCCATATATGCACAAAGTAGCACATGGGTCTGAAGTTCACTTGCAGTAACAAGAGGCCCTGGCATGCCTATACTCTCTCATACAGTCTTATTCTCTCACTCTTTCTCCCGCCTCCTCTGTAATAAATAACAAATAAAAATTTTAAAAATAAAGATTTCATTTGGTTAAAGTAGCCAGTAATCAAAATTACCTTCTTAATATTTTATATCCACCTAATAAAATGGGAGTAGTGGTTACAAAAACTAACTAGCAGAAATCTTGTCATATTATGTCAATAACCCGTAAAAACATAATTCATAGTGAAATGTGCCATGGTGGTTTGAATTAGATACCTCCCAAGTACTCTTGTATTCTGAATGCTGAAGCCCTAGCTGGTAACTTGGTGGGTGGAGCCTTGCTGGAGGAGGTGTGTTGCTAAGGGTGGATCTTGAGGTTTATTAGCCCCTAGCTTGCCAGTGTTTGCTCAGTTCACTCTCCCGCCACTGTGTTTCACCTGCTACAGCAGAAGTGATGTCCAGCCTCTGCTCATGCCATGCTTCCTCCTGCTATCATGAAGCCTTCCCTTGGCACTATAGCCACAATAAAAAACTTTCCTCCCATCAGCTGTTCAACAAGAAAGTAACTACAACATGCACCAATCATTAAAAAAATAAACAATATTTATATGAGGTGCCTACATTGTTTAAATTCACAAATACAGAAAGTAGAATGAGCCAGGTGTGGTGGCACACACCTTTAATCCCAGCACTTGGGAGGCAGAGGTAGGTGGATCACCATGAGTTTGAGGCCATCCTGAGACAACATGGAATTCCAGGTCAGCCTAGGCTACAGGGAGACTCTACCTCAAAAAACCAAAAAGATAGATAGATAGATAGATAGATAGGAAGGATAGATAGAGGATAGATAGATAGGATAGATAGAGGAGGGAGGAAGGAAGGAAGGAAGGAAGGAAGGAAGGAAGGGGGAGGGAGGGAGGGAGGGAGGGAGGGAGAGAGGAAGGGAGGGAAAAAGGAAAGAGAGAAAGGAAGAAAGACAGACAGACAAACGATAATGCCACAATTTGAGAGGAGGAAGGATGGAGAATTATTATTTCATCAGTACAAAGTTTCAGTTTGGGAAGATAAAGTTGTGGTGATGGACAGTGTCAATGGATACCCAACAATGTAAACAGAAGCTTGGCACGGTGGCCCATTCCTATAATCCCAGTTTGTGGGAGATGGAGGCAGGCAGATCAGGAATAAGTAGCCAACCTCAGCTATATAAAGTCCAGATACCCTGTCTCAAAACCAACCAATAACAAGTGAATGAAGCTACTTCATCTAGTTTGTATGTAAAATGTTTAAATTTCAAGAACCAAGAGCCACATGGACTAAACTATAGGCAAAAGCAGGAACTCAAGCTCACAAGCAAGTCAGCAGAGGGAGGGATGCTTCACCCCCCCATACCCCCACTCCACCCCCACCCCGGCCTGAAACCACCCACCTGCTCCCCAGGGCTCAGGACTACCCACACATTCAGCAAATACAAGCTGACCAGCAGGACACAAGAGGGAGGCATAACATCCCTCCAAGGCTTACCTCATGCTGGGAATGGCATGGTAACCCAAACGGAAGCGGAGTTTGCTGGATCCACCAAAATCTGCAATCATCTTTTCCCCCACAGTGTGCATATGTTTGAGAAGTTCAAGGTGTTCATTTGTCACAGCCTTCAGACTAGAAATGGAGGTCCATGGTAAGACCAGCCAGTGGTGACGGGCCTTAGGGTACTTATCCTTAATCACTACCACCTGTTCATCTTTGTAAACCTAACAGAGAGCACAAGAAAGAGACATCTGAGAATCTTTAGTGTGCTCAATGCTATCATAGTCATTGAGTCACTTAATTGCTACAACCATCTTGAGTAAAAGAGTTTGAGGTGAGAGTAGACTCTGATAGACTGATAGTCACATAGTTACGAAATGGGAAATCTAGGACTCCAACCCAAATCAAGTAGACTCTAGAGCCCATGCTTTCAACAATCACACTATACAGGACACACACACAAAATATACAACTCTCAAGGACCTAATGGTAAAATCCATGCAGCATACACCCTAGCACTCTAACATTGACCATGGGACACATGTGCACGGGATCCAAGGAGTCCTGAAAGAGCTGGTCCCTTGTCAACCAGCATGTAACTAAAGTGGACCTCTCAGGCTCCTCTAAGGTAGATGGCTGATTTTTAATACTAGAGCAGCAGAGTACTGTAGTCACAATACATGGTCTGATGTTCCCTGCAATGGGACCATGTTAAGGTTAACACAATTTCTCTTAGTAGCACCCTGAAGTTTAAAAGGTGGGAGGATTGCCATGAATTCAAGACCACTCTGAGACTACAGGTTATCACTTCTTGGGCTTTTGGCTATGATCAAGTGAATTCCAAGTTAGCCTAGGTAAGGGCAAGACGCTACCTTGCAAAAACAAAAACAAAACAAAAGAATTTCACTTGGGGACTGGAAAGATGCCTTAGTAGTTGAGGTGCTTGCCTGTAAAGCTAAATAACCCAGGTTCAATTCCCCAGGATCCACATAAGCCAGATGTACAAGGTGGCATATGCATCTGGAGTTTATTTGCAGTGGCTGGAGGCCCGGGAGCACCCATTCCCTGTCTCTATCTGCTTCTTTCTCTCTCTCTCTCTCTCTCAAACAAATAAATAAAAATAATAAAACATAAGAATATGAGAATTTCACTTGGAAGAACTAATATTATTTTATTATTGTTATTTTTATTTGCCAGGAATGGTGGTATACACCTTTCTTAATCCCAGCACTCAGGAGGCCAAGGTAGGAGGATCACTATGAGTTTGAGGCCAGCCTGAGAATACATAGTGAATTCCAGGTCAGCCTGGGCCTAGACCCTACCTTGAACAAACAAAAACAAAAAAAAAAAAAAAAAAGAATTATATTATAGATTGATATGGGTATGCCAGGGCCTCCTGCCACTGCAACCAAATTCCAGATGCATGCACCACTTTGTGTATCTGGCTTTACATGGGTGCTGGGGAATCAAACCCAGGCCACCAGCAAGCAAAGCGCTTTTAACCACTGAGCCATCTCTCCAACCTTTTGGTTTCATTCTGGAGTCACATACAATAGGAAATGTACTTAAATTACAGAATTTTATTCTAACCTGCATTTTGGGGTCCTTCATAGAAATCTTCAAGCCTTGACTCCAGTGGCCAAGTGATTCCTAAATTTAAAAACAGAACAATGCAAACTATGAATAGCAAGTTAAATTTGGTTAATAGTGTACAGAAAAGTCTAACAAAACTTGAGGGTTCATTTTTATTTTTTATTATTTTACTTATTTGAGAAAGAGACAAGAGGAAGAGAAAGAGAGAAAATGGGCATGCCAGGACTCCCAGCCAATGCAAACTAACTCCAGACATATACATCACTTTGTGCATCTGGCTCATCTGGGTCCTGGAGACTTGAACATGGGTCCTTTGGCTTCGCAGGCAAATAAATGCCTTAACTGCTAAGCCATCTCTTCAGCCCGAAGTAAGGTTAACTTTTGAGAATGAAACTAGACTTCCTTTGCTTCAGTCTACTGTCCTTTGGGACCACACGTCATCTCTATTGTCTTCCTATACTTAGAACAAGGTGTCTGGAAGGAGGTCTCTAGCGGAACTCTAGCCTCTGTGTGTAGCATGGTCATTGATAATTTGAAATCAGAGCAGCTGTGATTACCCACATGAGGCTTGCACCAAATTGGGCCCACTGGCCTTCCCTTGTGGAAGGAGGAGGGGCTCACAAGAGGACTCATGAGGCACCTCCCTATGCAGAAGATCTATAAACAGTTAACAATTGCTGTGGAAGGCTACTCTTTTTGGGTGGTATAACTACCCAAAGTTGTCCATTTTCCTGTAAGTAGCCACCACAATTAAACTGTGGTCCACTAGGCCATGCTTGTGTGTAATAATTTCTTTGGTCTGTCACTGGATCCCCATCTGGAAAGAAGAGACGTTTGTTTATGTCTCCCAAGGAAAGTTTCTCATGACCAGAAATGCAAATCATAAAGCACACTTTCTTTTCTTTTCACACTCTTAACTATAGCCTGATAGATTTTACCTTGAAATCAACATATTAATTACATGATGTATAAAATGTGTTCCAGCCAGATGTGGTGGTGCACGCCTTTAATCTCACACTCGAGAGGCAGAGGTAAGAGGATCACTGTAAGTTCAAGGCCACCGTGAGGCTACATAGTGAATTCCAGGTCAGCCTGGGCTAGAGCGAGACCTTACCTCAAAAACAAACAAAAAAAAAAATTTAAAAGTGTCCCAGTGCTAGCCTACAGTACAAACAACTGACCCATTTTAGTGTTCGGTGGTAAATACACTGCCATTACTGCTCTACCTTCCTTCAAGTGACTTGCCTCAAGAATTTAATAGAAAAGCACATAAAGCGACATTCACCCAAGGGATTTCCACAACACAAACAAGTGCCTCTTTCATCACAGCTAATAACCCTTATTATCATTTGTTAACACCACCTCACCCATGTCCGGGCTTTGTAGTATACAAAACAATTAAGCAGTCATTATATCTTATTTCATCTCTACATCATCTATGAATGGCTATCCTCACCTTTTTGCTAGTTCCACCGTTCTTTGAGGGCACAGAGCATTGGCCGGGGCTGCTCCCAGCTTCCTGGGCAGCATCCCTTTCCACAGAATCATTGTCATCTGGCCTCTTTCTCTTCCTGTGTGTATGTAGGTCAGGGCTCTTTGCCTCCTCCTCAAACTCTACAATATATGGATAAAGCTCATTCACCATGTGGAGAACCTGACCAGGCTGCAACTTCATCTCTCGGTCCTTCCCAATCACGACTGAGTCAATGCTGGTGGGATTGATCCCTACCTGTGGAATAAATGAGCATAATATAATAGTAATCACAGTAACATCACTTCAGCCACTGCTACCTACACCACTTACTCCGTGCCAGTCACACTGCTTAATGTTCACCTACATTACTTGATCACTTCCACCCATGACGGAAAAGCCTTCATTGGCTAGCACATACACTCCAAAGACAAAAGCATAGGAAAACCATCAACTCTGGGAGAAGGCAGTGGCCACTTTGTAAAAATTTTCCAACCTCCTGCACAGAAGTCCATGTGGATGTGAGAAACATGGGCCTTCAGACATCACCAGCAATGAAGGAGGCTGCTGACAGTCATGCAGGAGGGCCAACAGCAGGTGCTCCAGCCCCACCAGCGCCTTAAGATCACAGCAACCCTAGCCTCGGGTGGACTGCAGCTTCCAGAGTGACCCTGCGCCAGAACATCCCAGCTGAACCACTCCCAGGTCTTGACTGAGCCTCAATATTAGTAATGATTTTGTGATCATTTTGAGGGAAATTATCTTGCCAAAATCGATAACTAACATAGCTAGCTAGAAAAGCTTGTGGGATTATTTTTTCACACCCTTAGTATTTCAAAAGCACCACTAACACATCATCATGCTTTCTGCTTTAAGTTGAAATGACATCAGAACCCAGGCTCCTTGAGGGTTCCTGTTCCTAAGTTCATAAGGGAATGCCCATGGGGATAACCTGTGTCCCCAATGAGGAGGGCCCCTTTGGAAAAGCGGCAGGGATGAGGGAAAGGATGGTACCAACATGTGCTGTTTACATACTAAATATGTCCATAACTAATAAAAATAAGTTAAAAATACAAAAAAAGGAAAGAAAGAAAACCATCAAGAATAAAACACAAATTTGGGTTGGAGACATGGCTTAGCAGTTAAGGCACTTGCCTGCAAAGCCAAAGGACCCTGGTTCAAATCCCCAGGACCCACATAAGTCAGATGCACAAGGTGGCATATGCGTCCGGAGTTTGTTTGCAGTGGCTGGAAGCCTTGGTATAACCATTCTCTACCTACCTCTTTCTCTCAAATAAATAAATAATGTTTAAAATATATTTTTTTTAAAAAAAAAGAATAAAACACAAATTTCAGCTGGAGGAATGGCAGTTAAAGCAATTGCCTACAAAGTCAAAGGACCCAAGTTCAATTCCCACTCGTGTGCAGTGGCTGAAGGCCCTAGCATGCCTATTATCTTTCTATCTGCTTCTCTTTCTATCTCTCAAATAAATAAATAAGTTAAAAAAAAAAGAACAAAACACAAATTCAAGCTACAAACACATACCTGCTTTACCTTGACATATCCCTTGTTACACTCTGCTTTCAACTGTACTGAAAGAGATTGGAAAAAGTTAAAACACAAATGCAACAAAAATCAGGTACCCCATTTTGCCTAAAGAACCACAAAGCTTCTTCACTCCTGAAGGCTGCCTGACAGCTTCAAATCCTTCCATAAAATGTCCATCAGTGGAAAAAAAAAAAATGTCCATCAGTGAACTGGACATGGTGGCCCACACCTGTAATCCCACCACTTGGGGTGGGATGGAAGCAGGAGGAGCAGAAGTTCAAGATCAGCCTGGGATACACAGCCAGCTCAAGGCCAGCCTGGCTACATGAGACCCTGTCCCAAACCCTATTCTTCCCATACAAAGCCCATCAATGCATGCACTCCCTTAGCTACTGCCAAGAACCTAAAAGGCAGCTTCAGTGATTTCCTGCAAGCTTCCCCATCAGAACCCCTGCCCCATTTGGGATCTTGAGCTCTGCCAACAGGACAAGATCAAACTCCTAGCTCATCATTAAATCAGGCTTCTACCAGAAGTTATTTCAAAAAAAAAAAAAAATTGAGTCGAGCTAGAGAGATGGTTTAGCAGTCACCTGTTTGCCTGCAAAGCCAAAGGACCCCGATTTGATTCCACAGGACCCACCCAAGCCAGATACATAAGGGGGCGCATGTATCTAGAGTCAGCTGGAGGCCCGAGTGTGCCCATTCTCTCTCTCTCCCCCCTCCCTCCTTCAATCTCAGATAAATAAATAAAGTATTTTTTAAAAATGAGTGGAGAGCCCGGCGTGGTGGCAGACACCTTTAATCCCAGCACTCAGGAGGCAGAGGTAGGAGGATCGCCATGAGTTAGAGGCCACCCTGAGACTCCATAATGAATTCCAGGTCAGTCTGCACTAGAGTGAGACCCTACCTCAAAATCCCTCCCCCCTTCCTCCCCCAAAAAAAAGAGTGGAGGATGTATAGCTAAGTGATAGTGGGCTTGCCTAGCGCGTGAGGTTCTGCACACGGCAGATGGGAAGATGAACACAAATTACCAAATCCCTTCAACAGAAAAAGTGCTAAAAGATATGTTCAAGCTGGCCAAAGGGAAGGGGAAAGATGCTCTAGAAAAAGGAGAGCTGCAGGAATGGAACAATGTGAGAATGTGTGGGAATAGGTAACTTTAAGCACTCGCATTCAGATAAGTGAACAAAGCACCTGGGGCTGAGACAGGGAGAGAGACACACAGCTGCTCCCCAGGGAGGACCAGCAGAAGAATGACTAACATACAACCCTGACAGGGGACAGAGGCAGCAGTGCTTCAGGAGCTCAGGCCTAGCCAGCTCAAACACTCCAGCTTCACCTCAACTAACTCAGCTAGGAAAGTCCATAACCACTGCTACGGACTCCAACTCTAAATCCAGGTCCCTCTGGTTATGGGGTACACTACATACAGGCAATGGTGAGTAGGCCCAAAGTTTACAAGAAAAAAAAAAAAAAAACTAAGCAAATGATGGGCTTTTCCTTAAACTATATGAAAGACAAAAATAAGACTGGATGACAGTCTCATATCATAAAGAGGCAGCACATACAGGCTGGTACCATCCCTTTAATCCCAGCACTGGGAGGGAGAGGTAGGACTGCCAGGAGTTCAAGGCCACCCTGAAACTACATAGTGAATTCCAGGTCAGCCTGTGCTAGAATGAAACCCTACCTCAAAAAAAAAAAAAAAAAAATAGTTTCAGGACTGGAGAAATGGCTTAGTGAATAAGATGTTTTCCTGCAAAGCCAAAGGATCCAGGTTGAACTCCCAGGACCCATGTGAGTCAGATGCATAAAGTGGTACATGAATCTAGAGTTCATTTGTAGCAGCTAGAGACCCATTTTCAATCTCTCTCTATCTTCTTCTCTCTCTCCCTCTCAAATAAATAAAAATACTTTTTAAAAATTTGTAATGACTTCAGCCTGGAAATTAAAAGATTTCCCTGTCTTTGTGCAATGTGCGACCTTCCTTAAAAAAAGCAGGGTACAGGATTCAATTCTGCTATCCCATGGAAATAAATGGAACCTGCCTTGCTACATTAGGGAGGTAGAATTAGGAATGAAGTTTTGTCTTTAGAACCCAACAGGTTTTCCAGCAATACCCAGGAAATGGACATCTCTAGTTATCACTACCTTCAAGACCAAACATAGTCATCTCCACATGCCTGGACCAGTTACCTTGCTGTCGCGAACACTTCTTATCAGTGATCTTGGTCTCTGGGCTGCGCCCAATAATAACAGCTTCCAAATGTGGAAGTTTGATTCGCTGGTGCTGGCTGTCCTGTCTCACCAACCAGCATACCCGCATCATCGCTCTGAGAGACAAAATGAGAGAAATACTGAACAGCAAATCCCTAACAAGTCCTACAGGGCCATACCACACCTCATCCCACACATGGAGGCTGTTCATTGCGGCAGGTGACTTCACCTCTCAAGTCTCAAGTTCCTCACCTATAAACTTGTGACAATGACAGAATTTAAAAGGCTGCTGTGAGGAGTAAATGAGATAATGTGGGTAAAGCATTTAGCTCTACCTGAATCACACTAAGCACTCAAATATTTGTTACATATTTATTGATATATCCTATGTGTTGGACATAAGGCTATATGCAGGAGAGCCCTCAGAAGTAAATAAAACATTCTCTCTGCAACTTAAGGAGCTTGGAGTAGGATATATGAGCAGACAGACTTATATACTGTTGGAGTTAGGTTCACACTGCTGGCAGAAGTCACCCAACGAAGAGCAGCGTGTGGGGGAAAAAAAGGTTTATTTTAGCTTACAGACTCGAAGTAAAGCTCCATGAAGGCAGGGGGAAATAATGGCATGAGAAGAAGGTTGACATCAACCTCCTGGCCAACAACAGATGGACCACAGCAACAGGAGTGTGTGCCAAACATGGCAAAGGGAAACTGGTTATAATACCAATAAGCCCACCTCCAACAATACACTGCTTCCAGGAGGTATTAATTCCCAAATCTCCATCAGCTGGGAACCTAGCATTCAGAACACCTAAGTTTATAGGGGACACCTGAATCAAACCATCACATACACATTACAATATAACAGGTAAGCACTATAGATAAGTAATCAAACACAGCATTAGTCCAATGAGAGAACTGACTCATGAAAGTATTTAAAAAAAAAAAAAAACTCTCAGAGTGGGAAGATTGTGTGGTAGTCCTACCTAGATTTTTTTTTTAATTTATTTATTTATTTGAGAGCGACAGACACAGAGAGAAAGACAGATAGAGGGAGAGAGAGAGAATGGGCACGCCAGGGCTTCCAGCCTCTGCAAACGAACTCCAGACGCGTGCGCCCCCTTGTGCATCTGGCTAACGTGGGACCTGGGGAACCGAGCCTTGAACCGGGGTCCTTAGGCTTCACAGGCAAGCGTTTAACTGCTAAGCCATCTCTCCAGCCCCCTACCTAGATTTTGAACTCATTCCAAGGAATAGGTTCTTAACCTCTGTACTACTTCCTTTGTGGTTTCTTTCATTCAATCAAAATTAGGGAATTGAGAGCTAGTTTATGAGCCCTACCTTCAAAAGGCTTAGAATCTTACAGAATCTCTTAGAAGCTCAGTGTGGTATGACTGGTCATGGGAACATAAAGCTTTAATACTCTATTTGAACTAAGGGAAAGGAGGTATCAAGGAATGTTTCCTGGAAATGAACTTAAACTAAGTCTTATCTATAAACTAGGAAAATTAGGTAAAATACTGCCAGCCTTAATAAAGTGAGGAACAGGTGGTAGGAAAAGGAATTAAGGAGAAATTTCCAGGCAAAGAATGTTCAAAGAGAGGAACAAAGCACTCTACCATCCTCCTCCCTGCTATTTTGCTTTTTTTTTTTTTTTTTTTGAGACAGTGTGGTGGTTTGAACAGATGGCCCCCAATATATTCAGTTCTTTATTGTTTGTAGTTTGCATCTGCAGCCACCTGGCTGGAGTCAGTGTCACTGGGCAGATCTTAAGGTGTGGTGGTGGGTTTCAAATTTCAATCTAAAGATATGCAAAGTGTGCCTAGCTGGAGTTCCTAAAGTGTGCTGTGGCTTTTGGCTTTAGACTTGTACTTCTCTCTCTCTCTCTGCTTGGTCTTGTGAAGGCAGGCCAGCTTCTTCTGCCTTTATGGAATTTCCCCTGGATCTGTAAGCTTCAATAAATACCCCTTCCCCCATAACTGTGCCTGGTCTGGAAGTACATCTCAGTGAACCTGAAGCTGTCTGCTACAAACAAGGTGGTCTCACTTGTATTACTACCTACCTGGTTTTTTTTTTCCAATTTTTTATTTATTTGTGTGCACACACATGTGTGCCAGGATCTCTTGCCACTGCAAACCAACACCAGATGCTCACTTTTTGTATCTAGTTCTTAAGTAGCTGGCTGGGGAATAGAACTTGGGCAGGTAGGCTTTGCAAACAAGCACCTTTAACTGCTAAGCCCCCAGAAGACCCACTCCCCCTGTTTTTAAGTTCCATCCTCTGTAAGCTTCTCATTACAGACTTGTGAGGATCAGTCAAAAGAAACTGACTAATTCTTAAGGAACCCAAGTGATCTTGATAGGTGGTACATGCCAGAAATCTATCTTGGAACATTGTTGTCCAATAGAATATTTTGCAGTAACATAAATGTTCTAAACCTGACCCCAGACAATAAATTAATCACCATGTGACAACTGAGTATCTGAAATGTAGTTTGCACAATACAAGAAACAAATGTTTTTACTTGAGATTTTTTTCAATGAATTTAAAATAAAACAACTGCCTGTGGTTAGGAGCTATCATAATGTCCAGCACAGCCCCAGGAACTTGCCCAGTGCCGAGTAATCCCTCAGTCTCGTACTCCTCAGAGGTTCCTGGTTTCAACCCCAACTCCTTGTCACAGAACTGCCCCCTGTACTATTCCTTTCCCTTGCCTGACACATGCACGTATCCATGCACTTACATCCTTCACGCTTAATGTGCCACATCATGTCTCCCAAATAAATCATTTTTGATTGGTCTTCTGGAATTGGTCCCTACTTTTCCCTCCTTAAAAACACAATTTCTAGTCAATTTTCAAGCCCCATCTCCTGCCAGCCTTCCCTTTTGTACATCTTGTTATTGAATGTGATCTGAGCACTTAATATGGATGTACTTCTACTCTCCAAACAACCAGACTCACCAATGCCTACTAATGTGGGGAAATGGAGGAAAGGTGTTTGGAGACCACTGCCCTAGGTGTTCCTAGTCTTATATTCCAGGATGCCTAGTGTTCAGCATGCCCTAACTAGGTACACAGGACAGCCACTGTGCTAAATTTCTCACTTATACTGTCTTTTTTTTGTTGTTTTGTTTTGGCTTTTTGGTTTTTTGAGGTAGGGTTTCACTCTAGCCCAAGCTGTCCTAGAATTCACTATGTAGTCTCAGGGCGGCCTTGAACTCATGGTGATCCTCCTACCTCTGCCTCCCAAGTGCGGAGATTAAAGGCGTGTGCCACCACACCAGCTTACTGTCTTCATATTTACAACTTTTATCCTAAGGAATATATGCATATGTAGAAAAACACAAACAAATGGCTTTGGGCATTGTTTACAGTTTCAGGTAGTCACTATACATCTTCCTGTCAGATACGGAGAGACTGCTGTAGTACTGAGAGAAAAGAGCACAGTGATTTTTATTTAGCACGTGGATGGTGTGTTGTGTGTGGGCATGCATGTGTATATACTCATGTGGTGCCTTGTGTGCTCACCTATAATGGGGTGAGTTTGCGTGCAACGCTGAAGGGGAACGTTGTGTGTCCCCCTCCATTGCTTCTGCCCATTCTTAATTGAACCAGAAGCTCTTACTGATCCCAAGAGCTTGCCATTTTTTACCCAAGTCCCAGAAATTCTCCAGTCTTTGCTCCCACAGGCCTGAGGTTACAGACTTGTGTAGCAATACCCAGCTGTTTACATGGGTGCTTAGGGATCGAACTTCAGTGGTCTCTCAGGCCTACATGGGCCATCATACTTTCACATGAAGCCATCTTAACCATTGAGCCATCTCTCCAGCCCCAACAGCACAGATCTGAGAAACATTTGGGTGGAAAAGTCATCAGGACCACATGAAGGATACAGTAATATGAAGAGTTGGAGCTGTCCAGCAGAGGAGTCAGATTTGAGAGTGACTCTAGGATAAGAAGTTCAACTTGACAATTTCCATTTGGAAGCACATGCTAGACAGTTTAAGCTAAACCAATTAGTACTCACTCAGGTAGTAATAGCAATGAAAAAAAAAAAAAAAAAAAAAAAAAAACACTAGACCCAAGTCACAAGCACTGGGAACTAACCCAATATTTTAAGGCAAAAGGAAAAAAAGACTATCTGCAGGAGAAATAACATAACAGAAGTAATGGAAGAACAGCTGGAATATAAGCAACTTAAGGAAAGGTATTTTATCTTTCTTGATAACCTCTGTATCACAATAAACCTACCAGCTGAGCAGACTGTCCTAGAAAGCAACATAGAAGGACATAAGAGGTTTGACCAAGTTCCAGAAGCAGTAAATGGATCCCACAATGACTGAAAAACATCTATGTGGTTTGATAATCACTGATGAAATTTCAAGGCACATGAGTCTCGAAATCTCAACTGCAGAAAGGAATGGTAGGTTAGGAAATGGGGACAGAATTTACAATACTCTTTAAAATTGTTTGGCTAAGAGTTATTAGATGAAAGAAAAAAGAAGATAGATCACCAAAGGTTTTCCTTCTTTCTTTCTTTTTTGTTGGAAGTGTCAAGGAAGAGCTAAGAAACTGTCTTTGTTTATTCAGTACTGGAACATACAAGTCTCATAAGGGAAAGAATACAAGCTCAGAAGCAAAGAGAACCAATTCATACTCTGACACTAAAGGAAAAGCAAACACGAGTGCAAATCAAGATGACTTTGTTAAGAAGAGGGAGCTGGAAAGATTACTTAGTGGATTAGGTGCTTGCCTGTGAAGCCTAAGGACCCAGATTTGACTCCCCAGAACCCACGTGGGCCAGGCACACATGGTGGCACATGCATCTGGAATTAGTTTGCAGTGGTTGGAGGACCTGGTGCACCCATACTCATCCCCCCCGCCTCAAATAAATAGTTTTGAAAAATGAGGCAGGGGGAATAAGAAGAGGCAGAAATTTGAAGAAGCTGGACATAGTGGTGAACACCTTTAATACCAGCACTCAGGAGGCAGAGGTAGGAGGATCACAGTGAGTTTGAGACCAGTCTGGGACTGCAGAGTTCCAAGATCACCCTGGGCTAGAGTGAGACCCTACCTCGAAAAACTTTAAAAAAATCCGGGTGTGGTGGTACACACATTTAATCCCAGCACTCAGGAGGCAGTGGTAGGACAATCACATGAGTTCAAGACCACCCTGAGACTACAAAGTAAATTCCAGGTCAGCCTAGGCTAGAGTGAGACCCTAACTTGAAAATCCAAAAGAAGAAATTTGAGGAAACGCATGACCATAATTGTTTCCATCAACAAGAACCACAGAGTAACGTATGTGGGGACTTAGTGAACTGCTGAAAACCAACATGGAATAATAACTGTGAAAGCCTCTGAAGTTAGTCTGCTTGAGTTCAAATCCTGGCTTTAATACCTATTCATTGTGACCTACGAGTGACTTCGTTGGTGCAATGGTAGCACGTCTGACTCCAGTGTGACCTAAGAGAAGTTATATAGTGCTTTCACTCTTAATAATGAAGGTAGGATTCAAGTTGGAAGTATAAGCATATCATGACTGCAACTAAGGCAAAAGGGTAAAAATGTTTATTGTCTCCCCACATGATCAATCCTTTATCAAGAGCCTGGTGTAGCAACGAAAGCCCGTAATCCCAAGTTCTTGGGCGACAGAGGCAAGGGCAGGAGGATCGAAGAAAGCCAGCCAAATGTACAGAACAAGACCCTGTCTCAGAAAGAAAAAACAATATTCCTATTCAGGCGTGTAGCCGACCTGTAATCCCAGCGCTTAGGAGGTTGAAGCAGGGTGTATAAGGAGTCTGAGGCTGGCCGAAACGAGAGGTGAGGGTCTACTAAATTACCAGTACAAGCCAAATTCACAAAAGGCTCCACATTAGTTACAAACGAAACGCAATTTCAAATATCCCCGCTTTGCTGAACCACCATCTCGTGTCGGTGTGACATTCCTGTAAGGACTGTGAGGGGGCCTCGCTAAGCGGCCTCCTCGGGCTGGACAGCCCCCACTCTGCCCAGTGTGTGATAGCGACTCACTAGCTACAAACTGGAAGCCGGGCGGAGAGCCCCACGAGCTCGCCGGCAGACCGGCGTGGGAGAAGGACGGAGCCGCGTCCTCCGAGAAGGAGGCCGTGGGTATCGCTCCGGCACAGCCTGAAGGCAGCGGCCTCCTGGCCGAACACTCCCACCGGCTGGCAGACCGACCGCCGCCTTACCTCCGGGAGACTACCAACACGTTTACTTTCCGCATCCGCGCCCGACGCTTCCGGCGCCGCAGGATGACGTCAGAGGGCCTGTGGCGCAGGCCGGTGACGTCGCCCGTGTCTCCTCGCGGATTGGCTAGCTCTCGCCCAGTGCCCGGATGCAGGGGCATCCTCCGCATTGGTGGGTCGCTGCGGTTAACATGGCTCGTGGCTGTTCGAGGTCGCCTCGGCGTCTCTACCCGGGGCGACTGTCTCTACCCGGGGCGACTGGTCTGTCACCGCAGGCCAGTCTCTGAACCGCGAGAACTTCGGGCAGCCGTCCCCTCCGGTCTTCCCGCCCTACCGCGAGGTCCCCTGGCACTCCCTTCGTTATTAGATCGCTGCAGCTTAAGGCCGTCTTTTCCTTTTGTTTCGGGGAGGGTGAGGCAAGAGCTCGCTCAGCCCTGGATGGCCTTGAAGTCGTGGCAGCCCTCCTCGCTCAGCCTGCCTCGGTTACAGGTGTGAGACACCACGCCCGTTTGAGACCGTCGTGCAAGCTGCAGACAGGGCCTGCCTTAACTTTACTGTCCGCTTTCCAAACGACCATCTACTTTGGCCCTTTGAGGGGAAAAGAGGGCAGAGGTGGAAAAAATATGCTAAGACGTTTTGTCTGCCTCGAATGACAGGGACAATCAGGAAGGAGAAAAGCAGGAGGCAGATATGTGTGCTGATGATTTAAAATATATTCATTTGGCCGGTCGTGATGGCGCACGCCTTTAATCCCATTACTCGGGAGGCAGAGGTAGGGGGATCGCCTTGACTTTGAGGCCGCCCTGAGATGACATAGTGAATTCCAGGTCAGCCTGGGCTAGAGTGAGACCTTACCCCGAAAGAACAAACAACAACAACAATAAAATATATTTATTTGCAAGCAGAGAGAGGGAAAGAGAGTGGCATACCAGGGTGTCTAGCCGCTGTAAACGAATTCCAGATGCATACGCCACTACATCTGGCTTTACGTGGGTAATGGAGAGTTGAACTAGTTGTTAGGCTTTGCATGCAAGTGCTTTAACTACTGAGCCATCTCTCCAGCCCTGATTTTTTGTTTTGTTTTGTTTTGGTTTTGGGGTTTTTTTTGTTGTTTTGTTTTCGAGGTAGGATCTCACTCTAGCCTAGGCTGACCTGGAATTCACTGTGTAGTCTCAGGGTGGCCTCGAACTCTCGGCGATCCACCTACCTGTGCCTCCCAAGTGCTGGGATTAAAGGCCTGCCTGCGCCACCACGCCCGGCTTCAGCCCTGATTTTTATAGCAATTCCACGACGTTCCCTTAGAATCACTTACTGCAAATTATCCAAAGGTATCTTGGCAGCTGAAAGAATACCTGTCTTGAGCAAAAGCAGAGTGCAGTCTTAAACTCGATACAAACTGAATATTCTCTCTATATCTTCTCTTTCTCTTTCTCTCTCCCTCCCTCCCTCCCACCCCTCCACCTCCCTACCCCCATCTCTGTCTCTCACTTGTTTGAGACAGAGTTGCACAGTGTCTCCCCAGGTTGACCTCAAACTGAGGATCCTCCTGCCTCTACCTCTGGAAAGCTGCCCAGTGACTAGAAGCACTTCCGTGATCAAAGTAAAACCTGATGGAAAGGCTGACTCCAGTGTATAATGGAACTAGCAAAACAGAACTGGAGGATCAATCAGCTGGGCATGGCGCACACGCCTTTAATCCCAGCACTCTGGAGGCAGAGATAGGAGGATCACCATGAGTTCAAGGTCACCCTGAGACTATATAGTGAATTCCAGGTCAGCCTGGGCCACAGTGAGACCCTACCTTGAAAAACCAAAAAAAAAAAAAAAAAAAAAAAACAGGAGGATCATCTGGGAAACAAGGAGAGACTGACCTGTGGTACCAGAGTAGAAACCAGTGTATATTAGGATCACACCAGGAAGTGGGAAGCTCGGAAGCGTCTAGGCCACCACGCAAGTCTCAGGGCTGAGGAATGTGGTCCATAACTGCTGAGGATAAAAGAGCTGACCTGCCCAGTTTTGTTTTTCCCTCAGGACTAACCCTCTTATCCTCAGCAACTACCTGGTCTTTTGATATCTTGCAGCTAAAAAAATGAATTAGAATGCTCTAATTGAGTTGTTCACCACATGCAAAGCCAGACAACTTATAGGTGTAGCTCATTATTAATAGTGCAGTGATCAGAAAAGTGAGGTCACTTGGAACGATGTATGGCCACAGACATGGCAAGGACTTAAGATGTTCACTGATTGTTATGTGAGCAGTCTCCACAACTTTTTCATCTTCTCTATGAATTGCTCACTGTTCCCTCCTTAACAACCTCTTCACCTTCTACAGGGTCTAGAAATCTCATTTCAGGGGAGTTCTCCCAAGTTCTGGAATTACAGGCATATGCCAACATGTCCAGCACTATATACATTCTTATACTGATTCACTGATGAGACATTTGCTTGCACCTTTTGGCTATTGTGAATAATGCTGCTATGAACAAGGATGTACAAAGTATCTCTTCAAGATCTGTTTTCAGTTACTACGTATGTATGTATGTATGCTTACATACATACACAGGAGTAATTTTATTCATGTTTTCCATACCAGCTATACCATTTGACATTCCCATAAATAGTGCAAGGATTCAAATTTCTCCACATGTTCCCCAATATTTGTGACTTCTTTGCTGTTTTTATTGTTTGATAGCTACCATCCTCAAAGGTAATGCCAAGGTGGTTTTGATTTACATTTCCCTAATGATTAGTGATGTTGCTCTTTTCATTTGTTTTATTTTCATTTGAGTTTTCTTTGGAGAAATATCTGTTCAAGTCTTTTGTCCCCACCCCCCTTTTTTTTGTTTGTTTGTTTTTCAAGGTAGGGTCTCACTCTAGCCCAGGCTGACCTGGAATTCACTATGTAACCTTAATGTGGCTATGAACTCTTGACAATCCTCCTACCTCTGCCTCCCTTGTGCTGGGATTAAAGGCGTGTGTGTAGCTCACTGGTAGAGCACTTGCCTAGCATGCATGGAGAAGTACTGCAGGATTTCTTTTTTTGTTTGTTTGAGTTTCTTTATATATTCTAGATATTAACATCTTATCAGAGAGATTTGCAAATATTTTCTCCCATTTTGTAAGTTGCTTTTTCACTGTGTCAATTATATCCTTAGATGCACAGAAACTTTTTATTTTGTTATAATCTAATTTATCTGGCTGTAATTTTGCACCTATGTTTCTGGCATATATCAAAGAATTTATTGCCAAATACATCATAAACCTTTATGTTCTCATATTTTTAGTTTTAGGTCTTACACTTAGGCCTTTGAGTCTTCATTTTAAGTTTGTTTTGTGTGCTGTCCAATTTCATTGTTTTACAGTCCAATTTCATTGTTTTACATGTGAAGATCCATTTTTCCTGACACTATTTCTTTTTTCAAAGTAGGGTCTCACTCTAGCCCAGGCTAACTTGGAACTCACTATGTAGTCTCAGGGTGACCTCCCAGTGCTGGAATTAAAGGTGTATACTACCACGCCAGGCTCCTGACATTGTTTTTAAGAAAGACTACTCTTTCCTCATTTGGGTGTATACACAGAAGGTGGATTGTCGGGTCATGTGGTAGTTTTATTTTTAATATTTTGAAAACTGTTATAATGGTTTCCATAGCAGCCACACCATTTTACATTTCCACCACTGTTCTTGTCATCCTTGTTGAAAATCATTTGGCCATACATGCCAGGGTTTATTTCTGGGATTTCTATTCTATCTCAATGGTCTAGGTATATTTATGCCAGATTTTCACTGTTGTGATTACTATAGCTTTGAAATAATGCTTGAAATAATGAACTGTGATATCTCCAATCTTTTTTTTTTTTTTTTTTTTTTTTTTTTTACCAGGTAGGGTCTCACTTTAGCTCAGGCTGACCTGGAATTCTCTATGTAGTCTCAGGGTGGCCTCAAACTCACGGTGATCCTCCTACCTCTGCCTCCCGAGTGCTGGGATTAAAGGCATGCGCCACCACGTCCAGCTTTGATATCTCCAATCTTGTTCTCTTTCAAATTGTCTGGTTGTCTGAATTTTTCTCTTATAACTCAAATGTCAGAAATTAGATCTCTCGGGCTGGAGAGATGGCTTAGCAGTTAACCGCTTGCCTGTGAAGCCTAAGGACCCCGGTTCGAGGCTCGGTTCCCCAGGTCCCACGTTAGCCAGATGCACAAGGGGGCGCACGCGTCTGGAGTTCGTTTGCAGAGGCTGGAAGCCCTGGCACGCCCATTCTCTCTCTCTCCCTCTATCTGTCTTTCTCTCTGTGTCTGTCACTCTCAAATTAAAAAAAAAAAAAAAAATTTTAAAAAAAAAAGAAAGAAAGAAATTAGATCTCTCAAGCTAGACCTGGTGGTGCATACCTTTAATCCCAGCACTGAGGAAGCAGAAGTAGGAGGATCGCCATGAGTTCAAAGCCACCCTGAGGCTACATAGTGAATTCCAGGTCAGTCTGGGCTAGAGCAAGACCTTACCTCAAAAAAAAATAAATAAATAAAATCTGAAATGCTGAAACTGCTAGAAGGAAACATTAGCAATATATCTCAAGACATGGGTATTGGCAAGAATTTTCTGAAGAGAACCCAATAGCACAGGAAATAACCCTAAGAACTGACAAATGGGAGGACAATAAATTACAATCCTTCTGCACAGCAGAGTGAACAGACAGCTTACAGAAAGAAAATCTTTGCCAACTATACTTCATATAGGAGGTGAATATCTACAATAAATAAAGAACTACAAAAATTAAGAGCAAGACCCTACCTTGAAAAACCAAAAAACAAACAAGAACTGCAAAAAGTTTCTCTCAACCAATAAATGGGTCAATTAACTGAACAGATAGCTCTAAAATGACATAAAAATGGTGACTGGAGAGATTGCTGAGTGGAGAAGGCACTTGCCTGAAAAGCTTAACGACCCAGTTCAGTTCCCCAGTCCACACATAAAATCAGAAGCACAAAGTGGTGCTTTCACCAGGCATGGTGGTAGATGCCTTTACTCCCAACACTTGGGAGGCAGAGGTAGACGGCTCGTCATGAGTTCGAGGCTACCCTGAGAATACAGAGTGAATTTCAGGTCAGCCTGCGCTAGAGTGAAACACTACCTCGAAAAATCAAAAATAGCCAGGCGTGGTGGCGCACGCCTTTAATCCCAGCACTTGGGAGGCAGAGGTAGAAGGATCACCATGAGTTTGAGGCCACCCTGAGACTACATAGTGAATTCCAGGTCAGCGTGGGCCAGAGTGAGAACCTACCTCAAATAAATAAGTTAACTACAGTTTGGGACTAAACATTCAGTTGTGGAGTGCTGCCCAACATGTACAAAGCACAGGATTTGACCCCAGCACAGAGGTAAGGGGAGGAGGAAAGCTTTGCTTTACATTTTCAGAAGTTTTTTGTTTTTGTTTTTGTTTTTGGTTATTCGAGGTAGGGTCTCACTCTAGCTTAGGCTGACCTGGAATTCACTATATAATCTCAGGGTGGCCTCGAACTCATGGCAATCCTCCTACCTTTGCCTTTTGAGTGCCGGGATTAAAGGCATGTGCCACCACCCCCCAGTTTAGAAGGGGTTTTTTTTTTTTTTATGGCCAAAAATACTGTATTTTTAACCAGCAAGATCAATGGGGCATTATTATACAACATTAAGTGGTTTTTGCAAAACTAGTTCCCATCCCCGAACAATAGACAAAACATGCATTTGAATGACAATTAAGAGAAGTAAATATGATTCTTTTAAATACTGCAAGTTAAAAATGTTTTCTGACAAAACTCCCTACATACACAGATCTAGTTAGGGTTTCCAACATGATGGGTGCAGAGTCCAGCAAGTTGCATTTAGAGTCCTTAAGGAAAAGAAATCCACCAGAAATGTTTTTCAACCAAAGTAACCTAGACAATGTCACACAGTAATTTCCATCTTTCTTTCTTAAACCTAGAAATATTTTATTTTAGAATACCTTCCTCCCTGTTTTGTTTTCCCTATCTACTGAAAGCTTCTACAAAAGCCAAAATTTACCCAATGGCTAATCACTGGGTTCAAATCATATGGGGATAGAAGGTTTTTTAAAAAATATTTCCAGAGCTTTTGTAAACACTTCATTCCATTAAAATATAAAAGTAATGGGTATTCAATGGCATCTAGGATATAGAATTAAAAAATCAATTCAGTATGTATTTGTAAAAATCCCCTTTGCCACTAGGCAAAAAAAAAAAAAAAAAAAAGTATCAAACTGCTGGGCGTGGTGGCTCATGCCTTTAATCCCAGCACTCGGGAGGCAGACGTAGGACGATCGCTGTGAGTTCGAGGCCACCATGAGTCTCCATAGTGAATTCCAGGTCAGCCTGAGCTAGAGTGAGACCCTACCTCAAAAAACCAAAAACTAAAAATAAATAAATAAAAGTATCAAACTTTAAAACAGTTCTCTTTCCATTTTTCTGATAAAAAAAAAAAGTTATAAAATCATGCCACTCCATTCATATACCTTGCAAACCTTGTAGGAAAAGACCTTAGAAACAGCCCATCCTTAAAAATCCTCTCAAGTTGAACAAACTTACTTTTAAAACATCATCTAAAAGACTTCACAATACAACAGGTATACACAATCAGACCACATAATTCATATATTTAGTAATGTATCAAGTTTTCTTTTACATTTGTAATTTAGAATTTATTGGTAGAAATAAAATACACATACAACTGAAAAAGGCAAATCCCAAGTATGGTGGTTTGAATAGAATAGATGGCCCCCAATATATTCAGTTGTTTATTTGTTTGTAGTTTGCATCTGCAGCCACCTGGCTAGAGGCAGTGTCACTGGGCAGATCTTAAGATGTGGTGGTGGGTTTCAGATTTCAATCTAAAGATATGCAAAGTGTGCCTAGCTGGAGTTCCTGAAGTGTGCTGTGCTATGCAGCTTTAGGCTCGTACTTCTCTCTCTCTCTTCTTGGTACTGTGAAGGCAGGTCAGTTTCTTCTGCCATTTATGGAACTTCCCCTGGATCTGTAAGCTTCAATAAATATCCCTTCCTCCATAACTGTGCCTGGTCTGGAAGTTCATCTCAGTGAACCTGAAGCTGTCTGCTAAACCAAGAAATAGTTTTAAAAAAATGTGAACTTACAGGGTAAATTGATTTACAAATTCAATTTTCTAAACTTCATCTTATGTACCATTTTTGGATTGACTCAGAAAATGAATTGCTGAAGTTCACTTCTTGCTTCTTGAGGATGTTTCTTGTTTACAAAGCCCCCAGTTGTACCAGTAGCTTAAGACCATCTGCCACTTCATCCTGTGACCAGGTCTCTTGCATAAAGACATTTATTTACCTTTGCATTGCAAAAGCCTAAATAAAAATTAGCTTCACTTTTATAAAACTCCACTAAAAAGAAATCCATCTAATTTTTGAGCCAGTCCACAAAAATACTTTCTTTTTAAAAAAATCAAACACTTTTATGAGAATAAAGATCCTTCACAGTTTTTAACTCTTCTATGAGTTTTATTTTGATTTTCTAGGACTGCAACTCGATTTTCCAGGCATTTGACATACTCTTTCTTCTTTCTTCGACATTCTGGAGCGGCTTCTCTGTTTTTCATCAGTTTATTTCTCTTTTCAGTGTGGGTTGTCTGTCTTAGTTGCCTGAGAGGTAAGAGTCACGGGAGACGTCATCACCAGTTTGTGGTAGCGAAGTAGCCTATGGTGTGGTGCGGAGCTGGTATGTCTGCACATCTCCTGATGCAGTTTGCACGACCACCTGGTTGCAGGGCACAGGTATTTGCTGTCCATCAGAGCTCTGTGCATACTGGAGAATCGTGCCTTGCTGAGGATTGCCTGCATTTGCCATGATTAACGTCGAGTCCCTGTACTCCGCCTGTGCCTGGACTGGCCAGCTGTGAGGCTCCATGTGAGGCAATGGCAACTGTAAGAAGGGCGCCGTGCTAGGATCCCATGAGCGGACCCTATGCTGTCAGATGAGTCCTGAGACTCCTCACTTTCTAATATAATGGAACCAGTTGGGCAACAGGAGAAATATGAGCTCCCTGAACTGTTGAACCAGGATGAGGTGCAGTCTCGGAAGTGTTACTCTTGTGGGAATCTTCCATAATCACCTGTGGCCGTGGCTGGCCGCCGCCGGGGCGGGAACGGTCCACTCCCCGTCCCAGGTGGATCGAATCCACTTCCCCGCCCCCCTCTCCCGCCGCACCTCTCTCGGGTCGGGCGGGGACACGCAGGGTCACTTGAGAGTTAGCTGTCCTGGGCTGCCTTTCCTCCGCCATCCCGGGCCGCCAGTGGTAGCATGACCGACCTAAAAATATTTTTTTAAAAAGAAATAGTACAAGCCCCAGATGGGCTTACAGCAGATCTTTCAGCCATGACAAAAGTCCAAGGTAGCTGAAAGTGCAATTGAGTTGGTAGTGAAAAGAAAACAATGAGGGATCTGAGCAAGGGTCCGATAAATACCATTTAAGAGGGCTGCCGGGTTCAATTCCTTGGTACTCATATAAGGCCAGATGCACAAAGTGGCACATATGTCTGAAGTTTGTTATCAGTTGTAGGAAGCCCTAGCAAGCCCATTCTCTCCCTCCCCTCCCCAGCCCAGCTCGCCTGCTCATTCTCTTTCCTCTTGCAAATAAATAAATAAAAACATTTAAAAAAAATCTTAAAACTTTGTGTGGATTCTTGAATTTAAAAAAATTAAGGGCTGGAGGGTGGCTTAGTGGTTAAGGCATTTGCCTGCAAAGCCAAAGGACCCAGCTTTGATTCCCCGGGACCCACCTTAGCCAGATGCACAAGGGGGAGCACATGTCTGGAGTTCATTTGCAGTGGCTGGAGGCCCTGGCACGTCCATTCTCCCCACCCCCCTCTCTCTTAAATAAATAAATAAAAATAAATTTTAAAAAATTAAACAGGGGTTGAGGAGATGGGTCCAGAGTTAAAGGAATCTACATGCAAAGCCCAGGCTAACCTAAAAACCTGATGCAAAAAGTGATGCAAGCATCTTGCATTCCATTTGGAATGGCAAGAGACCTTGGGTCTACCCCAACACCCACACAGGTGCAAATAAATTTGTTCTTAATTTTTTATGACAGAAAGAGAGAGCAAGAGAGAGAGAATGCGACCCTGTGCGCTTGCAACACCTTGTGTGTCTGGCTTATGTGGGACTTGGAGAACCTGGATCCTTAGGCTTCACAGGCAAGCACCTTAACTGCTAAGCCAATTTGTTTTTGTTGTTGTTGTTTTCTTTTTGAGGTAGGTCTCATTCTATCTCAGGCTGACCTGGAATTCACTATGTAGTCTCAGGGTGGCCTTAAACTCACAGTGATCCTCCTATCTCTGCCTCCCAAGTGCTGGGATTAAAGGTGTACACTACCACGCCCTGCAAACTTTTTTAAATATTTTATTTTTATTTATTTCCAGAGAGAGAGAGAGAGAGAGAGAGATACAGAAATAGGCAGGTAGAGAGAGAGAGAGAGAAAATGAACAAGAAAGAGCTTTAACCGCTAAGCCATGTCTCCAGTCCCATAGGTTAATTTTTTTTTTTTTTTTTTTTTTTTTTTTTGGTTTTTCGAGGTAGGGTCTCACTCTGTTCCAGGCTGACCTGGAATTAACTCTGTAGTCTCAGGGTAGCCTTGAACTCGTGGCGATCCTCCTACCTCTGCCTCCCGAGTGCTGGGATTAAAGGCATGCGCCACCACGCCCGGCTCTCCATAGGTTAAATTTTTAAAAAACATTTATTAAGCCATCTCTCCAGCCCAAGAAAGATTTTTTTAATGGGGTTATTGAGGAGATGGAGATATATTTCTGTGACAGAGCATTTTCCTAGTATGTACAGGCTTTGCATTTGATCCTCAGCACCACAAAATTAAATAAATATTTGGCAAAATAATATTGATTTGGTTAAATGAGAGCATATTTTTAAAATTTTTATAAGAAAGTTGCTTTTGAGAATATAAACTTAATGACTTTATTTCATGATAAAAATAGCTATTCATGGGCTGGAGGGATGGTTTAACAGTTAAGGCACTTGCCTGCAAAGCCAAAGGACCCATGTTCAATTCCCTAGGACTCATGTAAGCTAGATGTACCAGGTGGTGCATACATCTGGAGCTCA
This sequence comes from Jaculus jaculus, assembly GCF_020740685.1. NCBI lineage: Eukaryota > Metazoa > Chordata > Mammalia > Rodentia > Dipodidae > Jaculus > Jaculus jaculus. The sequence goes on from NC_059102.1 coordinate 101,994,397, forward strand.
TTTGCAGTGTCTGAAGGCCCTGGCATGTCCATTCTCTCTCTCTTCTTCCCTCTCTGTCTCTCAAATAAATAAAAAATAATTTTAAAAATATACAATTTCTGATTAATTTTAATGATATTTTAAAATTATTGGTTGTTATGCCTATAATTTGCATGCTAGTAGAGAAATTATATCCTATAAACATACTGTATCCATAAACTGTACCCTACAATTCATTTCAAAATCTTCCAGCTATAATTTATTTGAGTGTGACAGAGAGAAAGAGGCAGATAGAGAGAGAGAGAATGGGTGTGCTAGGCTGGAAAGCCACTGAAAACAAACTCCAGATGCATGGGGCCCCTTGTGCATATGGCTAACGTGGGTCCTGGGGAGTAAAGCCTCGAACCAGCGTCCTTTTCTCCCCCAACAGGCTGCATAGCTCTTTCCAGCATCCTGACAGCTAGTCAGTAGGGAGGAGACTCCCACTTAACTCCAGCTTCATTTCTCAGTAACCTGCAGCCCAAGCATGTGGAGCATTCAGCAAAAGGGTCTTACCATCTAGTTCTGACAGCCAAGAGCCTTGGCAATAACTTGTAATATTTGGGGGGCATCAGGGGCCTCCCTAACCACAACTCAAAGGGGTACTCCTGGCACTGAAATTTTTCTAATAACAATCTATGGCTTCTGGCACATTATCCACTTCCACAAGATACTTCTGCCCAAACTCTCAAACTCCAGATGCATGCACCACCTTGTGCGTCTGGTTTACATGGGTCCTCAGGAATTAAACCTGTGTCCCTTTGGCTTTGCAGGAAAGTGCTTAACTGCTAAGCCATCTCACCAGCCCTCATCTTGTTATTTTTAAGGATATAGAATAACTTTACCTATTGATAAACATTTTGGTAACCTCCAATGTTTTACAAATTAATGCTTCAATTCCTCAAATACATCTTTGGGTACATTGGAAACTTATCTTTTTTGACTTTTTAAAAAGATGATGTAACCAAGGCTAACCTTGAATTCTGTTGTAGTCCAGATGTTGTGGTGCAGGTTTAAAATGCCAGCACTTTGCAGGCTGAGACCAGAAGCTTGCAAATTTGAAGTTACCCTCTGCTACATAGAGAGTGCTAGACCACACTGGGCTACATCATGAGACATTTTCTCAAAAACACAAAGAAGATAAGGGTCAGAATACTGAGGGTGAAAGCCAGGCATGGTGGCGCACACCTTTAATCCCAGCACTTGGGAGGTAGAGATAGGAAGATGGCTGTGAGTTCAAGGCCATCCTGAGACTACACAGTGAATTCCAAGTCAGCCTGGGGTACAGTGAGACCCTACCTCAAAAAAAAAAAAAAAAAAGGCAGGTGTGGTTGCACATGCCTTTAATCTCAGCACTTGGGAGGCAGAGGTAAGAGGATCACCATTAGTTCAAGGCCACCCTGAGACTACCTAGTGAATTCCAGGTCAGCCTGGGCTACAGTGAGACCCTACTTCAAAAAAGATGGGGGCTAGGAAGAAGGCTTAGTGCTTAGTGGTTGAAGGTGCTTGCTTGCAAAGCCTGCCAGCCAGGGCAGCCAGGGATCAACTTCTCAATACTCACATAAAGCCAGATGCACAAAGTGATGTGATGTGCGAGTCTGGAGTCTGTTTACAGTGCCAAGAGGCCCTAGTGCCCTCCCTAACACACACACATGTGCATGTATGCAAATAAATTTATGTAAATATCAACTTTGAGCTAAGCATGGTGGTACATGTCCATAATCCCTATACTTGGGAGGCAGAGGTAGGAGGATCAGGAGTTCAAGGTCAGCCAGGGCTACATGTGACCTTGTCTCAAACAAAACAAGATTAACCTCAATTACTGAAATGATGAGTTACAGTTTTTTGACTGTGGTGCTGATATGAAGGCTTTGCAAATGACTAGCACACAACCATTGAATTACTACATACTCAGGCCAATGATGTTTTTTTTTTGCATGTGCACCTGTGTGTGTATGTGCATAGAATGTGTGATGTAGTGTATTGTGTGGCGTATACACATCCATTGCAGATGTGCATGCTGTGTGTGTTTGTTCAGCAGCTACAGAACTTGGTGGTCAAAGAAAAACTTTGGGTGCCCTTTATTACTCAACCACATATTCTTTTTTTTTATTTCATTAGACAGGAAGAGGCAGAGATAGATAGATAGAGAATGGGTGTGCCAGGGCCTTCAGCCACTGCAAACAAACAAATATGCATCCCCTTGTGTACCTGGTTTACATAGGTCCTGGGGAACTGAACCTGGGTCCTTTGGTTTTGCAGGCAAGTGTCTTAACCACTAAGTTATCTCTCCAGTCCAACTCAACTACATGTTCTACACACACTGGAGATACCTGTAGCTGCCAATTTCATTCAGCATGCCCCAGGGATGCTCTAGTCTCCATCCCCCATTTTCCCACCACCCGTGGACTGAGGTTACAGATGAGCATGATCATACCCAGCCTTCTACATGGGTTCTGGGGGATTTGAACTCAAATGTTTTTAGGCCCTCTCATACTTAAGTGGCAAGTACTTTTAATCACTGAGCCATCTCCCCAGCCCTCATGATGGCTTTTAAAGGAACTAAGAATCACCTGGCTTTGTGTTGGGGGACAAATTTCTAGTTCAAAGCTTCAACAGAGAGGGAATCTTTTTCAAGTGTGTGTGTACATGCACGTGTACACGCACATGCATGCACATGCCAGTGTCTCTTGCTACTCCAAATGAATGTGCCACTTTGCATCTGGCTTTATGTGGATACTGGGGAGTCCTGGGCCAGAAAGCTTTGCAAGCAAGCATCTTTAACCACTGAGCATTCTCCCCAGTCCCTTTTGCTTTTTTTTTCTCTTTGGGTGTGTGCATGTGTGTAGCATCCCACCCATTTGCCTGCAGTGGGGAAGGGGTGCTCACCTACCCTTAGGTGGTCAGAACAGAGTGCCAGGTGTCCTGCTCCATCACTCTTCCACCTAGTCTTGTTTTGAGTCAGAGTCTCTTTACTGATTCTAGAACTTGTAGGGCTCCAGTGATTCTCAGGTGATGCTCCCCAGCAGGACTGGGTTACAGAGTCACATGGCCATGCCAAGTTGTTTACATGGGATCTGGAGATTGGAATTTTGGCTGACTCAGACCCTTTAGGCCCTCATGCTTATTTTGTGTATGTGTATCTGTGTGGGTCAGAGGCGTGTCCTCCTCTTCATTTTTCCTTGAGACCATGTCTCACTGAAACTGGAGCTACAGTTTTTCAGTCAGACTGGCAGTTAAGACTGTTGACCAACAAGCCCTGGAGATTACCACAGGACTGAGTTTTACAGGCAGGCAGGCATGCCTATGCCAGCTTATTTTTAATATTTTATTTTTATTTACTTATTTGACAGAGAAAGAGGGAGGAGGGGAGGGAGGGAGTCTCCAGCCACTGCAAACGAACTCCATCCAGATGCATGCGCCCCCTTGTGCAGCTGGCTAACATGGGTCCTGGGGAATTGAACCAGAGTCCTTAGGCTTTACAGGCAAACACCTTAACCTCTAAGCCATCCCTCCAGTCCCCAACTTTTTTTTTTTTTTTTAACATAGGTGCCAGGAAATCAAACTCAGGGCAAATCAGGGCCTCTCAAGCTTTCATGTTGTGCAGCAAGCACTTTTACCCATTGAACCATCTCCCCATTTCACAGGATATATTTTCAGCTTACACCACACATGCATTTTTCTCAAGCTGTATGGATTTCAGTTGAGTACTGAGGAAAACTCTTGGTTAAAACTATATATATATGACTAACCAATGTTAGATTCATTGATGTACAATTCATGTTATATATATATATGTGTTATATATGTGTATATTTTTCCATGAACTTTTCTTTCTCATGAATATTAGCTTATTGTTCTCTATTGATTATTCACTTTCATACTTGCTGGTCTCTGTGTCTGTAATACTCATCCCTGGTACAAGGTTCTCCTACTCAGAATCCCATATTATTATTTTCTTTTTTTGTTTTCTTTTAAATTTTTTGTGAGGTAGGGTCTCACTCTAGCCCAGACTGACCTGGAACTCACTATGTAGTCTCAGGGTGGCCTCAAACTCACGGTGATCCACCTACCTCTGCCTCCTGAGTGCTGGGATTAAAGGCATGCACCACCACACCCAGCTCCATATTCTTGTTTTCCTCTCCCTCCTCCGTCCCCTTTTCCTCTTCTTCATCTACTATTATTATTAAGAACATATTTTGGGGCTGGAGAGCTGGCTTAGTGGTTAAAGCACTTGCCAGCAAAGCCTAAGGACCTAGGTTCGATTCTCCAGATCCCACATAAGCCAGATGCATATGGTGGCACATGCATCTGGAGTTTGTTTGCAGTGGCTAGAGGCCTTGGTGTGCCCACTCTAACAAATAAATATTTTTTAAAAAAGAATACTTTATATGGATACATCATGTGTTGGTACCATCTTTTCCCTCCTCCCTGCCTCCATTCTGCAGCAGACCCTCCTCAGTAGGGTTGCTGGTATTCCCCATGAAGATGTGGGTTATGCATTGTGGGGGAAGTAGTCAGTTATTGGGGGTAGGCAAGGCCTCTGGGCATGACATCCCAACCTATGACTCTTACAATCTTTCTGTCATATTCTTTATTAACATTTCTCATACTACTTGTTTCTCTGTGTTTTATTTGTTTTTAATTCTTTCATGTGCTGAACTTGAGGATGAGGACCACGACTTACATAATTTTTATAGTTCCAAGGCCTAGTTAGTATATGTCTCTAATCCTAGATTTTCATTTAAAAGTGCTGGCCAAAGCTAGGCGTGGTGGCGCACGCCTTTAATCCCAGCACTCAGGAGGCAGAGAAAGGAGGATCACCTTGAGTTCGAGGCCACCCTGAGACTCCAGAGTGAATTCCAGGTCAGCCTGGGCTAGAGTGAGAACCCCCACCTCGAAAAACCAAAACCAAACAAACAAAAAACAATGCTGGCCTGGGCTGGAGAGATGGCTTAGTGGATAAAATACTTGCCAGCAAAGCCAATGAACCCATGTTCAATACCCCAGTACCCATTTAATCTGCAAGCACAAGGCGGCACATGCATCTGGAGTTTGTTTACAGTGGCTAGAGGCCCTGGCACACCCATTCTCTCTCAAATGAATAAAAATAATAACAAAAAATAAAAGCATTGGCATGGGGCTAGGGACATAGCTCAGTAGTTAAAGGCATTTACACAGCCTGCAGGCCTGGGTTCAATTCCCCAGATACACAAAGTGGCTCATGGATCTGGAGTTTGTTTGCAGTGGCAAAAGGCCCTGACACACCCATTTCTCTCTCTCTCTCAAATAAAAAAATAATAATAAATAAAAGTGTTGAGCTGGGTGTGGTGGTGCATGCCTTTAATCTCAGCACTAGGGAGGCACAGGTAAGAGGATCACTGTGATTTCGAATCCACCCTGAGACTACATAGTGAATTCCAGGTCAGCCTGAACTAGAGTGAGACCCTACGTCGAAAAACAAAAACAAAAACAAACAAACAAAAAAAATTAAAATAAAATAAAAGTGTTGGCATGAGGCTAGGGACATAGCTCAGTAGTTAAAGGCACTTACACAGCCTGCAGGCCTGGGTTCCATTCCCCAGATGCACAAAGGGGCACATGCATCTGGAGTTTGTTTGCAGGGGCAAGAGGTCCTGGCACGCCCATTTCTCTCTCTCCTCTTAAATAAATAACAATAGCAAAAAACAAGTGTTGGCTTAAAGAAAAAGAAAAAAAACCTTTATACTATAAATAATACTTGAGAAGATTACACTTTGGGAAAATTAGGTGTTTTCAGGCAAAAAAAAAAAAAAAAGTACATAGCAGCGAAAGGGTTCATTTGAGAAACTGGAGCTGGCTGTATGAGTAGGATGCATTTTAATGAACATGGTAAGGCTAAACAGGAGGCAAAGGACTGTTTCCAGAGTACAATTCAAAACCTTTTGGTTAGCAGCATGTATCAAGAGATAAAGATGAGCCGGGCGTGGTGGCGCACGCCTTTAATCCCAGGAGGCAGAGGTAGGAGGATTGTCATGAGTTCAAGGCCACCCCGAGATGACAGAGTTAATTGCAGGTGAGACCCTACCTCGGAAAACCAAAACAAACAAACAAAAAAAAAAGAGATAAAGATGGCTCTAGCTGGTTTTGGAGATGCCCCTCCAGCCATTCCAGCTTTTAGCTCTGGCTACATACAGTACTTACAACTGCCTAAAAACATATTCTACACTAACCTTCTAGTGCTTTGTTCACTGTTGGGATGCTGTTCCCAGAAACTTAATCCAACGGTCATTTTCATGTGTGTTAACCTGTATTTTGTGACTTGTAGTTAGTTGACTTGCTCAGTCCCCAGTAAGTCTAAGAAATGTGAACACCCCTTTAAAAAAATTAGGGAGCTGGAAAGATGGCTTAGTGGTTAAGGCGCTTGACTACAAATCCAAAGAACCACGGTTCAATTCCTCAGGATCTACATAAGCCAGATGCATAAGGTGGCACATGCATGTGGAGTTCCTTTGAGGTGGCTGTAGGTCCTGGTGCGCCCATTCTCTTTCTTTCTCTCTCTAATTCCCCGCTCCCCCTTTTTTTCTTTTTCTTTGTTTTTCGAGGTAGGGTCTCACCTTTGTCCAGACTGACCTGGAATTCACTATGGAGTCTCAGGGTGGCCTGGAACTCACAGCGATCCTCCTACCTCTGCCTCCCCCCCCACACCCCGAGTATGGGGATTAAAGGCATGCGCCACCACTGCGTCTCACTTTCTCAAATAAATAAATAAAACAAAGATTAGGACCGGGCATGGTGGCACACACCTTTAATCTACTCCGGAGGCAGAGGTAGGAGGTTCACCATGAATTTGAGGCCACCCTGAGACTACAGAATGAATTCAAGGTCAGCCTAGGCTAGGGTGAGACCCTACCCTGAAAAAACAAAACAAAAAAATTAGGGCTCAGCCAGGCGTAGTGGCTCACGCCTTTAATCCCAGCACTTGGGAGGCAGAGGTGGGAGGATCGCCATGAGTTCAAGGCCACCCTGAGACTCCACAGTGAATTCCAGGTCAGCCTGGGCTAGAGTGAGACCCTACCTCAAAAAATAAAAAATTTAAAAAAAAATAGGGCTAGGGAAATAGCTCAGCAGTTAGAAATGCTTGTGTGCAAAGGCTGTAGGACTGGGTTGGTCCCGGGTTCAAGTTCCCAGTACCCACATAAAGTTGGACGCACAAAGGAGTTCATCATCTGCAGTGGCAAAAGGCCCTGGCATGCCCATTCTGTCTCAGGTAAAAAAATTTCTCAGAATTTTATTTAGCCATAATCCCTTTACACGGGAGCAAGAGGTTGGAGGATTTGTTGTGAACTCAAGGCCACTCTGAGACTACATAGTGAATTCCAGGTAAGCCGGGACTAGAGAGAGACTCTACCTCGAAAAATCAAAACAAGACAAAAAAAAAAAAAAATTTAGGGTGAGAAAATGGTCAGGCCGGGACCTCTTGCAGTTGTAAACAAACTCTAGATGCATGCACCACTTTGTTCATCTACTTTTATGCGGGTACTGGGGAACCAAACCTGGGCCAGCATGGTTTGCAAGCAACAGCCTTTAACCGCTGAGCCTTCTCCAACCGGTAAACTCCTTTTTCAAGCCTGCATCTTCAGATTCTTTGGTGTTAAGACACTGATAAGGTAAACAATCTCCATTTCTCACTGTGCCCTGTCCTAATATTTGAAAGCCCAAGATTTGTTTTGCAGGTACAGATTTTCTCTCACCTTCTGTACCTGAGGTAACAGAAGACCTGGGGAAACGGATCCGTAGGTATGAGTGCCTGTCCAGCACCAGCCAAGTCCAAGCACGGAATCTGGCCTGCTAGCACGGGCCCATACTCATGATAGGAAGATCCTAAGTTCAAGGTTTGCTACATAGTGAAGTCCAAGGTCATCTTGGGATACAGGAGATATTGTCTCAAACAATAATAGTACAAAGTAGCTAGAGTGGGTGGTAGCCTGACCTGAGAAAAGTTCATGGCCTTCAGGTTCACAAGGCAGTCCCAGGCTCCCTTCACCGAACGTGGACTCCAGGTGTGAGGCCGATACCGATTGGCTAGTAACCTGGACTTACGCAAAAAGCCCTGACAACCTCTGCCCTTCGGGTGAATTGCAAGCGAAGCCAACCAAGGTGCAAATCCTGCGAGGTTGGTGTGGGGACCAGGCCGGCCGGCTCGGGGCAGGCTTCGTTCCCAGGGGGCCCCTGGCGCACCTGGCCCTTCCCCGCCTTCCTCGGGCGGCCAAGAACGTCCCTCCGGTTCCCACGCCGGACCCCACCCCGAGGCGACCTCGCCTCCCGCGGGACTTCTGCACCGCGGGCCCTTACACGAACGGACTCCAGAAGATTCTACGAGCCTCGGGAACCCGCCTTGGGCCCACCCCCGCAAGGCCGCAGAGCGCAGCGCAGCCCCGCCCCGCCCGAGCGCCCCCGCGCCGTCGCCCAGGCAACTGCGGGGCGGTGGCAGCGGCCCGGAGGGCGGGACTTCCGGCGAGTGACGCGCCCGGGCTAGGCTACAAAAGACGACGGCTGCGGCGGGCGGAACTTTCCAGAACGCTCGGTGAGCGGCGGACGAGCGGCGGCTTTCGGAGCTGCGCACTGCTACGCGCCTTTTTCCGTGCCCTGCCCGCTCGCCGGTGAGTTTCGGGCCTCGCGCTGCCCCCCTCCCCCCGCAGGCTTGCGCCAGAAAGCCGGGTGGAGAGCCGCGGCCGGCAGGCGGTTGGCCGCGCGTGGGCGGGAGGACTGCGGCTTCCCGGATGCACGAGTCCCCTTTGGAGCGGCACCCCGTCCGCGGGCACGCTGAGAGCGGGTCCCAGGGTCCTGTCCGCCGCCGGCCGCGGCTGGCCCCCGTGCGCGCCCCTCGCCGGTCCCTCGGTGGGGGCGGGGTGGGTGGAGGGGTGGGCGCCGTGCGCGCACGCGCGGAGGAGGCCGGGGTGAGGGGCCGCGGGAGGAGCCAGGCTGAGGCTGCGGCTCCGCTGCTCCCGTCTCGCCTCGCTCTCTTTGTTGAGGGCTGGCCCTCCTCCTCCGCCCTTTCCATCCCGGGCGGGCGAAGGGAAGGAAACCGTAACGGTCGGCGCCCAGCGCCCCGGGGAACCCGAAGGACTAGTGAACTCCGGCCGGAGGGCTTCGGCAGTGGAGGAGGGCGAGCTGTAAGCAGGAGGGCTGGAAACACGCCGAAGATGGATTGGGCCTGGGGAGCTGGCTCTCTCCGTGGACCCACGTTCATAAGCCACTCCTCCACCCATCCCCCCGTGTCCCCATGTGTCTATCGCTGGCTAGTGTAGGGCTCTTATCAGATGTACCGAGAGGGTGATCTTGCAGTGACTGATGGACGGAACCTGTCAGTGGTCCTTCGGTTACTGCTGACTGTCAGTCACTACCTCTGTGGAAGGGGAACCGGAAAAAGGCAGCTTAATGTAGGAACCAGCTACTAGGCTTTAAATTCCCTTATATCTGTTAGCATACATGTAGCTTATGAGAACTTGCAGTGATTTACTGCCTTTTCCTGTGACTTTAAGGAAAGCCTTATTCTTAAAATCAAACTTGGCAAAGAACAGACTTGCCTTAATTCTGCTTAAAAACAGCCAATTGGAAGCTGACAAAAATCCCACTTTCTGATTTCAGGCTGTAGAAAATGGTGAAAGAAACCACTTACTATGATGTTTTGGGGGTCAAACCCAATGCCACCCAGGAAGAATTGAAAAAGGCTTATAGGAAACTGGCCTTGAAGTACCACCCTGATAAGAATCCAAATGAAGGAGAAAAGGCAAGTTACAATAAAAATAGCTGTGAATAGTTTTTTGTTGTTTGTATAATGGTGTTTCCACTAACTACTAGTACCTAAAATTGAATGTGTCTTACTGTAGAGGTTATAATTAATAACATTTCTGTTGGAATTTCCTTTTCTCAAACAGTTCAAACAGATCTCTCAAGCTTACGAAGTTCTCTCTGATTCGAAGAAAAGGGAGTTATATGACAAAGGAGGAGAGCAGGCAATCAAGGAGGGTGGAGCAGGTGGTGGCTTTGGCTCTCCCATGGACATCTTTGATATGTTTTTTGGAGGAGGAGGAAGGATGCAGAGAGAAAGGAGAGGTAAGGAAAATCTGCCACAAGTAAAAGTAGCTGCTGGCCAGAGCAAATTTTTGAGAATTGATCTGGTTTTAAATGCTTGCATACATGTTGGCAAAATGTTACACACACTCCATAAAACGCCTCTGATTTTTAGTGTCATTTTTAGATGAAAGTTCATGTAACTAAAAATAGCAAAGCTAGTCAAGTGGGTATGTCCAACTCCAAAGATCAGTAAACAATAAAGGAGACAAAGCATAGTAATATCATTTTCTAATCCTTCTGCTCCTGGAACCCACTGGCAAAGTACCATAGCTTTTTTCAATTGCAGGTGATGGCAGAAGCCTAAAAGTTCTTAAATTCAACTGTCAGATCAGGAGGGAGAAAACAGGCTCATTGCCTCCAGATAGCCTGTGACCTGTTCAGTCATGCTTCAGTTATTTTTTTGGCTCAGTGTATGTGCAATTAATATTCAGTTAGAGAAAAAAGTGGTCAACAGGCTATATAAGTACTATTCATATGATTACAGTATTCTAGTCAAAATAAGTCAGTCAGTCTCATACAAGCTATGGCCCCACATGCCTGTAACCCCAGTCTGCAGGGGCCAGACACTGGTCACCCTCATACAGTAGTTTGATTGAAGAAGCAATTCCTTTTCAAGAAAATAACAGAACAGCAATAAACCTGGCTTTCTTCTCTGTCATGTGCATACACCGCACAATGCTCTACACACAAACATACAAAAAAAAAAAAAAAAAGCTGGCTGGTTGGAGAGATGGCTAAGCAGTTAGGGCATGTGCTTGCAAAACTTAGCGACCTGTATTCATTCTCCAGTACCCACAATTTTTTTTAAATTTATTTATCAGAGACAAAGAGAGGGAGAGAGAGAATGGGCACCCCAGGGACTCCAGCCACTGCAAATGAACTCCAGATGCATGTGCCATTTTGTGCATCTGGCTTATGTGGGACCTGGAGAATTGAACCTGGGTCCTTAGGCTTCATAGGCAAGTGCCTTAACCGCTAAGCCATCTCTCCAGCCCCAGTACCCACATTTTTAAATTGGCACATGCATCTGGATTCAGCAGCATCCAGAAGCCCTGGTTGCGCCCATTCTTTCTCTCAGCTTACAGATAAATAATATTCTTTAAAAAGTGGATGTTCAGCCAGGCATGGTGGTGCATGCCTTTAATCCCAGCATTGGGGAGGCAAAGGTAAGAAGAGGACCTCTGAGTTGGAGGCTACCCTGAGACTGCATAGTGAATTCTAAGTCAGGCTAGAATGAGACTGTATCCTCAAAATAAAGGAGATGTTTACTTGACATATTGGCTTTTCTAGCCAATCTTGATAAGTTGGAATTTACTGTGTTTAAGAGGGTTTGGATGAAGTAACTTGCCATGTTGCTCAATACTATACGAAGTAAAATCTTCAAAGGAATATGTGTTCGGATTAGTTATTGTGAAATGTGCCTAGTTAAATAACATTGAGTGATTTTGAAGTAATATTTTATTGCTTTGTTTGTAAGAGGGCCACATTTATGTCTTCAGGCAGATTAATCCCATCTGTAATTAAATCAGTTTGAGAACATGGGATGACATTTCAGTAAGAGTAGGTGCTCAATAGATGTATGACACGAGGTTCATTCTTAATTATCCTCTACCATTTCCTAGTGCCTTCAACATAGAGAGTTTTACATGGATTTTTAATGAGCAGCATTTCATTCCAGGTAAAAATGTTGTGCATCAGCTCTCCGTAACCTTGGAAGATTTATATAATGGTGCAACAAGAAAACTGGCTCTGCAAAAGAATGTGATTTGTGACAAGTGTGAAGGTATGTATGTTTCTTTGTTGGCAGCCAACTCTTGTTTTGTTGTTTTTTAAATTTTTGTTAACATTTTCCAAGATTATAAAAAAAAATCCCATAGTAATTCCCTCCCTCCCCCCCAAACACTTTCCCCTTTGAAATTCCATTCTCCATCATATTAATATTTTATTGTTTTTTAAAGTAGGGTTTCAACTGTAGCCCAGGCTGACCTAAATTCACTGTAGTCCCAGGTTGTCCTTGAACACACAGTAATTCTCCTACATCTGCCTTTTCTAGTGTGTGCACAGCCACACCTGGCAGTTGTTTTTTTTTTTGTTTGTTTTCTGTTGGTTTTTTTGTTTTTAATTTTTATTAACATTTTCCATGATTATAAAATATATCCCATGGTAATTCCCTCCCTCCCCACCCCCACACTTTCCCATTTGAAATTCCATTCTCCATCATATTAATGTTTTATTGTTTTTTAAAGTAGGGTTTCAACTGTAGCCCAGGCTGACCTAAATTCACTGTAGTCCCAGGTTGTCCTTGAACACACAGTAATTCTCCTACGTCTGCCTTTTCTAGTGTGTGCACAGCCACACCTGGCAGTTGTTTTTTTGTTTGTTTTCTGTTGGTTTTTAAGGCAGGGTCTCATTCTAGTCCAGGCTGACCTAGAACTCACTTATGTGTAGCCCAGGCTGGCTTTGGAACTCGCTAGGATCCTTCTACTTCAACCTCCTGAGTGCTGTGATTAAAGAGCTTTGTTTGGGGGTTGAGATTGGGTTTTACTGTGAGGTTCAGGCTAGCCTGTAATGTTCCATCCAGTCCAGTTTACAGGTACCTGTGTCTCCACAAGTTCTGGGATACAGGAGTATACCACCACACCTGGCTACTTTCTACTTTAAATAAAGTTGGGATTCAAACTAATTGGGTGTTCTTGTATTTTAATAAACAAGATACGGAAAGTATGGTATTTTCTAAAAGGAAAAAAAATTAATTAAAATGGTATCCTTTCACAAATGAAGTGGACTTAAGAATTGTACTGTGGGAGCACATATTTAGTAATTTTTTTTTAATTTTAGTTTTATTTGTTTATTTGACAGAGAAAGAGGGAGAGGGAGAAATAGAGAATGGGCATGTTAGGGCCTCCAGCCGCTGCAAACATTTCACACGCATCCACCCCCTTATGCATCTGGCTAATGTGGGTCCTGGGGAATTAAACTTGGGCCCTTTGGCTTTGTAGGCAAACACCATAACCACTAAGCCATTCTTCCAGCCCAGGAGCACATATTTAAAATTCAAGATCCTGGACTGAGGAGATGACTTAATGGTTTAGTGAGCCTGCTAGCAAAGCACTGGTATCCACAAAAAAGTTGCATAAATTAATGCATACATATGGAAACAATTTGTACCATGGCAAGAGGTCCTGGTACATGCTCTTTATTTTTTTCTATTTTATTTATTTGAGAGAGAGAATGGCCTCCACCTGCTGCAAACAAACTCCAGATGCATGTGTCACCATGTGCATCTGACTTATGTGGGTCATGGAGAATCAAACCTGGGTCCTTGGGCTTTCAGGCAAGCGTCTTAATCACTAAGCCATCTCTCTAACCCTCTCTTTGTCTACCACAAATAAATAAAAGTATTTTTATTTAAACTTTTTTTTTGGTAAATATTTGTTTGAAAGAGGGAGGAAGGAAGGATGTAGCCTGTAGCCACTGCAAACAAACTTTTAGACACTCGTGCATCCAGCTTTATGTGGATACTGGTCCTTTGGCTTTTCCAGCAAGCACCTTAACTGCCAAACTCACTCTCCAGCCCAAATAAAAAATATTAAAAATAAAATAAAATTCGGGCTGGAGGGATGGCCTAGCAGTTAAGGCGTTTGCTTGCAAAGTCAAAGGACCCAGGTTGATACCCCAGGACCCACATTAGCCAGATGCACAAGGGGGCACACGCATCTGGAGTTCGTCTGCAGTGGCTGGAGGCCCTGATAATCAATCATTCATTAATTCTCTATTTCTCTCCCTCCCCCATCCCCTCTCCCTTTCCCCCTTTCCCTATTCTCTCCCTCTTTCTCTGTCAAATAAATAAAAATTAAAAATTTTTTTAAAAAAGATACTGATGCAAGCAATGCTGTAGTTACCACCGAGTTCACTGTTCCCTTGCAGTATCATCAGATACTTAAGAAAAAGGAAATAAAGTTCAAAGTTCTGAAATGGCTCCTTACTAAAGTCTGAATTGTCCATTCTTAGGATAATATTCCATAAACCCTTAAATACAAAGAAGCTATATAGTGTTTTTCTTCTGAAACTTTTCATTACCTGTTCTAAATTTGTAACATGTTTCTTTTAAACTGTTTAGGCCGAGGTGGTAAAAAAGGAGCAGTAGAGTGCTGTCCTAACTGCCGAGGTACTGGAATGCAAATAAGGATTCATCAGATAGGACCAGGAATGGTTCAGCAAATTCAGTCTGTGTGCATGGAGTGCCAGGGCCATGGAGAGCGGATCAGTCCTAAAGATAGATGTAAAAGCTGCAATGGAAGGAAGATAGTTCGAGAAAAGAAGATTTTAGAAGTTCATATTGACAAAGGTGAGTTCTGGTTCACTTTACAGTCTGAAGTCAAAGGAACCTGGCAAATTTATTAATAATGCACTTTGCTATTTTATTCATTTGAGAGAGAGTGAGTATGGGCCCACCAGGGCCTCCAGCCACTGCAGATGAATTCAAGATGCATGTGCCATTTTGTGCATACAGCTTTAACTGGATACTTGGGAATCAAACCCAGGCCTTTAAATCTTTGTAAACAAATACCTGAAACCTTGCTGAGTCTCCTCATGTAATGTAAAAAGAATCTTATTAAAATTTACATGATTGGGGAGATGGCTTGGTGGATAAAACACCGTTCAACTAGAGTCTTGGTCCAAACTCCTATGAAAAAAGCCATGGTGGGCTTCTATAATCCCATTATGCAGACGGAGAAATGGAAGGCCAAGACAGGAGAATTTCCCCCAGAAATTCCTCACTAGCACAACAAAGAACAGAGAAGAATCCACTGAGGAAACCCTATCTCACAGCCAGGTGAGAAACAACCCTGAGAAAGTTGTTCTTTGACCTCCACAGGTGCTGTGGTAGGCATCTGCACTCACACAAAAACAAGTTTACGATGTTAACCAACCTCTCAAATACTGGGATTATAGGCATGGGAACCATTCCTAGCATAGCTCATCTTAAGACATCTAAATACTGTTCTTTTTTTGAAGCAAGCCCAACTGGCTTTTTGGTTTGTTGAGGTAGTGTCTTGCCCAGGCTGTCAGACTCGTGGCGTGGCAGTCCTCCTACCCCTGCCTCCCAAATGCTGGGATTAAAGGCTTGCACCACCACATCTGTTTTTTGTGTTTTTTTTTTTTTAATGTGAGAGAATGGGCGCTCCAGTCATTGTAATCAAACTCCAGATGCATGTACCACCTAGTGCATATGTGCAGCCTTGCTCACTTTTGTCACCTGTGTCTGGGTTACACAGGACCTGGAGATTCAAGTCCTTAGGTTTCATGGGCAAGTAAGTGCCATAGTGGCTAAGCTACCTCTCCAGCCAACAAGTACTGTACTGTTATTAAATAACAGTATTAAATATTAAATAACAGCTGAGTATGTAAGATATGAATCATGAGTTAACTCCATGGAATCTAGATTAATGGTTCTCTAGAAAATCATTGTAATATTTACTACATTTTTTAGTGTTATTTTATTTTTATTTACCACCTTTTTTAAAGTGAGTTTAAATTCCTTATGTTAGTTGATTTCAGGGTGATTGGTTCCAGAAATAGAAGCTACTGCAGTAGTATAATCTGCAAACACAGGGCCACCAGCCACTGCAAACAAATTCCAGATGCATGCGCCCCCTTGTTTATCTGGCTAACATGGGTCCTGGGGAATCCAGCCTGGAACCAGGGTCCTTAGGCTTCCCAGGCAAGCGCTTAACCACTAAGCCATCTCTCCAGCCCCAAGGTCATCCTCTTACCTACCTCTACACACACACTGTAGCATGTGTGTGCCTACATTCACGCATAAGAACACAAAACACACACTAAAAATAACCCCACTAACACTGTGATCCCAGCTGACCCTGCCTCCCATGCACTCACTTTCTGGGTACCGCCAGACTTGGACCAGTTGGAGAGAACTTGAGATTAGCAAGTGAGTTGAACATACGTACGAACCTTTAGCGTAAACAGACTGTGTTGTGTCAATAGAGGAGCTGAAAGCTACCATTTGTGGGGGGATGTTTACACTAGCTAACTCTAGCCTAGTGGATGTTCTCACATGGTGCATAAACCTTTGGGAGTCCCTTATCCCCACACTGAGCCTGTGCAGTGCTTCCCTGAAGCAGTTGGAGGTTGGGGAGCTCAGTCCTCCATCCAAGGAAGCCACTTCAAAGTCTCCACTGCTCTGGGATTCACTAGGAGCCCAAGACATGCTACGTGCCTGGTGCCTGGCACCCTAAGTGGACAAGGAGGCCCTGCCTTCCTTTCCTTTCCTTCTCTTTTCCTTTGCTCCCTGTCTCCACATCCTGGGACCCTGCCTCAGCTTGAAGCCATCTTCCAGCTCTGCCCAATCCCAGTTGTCCTGTGTCTGCAGTTCTTTTCAGGATTTTCTTACATGAGTTTTTGGTCTGTTTTTGTTTGAAGTTTTTCCAGCACTTAGCAGGCAGAGGTAAGATGATTGCCATGAGTTTGAGACTACCCTGAGACTACATAGTGAATTCCAGGTTAGCCTGGGCTAGAGCAAGACTTTATCTCAGAAAAAAAAAGAAAAAGAAAAAGATATTTGAGAAAGAGCAAGAATATGGGTACCCAGGGTCTCCTACTACTACATATGAACTCTGGGTGTATGTACCACTTTGCCGTCTGGCTTTACATCAGTACTAGAGAATGAGAAACAGGTTTGGCAGGCTTTTGCAAACCAAGTGCCTTTTGAAATATTTAGTACCTATTTTATGATCTTATGCTGAAGTATAAGAAAGTTTAATACTACGTTTTTACTCTTTTATCCCTTTGCCCCTGATGCTGTTACCTTGGGGGCCTTTACAAGTGCCTTGAACTACTGTGTTATCTTGCCATCCAGCCCCAAGTTTTTGGATTTGTTCTTTGTGGGTGTGTTTTGTTTTGTTTTGTTTTTTGTTTTGTTTTGAGATGGGTCTCTAGCCCAAGCTGACCTTACATACTCTGTAGTCCCAGTTGGCCTTGAACTTGGGGTGATCTTCCTACCTCTGCCTTTCACGTGTTGTGATTAAAAGCATACACTACTACACCAAGCAGGTTTTTAGGGTTTTTGTTTGTTTGTTTGTTTGTTTTTTTAAGAAGCAGTGATAAAGAATGGTCAAGCCAGGGCCTTCAGCCACTGCAAAGGAATTCCAGATGCATGCACCACTTTGTGCATCTGGCTTAGATGGGTCCTAGGGAATTGAACCTAGGTCCTTTGGATTTGTAGCCAACCACCTTAACAATCTCTTTAACCCAGGGTTTCAGTATATAACCTTGACTGCCTCAAATTAACAGTGTCTCTGTGTTCCTAGTTTTGAGATTACACCCCTGCATCACCATGGTTGGCTCATGGTTTATATTTAAAGAAATGTTCAGGGCTAGGGGAGATAGCTTAATAATTAGGTCCAGTGCTTATTGTACCACTGAGGACCTGAGTTCACGTGAAGACTGACATACAAAGTTGTCACCTGACCTCCATACACGCATTTGTACTCCCACACACGAACACATACAGAGACTAGGGGGAAGAGTTCAAACCTGTACTGAGCAAAAATATGTGAAGTCAGAGAATCTCAGTTAAAGAATGCCCTTTTAAAACTCTACTAGAAAATAGTCCTCTCCTTTTTATTGTTTTCTTTGAGGTAGGGACTAGCCGAGGCTGACCTGGAACTCTTTAGTAGTCTAAGGCTGGCCTCAAACTTAGTTATCATCCTAACTCTCTGCCTCCCAGGTGCTGAAATTAAAGATATGGGCCACCACATCGGCCAGTATCTTTTGTGTTTTTAACTTAGACCATATGGATTAATCCAACAGTAAAAATGCTTTGCTTTTTGGTTTTTTACAGTCTTGTTTATATAGCTCAAGCTCTCTCCAACTCACCACAGCCTTCCTCCCTCAGCTTACCAAATACTTGGGATTATAGGCATATGCCATTTAGCCTAACTCTTTGTTTACCAAAGGCCTTTGCACATTCTAGGCAAGCAATGTAAAACTGAGCATGAGGTTGTGGATTTCTTAGAATATCTTGATATTAGTTTTTTTATTATAAAATTCTGCTGCTGGTATAGTAGAAAATAATTGATTTAATCACTGCTAACCTTAATAGGAATCATTACAGATCCTTATACAGTCGAATTAGTTAACATTTAGTGATTGTAATGTTTGCTGGTTGGCTTCAGCATGAGCTTTTTGGATCCTGTATTGCTCTAGTAAATCTTTGGCAAAGTTCAGACTTAGGATAATTACACAGTTTGCTTTCTCAAGGTAATTCATCAAGTAGTAGGTCTGAGATTTGAAGCCTTATGTGTTTGTACAGTGTTGTGAGCTGTGAGATACTTTGCTTTAGTAACAAACTGGAATGAAAGTAGACTTAGTTGCCTTTGTGGATAACCCACAAAGACAACATGTTTCATGCATACATATCTGTGCAGTTTGTGGTTTTTGTGCTGTCCATCCATGTCTGTAGATTTTGTGATCCTGGTGGGGGATACCAGTTAAAGCACAAAACTCCTCTTTGTTTTTAGGCATGAAAGATGGCCAGAAGATAACATTCCATGGTGAAGGAGACCAAGAACCAGGACTGGAGCCAGGAGATATTATCATTGTGTTAGATCAGAAGGACCATGCTGTTTTTACTCGGTAAAAACTTAAATGGACCTCTTAAACTGACATACATATTTGGTGTTTTTTGTTTTAATT
Source organism: Jaculus jaculus (assembly GCF_020740685.1). Classification (NCBI taxonomy): domain Eukaryota; kingdom Metazoa; phylum Chordata; class Mammalia; order Rodentia; family Dipodidae; genus Jaculus; species Jaculus jaculus. The sequence continues at coordinate 102,013,252 of NC_059102.1, forward strand.
TAAATGAGCTTTCCATTACTCTTAAAATTACATAATTGCGCTGGGTGTGGTAGTGCACGCTTTTAATCCCAGCACTTGGGAAGCAGAGGTAGGATCGCCATGAATTCGAGGCCACCCTGAGACTCAATAGTGAATTTCAGGTCAGCCTGGGCTAGAGTGTGACCCTACCTCGAAAAACCAAAAAAAAAAAAAAAACCCCTACATAATTGCTGGAAATATCTAGAAAAGTCACACAGGTTATTATATATGTGTCCTGTAAAAGTTTATTGACTGTCTTGTTACCTAGATGTTTTTGTATGCACATGGACAAGTAGCAGGTAGCTGGAGGAAAGCCTTGGACCAAAAACTTGCTCTGCCTTTGAACAGTTGTTAAGTAAATGCTTTACAACTTATACTATTTTTTTTTTTATCCTCAGTTCATGATAAGTTCAGCTGCATTTACATATAGATATCCAAAATTATCTCAACCAACTGCAATTGGGACTTACATTAAGTAAATATAAAATCAAGTCTGCTGTTGAAATATTTAATACTGATTTTATTATGATGTTATGCTGAAGTATAAGAAAGTTGAATATTAACAGTAAATGTTGATATTCATGAACAAATTTAAAAATATTGGGGCTATCATCTTGAAGGAACTGCTTTATTAATACAGATTTTGTGTGTGTGTGTGATGTGCATCCTCCACTCTGGTGTACACATGCAGACATTTAGGGTGCCTTCTGTTGCTCTTCTGCTTTTCCTGAGACAGAGCCTTTTGCTTTCATTGAAGCTATGTCTCCCCATATTCCAGTTGGACAGCTGGCTATATCTCTGCCCTCTTCATCACTGGAATCACAGGCTTGTACAGTTGTATCCTGCTTTTTAAGCAGATATTGGAGGTGCAACTTGGATCCTTTTATAGAAAGCACTCTTATGCACTGAGCCATCTTCCCAACTCCATAAAAAGGAATATTTCACAAATGGTTTTAGAAAAGAAAGTCATTCATGAAAGTGGACTACTATACATAGATGATTTTGTTCATAATGTACTATCTATTATTCATTGCTGGTTATGAATTATGAAGTATTTCCTGTACATCAACAAAGAAGTCTGTCTCCTTGAAATTGGTCATATCCCCATTATTTAGTTTCTCAGTCAAAGTGATTGAGGATGTAGCTCAGGTCTATTTTTGATTTCACTATCCCTCGTGTGTTTGGTTTATTTTAGCTTCACTGCAGTGAGAATATATTTAGTTTATTTAATTGGGGGGGGTATGAGCACACATGTGGCACTTTGTGCATTGGTCTTTAGGTGGCTGTTGCGGAATTGAAGCTGAATCATCAGGCTTTGTAAACACTTTTAACCACTGAGCCATCTTCCCAGCCTTTGGGAGGATTTTAATTCCCCCTCTAAAGAAACCAGATTTAAAATTACACATTGAAGCTGGGCATGGTGGCACTCAGGAGGCAGAGGTAGGAGAATCTCCATGAGTTCGAGGCCACCCTAAGACTATATACTTAATTCCAGGAGAGTCTGAGCTAGAGTGAAACCTTACCTCAAAAAGCCAAAAAAAATAAATTAATTACATATTGAAACAACTCAGGACGAATAAGTAGATTGCCTAGAATTTTTTTGTTTTGTTTTTTTTTAGATGGGCTCTTATATAGCTAAGGCTGGCCTCTGGCCTCCATTTCCTAAGTGCTAGGGTTATTGGCCCATGCCCAGCTATGTGGGAAAGTTTTGAAACCTTGTCCAAGAAACAGGGCTGGCAGGTTCCAAAAATGCACATAACTTTTCAGAATGTTGGGGGGAGAAATAATGCCCATTGTGGTACCTTTTTTTTTTTTTTTTTTTTTTTTTTTTGGTTATTTATTTATTTGAAAGTGACAGAGAAAGAGGGGGAGAGAGAGAGAGAGAGAGAATGGGCACGCCAGGGCTTCCAGCCATTGCAGACGAATTCCAGATGCATGCGCCCCCTTGTGCATCTGGCTAACGTGGGTCCTGGGGAATCGAGCCTCGAACCAAGGTCCTTAGGCTTCACAGGCAAGCGCTTAACCACTAAGTCATCTCTCCAGCCCCATTGTGGTACTCTTAATCATTGAGTGATTGAAAGATGTGAATTTGTGTTGTGTTTGTTTGATACAGACGAGGAGAAGACCTTTTCATGTGTATGGATATTCAGCTTGTAGAAGCATTGTGTGGCTTCCAAAAGCCAATATCCACTCTTGACAACCGAACCATAGTTATCACCTCTCATCCAGGTATGGTAATTTATCGAGCTTGCTGCTTGAACCTTTTCTGGTCCAGTGTTACCCTTGTCTTCTGATAACTAAGAGGTCACAGGCACTAAGAGAAAAGTGTTATTCTTTTCCTTCCTTGCCTGCATACCCTTTTCTGGACTAAAGTCATGAGTCTTGGCAGCCTTAGAAAAGTCATAAATGGAAGGTACTAGGATTGTTTGGCCACATAAATTCTTTCAGTTAGCTAGGATGTATTTTCTTTCTTTCTCTGTCTCTCTTGTTTGTCCTTGCCTTGACAAATGTGACCACACCTCAGGACAAACATGACTTGAATGTTTTTAGGTCAGATTGTCAAGCACGGAGATATCAAATGTGTGCTAAATGAAGGTATGCCAATATATCGCCGACCATATGAAAAGGGACGCCTAATCATCGAGTTTAAGGTGAGCTGTAAAGACGACTATTGGTGAATTGTATTTATATTTCCCTTTTTCCAGGAAGAAATGTTTTAATCTCTTAATTCTTAACATTCCTCTCCAGGTTGAGAGGAGTATAATGAGTATAATACTGGGGCTGTGGATGCAGCTCAGTTGATAGAGTGTTTGCGAGGCATCTATTAGGCCTTGGTAAAGGTGTAAAAAGGTGGGGGCTCTAATAAAATAACTATAGTACTTTTTTGTGAATAGAAAGTTTTATAAGGTACTTTCCTCAGTCATACATTAACCTCTCACCCATAGAATTAATCATGTGTCATTAAGTTTAAATGTCTTTAAATACAAGTCAAAAAGACCTAGCTCTTGTTATAATTCATAAACTCGAGTGTGTCAGGAACTGTGCCTTGTGTTCTAATTCTAAGATGGGCTTGGAGCATGCCTGCAACTCCTAGTTGGGAGATGGAGACAAGTAGGGTCAAGGTTTCCAGGCATCCTTGGCTACATAGCAGCCCAGGCTACACGGGACACTCAAGAAGCAGCAACAACAACAAAAAATGTTCCGAGACTGTATGTGATAATAGAATTTTTTTTTTTTTAGGTAAACTTTCCTGAAAATGGCTTTCTCTCTCCTGATAAACTCTCTTTGCTGGAAAAACTCCTTCCTGAGAGGAAGGAAGTAGAAGAGACTGATGAAATGGATCAGGTAGAACTAGTGGACTTTGATCCAAATCAGGAAAGACGGCGCCATTACAATGGAGAAGCATATGAGGATGATGAGCACCATCCCAGAGGTGGTGTTCAGTGTCAGACCTCTTAATGGAGCAGTGAATATTACTTACTGCTGGCACTGCATATGCAGTAGTGAATGAGTGAAGAACTGTAATCATATGCTCACTACTTGCTATTGTTTTTGTGTTAATATTCAACTATAGTAGTGTTTAAAAGTTAAATGAAGAATAAACAAATACAAAAGCTGACTTTGCCCTGTATGTATGATGACTTTGGTGTGCAAGATAAAGTTTAATATCTGTAAAAACTTCTTTTAAAACTTCCCCTAGTGTCAGTTCACACATTGTAATTGATTTAGCAGAGTACATGGCATAGCCTGAAATGTTAGGTATATTTGTTAACTTCATTGTATGACCCTTTATTGTTAAGCTATGGAATTAAAATTGTATTTAACTGGTAATCACAAAAAGAAAATTTTGTAGAGAAGTGTTGGTTTGTTTAGTTTGTATTACGTGGACTCATTGTGATGCCTGTGCATTCTGTTGCCTCAACCATTACTTGAAAGTGACATAGTACATAATTTCACTTGTGTTATCAGTGATAGAAACTTTTCTGAAGTTTGTCATGTCATAACATGCTGCTACTTGAGGGCTTGCACTTCTAAGAATGCATTCCCTTCTGCCATCATTTAAATATATACACACACATGTGTATATATTCAAGTCTATTTTGACCAGGCCTAATCTTTTTCCCTTCTCTTTGGACCATGATAGCCCTTCTCGAACTGGGTAACTTAGACCTGTACATGGAGTAGTAATGTGCATATAAAATCCAGGTGTTCCTTGAGCATGTTACAGGTTTACAAACCATTTGGCTTAGGCTCCAAAGTAACTGTAATTTAATGTTGGTAGGATAGCAAATTATGATGAGTAGCTTTAATTGTATGTTTAAAGTCACATGTTCACATGCTTAAACCTGACTACCAGGATTTAAGCAATTATTGAAATGTATGAATGTCTCTCAATATACTGATTACAAAACATTTCCAGTGTGTCATTATAAGTCCATCCCCCCAACAGTTCAAAGGATTAACTTTAGTTTTGTTTTTCCGAGGTAGGGTTTCACTGTAGTCCAGGCTGACCTGGAATTCACTATGTAGTCTCAAGTGGCTTTGGTAACAAGATGTAACTTTTTTTTTCAAGGTAGGCTCTCACTAGCTCAGGCTGACCTGGCATTCACTCTGTAGTCATAGGATGGCCTTGAATTCAGGGCAGTCTCCCTACCTCTGCCCCCTGAGTGCTTGCTTAACAGATAACTGCTTAAATGTTCAATGGCAAACATGAGTGGGGAGTAGAAGTGTAGGTCTGGGCATCAGTCAAGTAAAGGGAAAAGCCAGGTATGGTGGCGCCGCCTTTAATCCCAGCACTTGGGAGGCAGAGGTAGGAGATCACTGAGTTCGAGGCCACCAAAGGGGTGGGGGGAGGGCAAGACAACTACTAGGGTGAGCTTAGTTTGAAAGAACTTTGTACTTTCCCTCACAGAAACAATGAAAAAGTAGGGATCAAACTCAAAAGCAAGACTGGGGAAATGGAATAAGGACCTGGGTTTGATTCCCCAGGACACAGGTAAGCCAGATGCACAAGGGGCCACATGTGTCTGGAATATACAGAGAGGCCCTGGCGTGCCCATTCTCTCTGCTTCTTATGTTTTTTTAAACTCAGAAGCAGCGTGGTTACTTGCACTAAGGCTATCACCATTCTAGCATGGATGGGAAACGGGTTTGTAAGACCCCATTTCCCTGAGGAGCTATTGGTTGCTGGGGAGGAGTGGAAGAAGAGGTTAAGCAAGAGTAGAAGTGAATGAGGGTAATGGCTATGTGATTACCACATACATGAATGAAACTGTCAAGAGTAGTACAAAGTTTCCAAACTGCTTAGGTTTCACCATTGCTGCCAGAAAATACCCAACCAAGAGCAGACTAGGGGGAAAAGGTTGCTCCATGACGGCAGTGGAAATGATGGCAGGAGGAGACCCTAATCAGGTGGCAAGGGGAAACCATTATGCCCATAAGCTCAACTCCAACAACACACTACCTCCAGGAGGCATTAGTTCCCTCAGCTGGGAACCTAGCATTCAGAATATCAAAAGTTCCTGGGGGACACCTGAACCAAACCACCACACAAACCTTGTGTTTCTTTGCAACTAGGTCTTAACCAAGATTAGAATTTCAGGAGGCTGGAGAGATGGGGCAATAGTTAAATGATATTTACTTGTAAAGTTACATGGCCTGGGATTGATCCCCAGTACCTGTGTAAAGCCAGACACACAAAGTGCATGCACCTAGAGTTGGTTTGCAATGGCAAGCCCTGGAGTGCCCATTCTCTCTGCTTGCAAATATTAAAAGGAGGGAGGGCTGGAGAGATGGCTTAGCAGTTAAGGCTCTTGCCCACAAAGCCAAAGGACCTCAGTTCAGTTCCCCAGTACCCACGTAAGCCAGATGCACAAGGGGTGCATGCATCTGGAGTCCTTTGCAGTGGCTAGAAGCCCTGGCCTGCCCAATCGCTCTCCCTCTCAAAAATCAATTAAAAGAAAAAAAAAATCTTCAAGGCCCATCCTCCATGGCTTTTGGTGTAACTGGGCCATATATAGCTCACAGTGAAAACTACCAATATGGGGATATGACAGTCTTAATCACTTGGGGTAGCTGGCTATAATGGCTGTCCTGTTCAATTAGCACGTAAGGGGCAGAGGCAGGTAGGCCAGTTCATGAGACCCTGTGTCAAAAAAGTACCTCTGGTACAGAACTTGCTTAGCATGCACAAGGCCCCGAGTTGAATCCCTAGTACAAATAAACTATTGTGGCAAGTTAGATGTCAGGCCTTGCTATTGATAGTGCTAAACAGGAAAACTTGCCAATGTGAACATATATTCAGCTCGAATAGTAACTTTTTAGCTAATTGGAAAACACTAGGCAGTGATTGCCTAGCAAACTATCCCAAACACAAATGCTGTTAATGTATTTTAAGCAAATAAAATGTAACCTTTGGAAACAGCAACTTTAAGGGTTATGAGAATTTACTTCTACCACTAGACACTCCAGTAAGCATCTACTGTATGTGTAAGATGAGAGTATAGGCATGCCAGGGCCTCTTGTTGCTGCAAATAAACTCCAGACACATGCCACTTGAGCATCTGGCTTTACCATGGGTATTAGGAAGTGGAACTCAGGTTGTCAGGCTATGCAAACAAGTATCTTTTAACTGCTGAGTCGTCATTGGGTAGATTGGACACATACTAATACTGGAGAATTACCTTTAAAACATTTTTGGCTTCATAAACTAGAGTTAAGTCTGGTGGACTACAACTTGGGACCTTCCAGAAGACTGATCACATTAATTATTTCACAAAAGTGTACATTGATGTCTGCCACCCAGCTCCCATCTGCCCTGGTCGCCAACCCTTAACATCCTTGGCAGAGGGTTTTGTGGGGTGGATTCAAGGTAGGGTCTCACTCTAGCCCAGGTTGACATGGAACTCACTATGTGGTCTCAGGGTGGTCTTGAACTTATGATGATCCTCCTCCAGAAGTGCCTCCAGAGTGCTGGGACTAAAGCATGCACAATCACACCTGGTTCAAAGGGGTTTTTGTTTGAAAGTTTGTGTGGGCTGGAGAGATAGCTTAGCAGTTAAGGCACTTGCTTGCCATATTCAACTCTCCAGAGCCATGTAAGCCAGACGCACAAAGGTGAAGGGAGCACAAGGTTGCAAATGCCCACTATGTGGCAAAAGCATCTGGAGTTTGATTGCAATGGCTGAGGCCCTGGCACATCAATTCTCTCTCTAAATAAATAACAGGCCAGGTGAGGGGCTTGTGTGTCTGGGGCCTGTGCATTCTGGACTGGGGAGGGTTAGAACATCATGTGATCTGGTTCTATCTGGAAGGAAGTCAGCTCCCATAAACAATGCTGTGAGCAAGCAGCTATATTCAAGAAACTATCCTGACAAGATTTACACATGTACAGTAGTGGCACCCACCCTAGGTAGGTATTTATTTATTGAGAGAGTGGAAGAAAGAGAGAGAGTGGGTACACCAGGGCCTCCAGATACAGGCACCTCCTTGTGCATCTGGCATACATGGGTCCTGGGGAATTGAACCAGGGTCCTTCAGTTTTGCAAACGGCTTACCACTATACTATCTTCCCCAGCCTACCAATGGCTTTCTGACTGGCTGAGAGATCTGTTCAGTGGAAAGGAAACCACAGCTGAAACTTTGAGCGACATCAGAATCCTATGCAGACCAAGATTATGAACTGCACAATGAGGCTTCCACCAGTTGGCCAAAAGTGAGGCCACACCCATCAAAAAAAAAAAAAATCTAACAATGCTTATATAACCCTTTAACCTATCCTGATCTCACTCTCCATTGGAGAATCTCTCCACAAGGTAGGGCCTTAGGCTGACCTGGAATTCACTGTGTAGTTTCAGGCTGGTCTCAAACTTACAGTGATCCTCCTACCTGTGCCACCCCCCCCCCCCCAAGCCCCCGAGTGCTGGAATCAAAGGGAGTGCACTACCATGCCTGGCTTGCATTTTCTTTTTGGTTTTTCAAGCTAATGTCTCTCACTCTAGCCTAGGCTAACCTGGAATTCACTATGTTGTCTCAGGGTGGCCTTGAACTCGTGGTGACCCTCCTAGTTCTGCCTCCCAAATGCTGTTTTGTTTTTCAAAATTTTATTAACAACTTCCATGATTATAAAAAATACCCATGGAAATACCCTCCCTCCCCCCACTTTCCCCTTTCAATCTCCATTCTCCATCATATCCCCTCTATCCCAATCAATCTTTCTTTTATTTTTATGTCATGATCTTTTGCTCCTATTATGATGGTCTTCTGTAGGTAGTGTCAGGCACTGTGAGGTCATGGATATCCAGGTCATTTTGTGTCTAGGGGGAGCACGTTGTAAGGAGTCCTACCCTTCCTTTGGCTCTTACATTCTTTCCGCCACCTCTTCCGCAATAGACCCTGAGCCTTGGAAGGTGTGATAGAGATACCACAGTACACTCCTGTCACTTCCTTCCAGTACCATGATTCCTTCTGAGTCATCCAAGGTCACTGCCATCTGAAAAGAGAAGGTTCTCTACCAAAAGTGAGAGTAGCATTAATATATGGATATGAACATTAAGAGAAGTGTTTATTGGGCAGTTTGATGAGCACTGTATATACATTTAGCCCAAATGTTGTTTTTTTTTAATTTTTATAATATTTTATCTACTGGAGAGAGAAGATAGAGAGAATGGGTGCACCAGGGCCTCTAGCCACTACAAACTCCAGACACATGTGACACCTGGGCCAGAGTGATGCAGACACTGAGGATACACAAAATGCACCAAAGCAGAAATCCAGAAGCTGACGAGAGCTCAACACTAAAGTAGACTTAAAGCACATCCACTAAGGCTCAGGGAATTCTGCAGAAGAGGGGGTGAAAAGAATGTAAAAGCCACAGAGTAGGAGGGAATATCCAGAGGCATTGCCCCACACGCAATGACTACTGCTCTCACAAGTCATAACCCACAACTCCATTGTGAATATCAGCAATCCCACTAAGGGGAGGGGGACCTTCAGTGGAGTGGGGGCAGGGAAGAGGGGAATGATGGTACCAATACTTGACATACCTATATGAAGTTTCAACTTAATAAAAAAACACAAAAACAGACAAGTGCCACTGGATGTCCTCAGAATTAGCCTTGGTGAGTCCCACCCTCCACCACTGGTAAAGGATCCACAAAACAGCCAAGTGCTGCTTTATGTCAACCATAAGTGGGGGCCACTTGGGTGCCGCCTACCTATGCTGAAACTTCACACAGGGCTGAGGCATTCTGTATTTTCCTCCTACCTTCAGCCCGAAATGGCTAGCCACATGGACTTTAAGAAATAAACACAGCAATGAGGCTCCCATTTTTGAACAAAAACTGTTTCATGACACAGGCCTGTAATCCCAACACTTGGGAGGCAGAAATAGGATCACTGTGAGTTCAAGGCCAGCCTGGAACTACAACCTCAAAAAAAAAAAAATTTTTTTTTTCTTTGACCTTTGACTCTACAGTAGCCCAGGCATAGAGCAATCCTAGTGCTGAGATTAAAGTCATGCTGGCATATCTAGGAAAAAAAAAAAAAATTAGTGAAAGGAAAAATTGGTGAATAAGGCCTCTAGCCACTGAAATCAAACTACAGAACTAGGCTGGGTGTGGTGGCTCGCACCTTTAATCCCAGCATTTGGGAGACAGAAGTAGAGGGACTGCTGTGAGTTCAAGGCCACCCAGAGACTACAGAGTGAATTGCAGGTCAGCCTAGGCTAGAGTGAGACCCTACCTCGGAAAGCCAAACAATAAAACATAAAAATAGGGCTGGAGAGATGGCTTAGTGGTTAAGCGCTTGCCTGTGAAGCCTAAGGACCCTGGTTCCAGGCTCCATTCCCCAGGACCCACGTTAGCCAGATGCACAAGGGGGAGCATGCATCTGGAGTTCGTTTGCAGTGGCTGGAGGCCCTGGTGTGCCCATTCTCTCTCTCTGCCTCTTTCTGTCACTCTCAAATAAATTAATCAATTTTAAAAAATTAAAAAATAAAAAAATAAATCTACAATTTTGGGGAGGGAAGGAGTTTTCAAGGTAGAGTCTCACTACAAACAAACAAACAAAACTATAGACCGGTGCACCACTTTGTGCGCATAGTCTTAGATGGGACCTAGAGAGTCCAACATGGGTCCTTAGATTTGCAAGCAAGAACATTAACCACTAAGCCTAGCAAAATGTTTTTTAATTTTGCATCTACCTATTAAAACTAATGTATTATTCTGATGAGGGGCACGAACTGACTTCCAATATAGGCCTCCGCCTCTTCTCCCAAGAAAATCAATTTCTCCAGCACTGAACTTCCTGGCAGGGCATGTAGTAGTTCCTGGAGGCTACCACTTCTTAGATGCCCATTTTGTTTAGGATAATCATCATGTTATACAGGCTGGCCTCAAACTCATTAAACTCCTGATTCTTCTGCCTTTACTTACCATTTACATTTAACTTGTGTATTTTCCCTACTACAAGGCAAAAATTAGCATTTTGTTTGTTTTTCAAGGTAGGGTTTCACTTTAGCTCAGGCTGAACTGGAATTCACTCTAGTCTCAGTGTGGCCTTGAACTCACAGGGATCCTCCTACCTCTGCCTCCCCAGGGCTGGGGTCAAAGGTGTGCGCCAACACTCAAGGCTAAAATTAGCATTTTTAAAATAATAATTTATTTACTTGAGAGAATATAAGTATAGGCATGCCAGGCCTCTTGCTATTTCTCCTGGCTTTACATGGGTAGTGGGGAATTGGACATGGGCCACCAGGTTTTGCAAGCAAACTTTTTCTTTTAATATATATTTGAGAAAGAAGCAGAGAGAATTGGTGCATCAGGGCCTCCAGGCAGTGCAAATGAACTCCAAACACATGTGTCATCTTGTACATCTAGCTTACATGGGTGATGGGCAATTGAACCTAGGTCCTTAGGCTTTACAAGCAAGTGCCTTAACCACAGAGTCTCTCCAGCCCAGAAATTAGCATTTTTGAACCACAAACAAGTGGTGCCACAAATAAGTATTCCATAGAAACATGCAAATGTGTGCTCACTAGAAGCTTGGCCATCATAAGCTGTGGCACAAACTGCATTTCACAACTGGCAGCTAATGAGGTCAAGGACAAAATCAAAAACCCAAGTTCTTGGGCTGGGGAGACGGTTCAGCAGTTAAGAGGCACTTGCTTGCAAAGCCTGCCAGCCTGGGTTGATCCAAGTTTGATTCCCCAGTTCCCATTAAATCTGCATGTGCAAAGGGTACATATGTCTGGAGTTCTTTTGCAATGCTAAGAGGCTCTGACACACCCACTCATTCATATTCTCTCTGCTTGCAAATGTTTTTAAATATTTTACTGATTTGAGAGAGAGAGAGAGGGAGAAGAAAAGAGAGAGAGGGAGAAGAAAAGAGAGAGAGAGAATGGACATGCCAGGGCCTGTAGCTACTGCAAACAAACTCTAGACACATTCGCCCCCTTGTGCATCTGGCTTGCATGGGTCCTGGGAATCGAAACAGGGTCCTTAGGTTTCACAGGCAAATGCCTTAAATCCTAAACCATTTCCCCAGCCCACAATTTTTTTTTTTTTAAAGCCTAGTTCTTCAATGTTTTTCTAAAGAATTATATTTTTTTCTTTTTTCGAGGTAGGGCCTAACCCAGGCTGACCTGGAATGCACTATGTAATCTCAAATTGGCCTTAAACTCACGGGGATTGTACCTCTGCCTCCCAAGTGCTAGGACTAAAGGTGTGCGGCACCATACCAGGCTAAAGAACTGTATTTTAAGGGTAGAGATCCAACCTGGTGTTAAGAGCATTTGCCTAGCATGCACAACCCTGGGCTAAATCCCCAGTACTAAAAAATATATGAATCCTACACTAATAGCTAACATTTTTAAAACATCAAAAATGGGGCTGGAGAAATGGCTTGGTGATTAAGATGCTTGCCTGAAAAGCCTAAAGACCCAGGTCCAATTCCCCAGGACCCACGTAAATCAGACGCACAAAGGGGCACACACATCTGGAGTTCATTAGCAGCAGCTGGAAGCCCTGGCGTGCCCCCCCCCTCTCTCTCTCTCTGCATATTTCTCTCTCTCCCAAATAAATTAAAAAAAAAAAAAAAAAAAAAGGCCTGTGCCAAGCTGGGCATGGTGGTGCACATCTTTAATCCCAGCACTCAGGAGGCAGAGGTAGGAGGATTGCCATGAGTTCGAGGCCACCCTGAGACTCCATAGTGAATTCCAGGTCAACCTGAGCTAGAGTGAGACCCTACCTCAAAAAACCAAGCAAAAAAGGAAAAAAAAAGAAAAACCCTGTGCTACTACACCCAAAAATGGGGCTGGAGGGATGGCTCAGCAATTAAAGGCACTTGCTTGCAAAGTCTGCTAGCCCAGGTTCGATTCCCAAGCACCCATGTATCTGCAGTTTGTGTATAGTTTGCAGGAGGTCCTGTAGCACCTATGCTCTCCCTCCCTCTTGCAAATAAATATCATAAAATAGTATCTCACTAAAAAATGCACATATATCACTAGGTCTCTCTCATGTCAATCTATATCCTACAATCCCAGTAAATGACATGCTGCTGAACTTGAGATTCAGGAATAAGTCTCCTCTTCACTTGATTTTTAGGTAAATAAGCTAACTAGATGAGCACTTATTTAGTCTCCAAAAAGATGCACTATAAAGTTTATTAAACTCTTAAAAACAAAACAAAAAACCCACAGCTACTAGGATAGTGACTTATTTACATATTTGATGGAGAGGCATGTTTTAATCAGCATTCAAATAATCAGAAGAGTAATTTTTTTTCTAGAAATACCAATAGTTCAAATCTCCAGGTAGAAGATTAATGAAAACATTAAGTGAAAGTCCCTGTTTAAAGCAGATTAACTAATACTTTAAAAATATTTTTTTTAATGGTAACTGCTACCTAAACATGAATTTTGACAAAATTATGCTTGTGACTAATTTAGACAGTGTGTTTGCTTAGAAAGGCTGGCCTAAAGGAGGAAAAAAAGTAGCACATGAGTATGTCTTCATTTAAGTACATGCTTGCTAGCTGGTTTTTAAAAAGTTGATTAGGGTTTCCAAAGCTTTAGGAGTCCATCTTCACTGTAGGTAGCAATGAGGTTCTGATGAGGGTGATGTGCAATACCAATCACATCTTTCTCGTGAACCTGGAACAGAACAGACAAAGTGTAGTTAATGTGCAAATTACTCCAGAGACTTCCAGAGCTGGGTGGAGAGGAAGAGATCTTGAGAAGCTACATATTCCAGATGGTACAGCTAAAAGATACAGGAGGGCTATCCAGGTTATACCTCATTGTGAAATAATGTACTTTGCCCACAGAGCCATCCCCTAGCCCTGAGAAATAATCTTTTCTTGTGTTAAGCCGCTGAGATCTGTGGACTACAGCAGCTGGCAATAATTACTCCTTGTGCAGACTAATATCACTTAATCATTTTGAAAGGATAATGTGCAAATAATTTGTCTTCAGAAGGATATGGAGAAAAGTATCTGTCACTCTCCCAGCACCATGAGGAAGATCTAGCTAATCATCTCCTTAGCTAGGCAAGTATGTGTTCTTCCTTTTGTGCTTTGAGTATTTCATCTGACCTGAAATTGAATTGTACTGTAGTACACATATGCCTGAATTGTGTGTGTGTGTGTGTGTGTGTGTATCACAATCTTGTGCAGACCCTTAATTTTATTTAGTGGTAAAATGACTTAATTACAGTTTTGTATTTGTGTGCATGTGTCTGTAGATGCCAAGGTCTCTTGCCACTGTAAACAAACATCTAACACTTGTACCACTTTTTGCATCTGGCTTTCAGGGGTGGTTTGGCAATTGAACCCAGTCCAGCAGGTTTTGCAAGCAAATTCCTCAAACCACTGAGCCATCTTCTCAGTCCTATTATAGCTTTTATACTGTGGTTCACATGATAAGAGGCAGTCCGAATACATATGTACTTCAGAATTCAGAAACACACAGGTATTAACACGATTCTTTTCAGGTGACCTTAAGTAATACTCACAGTCAAAGTTCTCTCCAGCTTGCCAGTGACTGTGCTGAAACAGTACAGCACAAAGTCCTCCCCCACACAGTAGATCCATTCACCACGGGGAGAGAGGGCACAGCAAACAAAGTCACCACCTTCTCTTTTACCAGAACTGAAGCTTCTGACGATCTAGAGCACACCAAATCCCAAAACAAAAACAAAGCATCAGACTTGCAGCAGTAAACTATGAGACAAAGTGGTTTCAGTGCTTCAGGCAAATGACTAAACTACCACTGCCACTGAGCTATTCCCACACCCAACATTTTAAAAACTGACATTTTTGAGCCAGCCACGGTGGTACACGCCTTTAATCCCAGCACTTGGGAAGCAAAGGTAGGAGGATTGCTGTGAGTTTGAGGCCACCCTGAGACTACATAGTGAATTCCAGATTGGCCTGGAATAGAGCGAGACCCTACCTCAAAAAACAAAAACATATCCTAAGGACAGGGCCACACCATCATACCTCAAAAGGGCCCTGACTGAAACTAAGGAAAATTGGCGAAACAAGCAAGGGAGCTGTTTTCCTGATGAACCGGATACCAGCACAAGGGGGAAGGAGGCCAACACAGAGCAAAATCAATGCCTACCAAATCAGAGAGCCAGAGCCCCAGAGGCCCCCAACACCTCATCACTGAAGCAGACCAAAAATGAACCCAACATGGCTCAGGGAAATTTTGCGGAAGAGCGGGCAGAAAGAATGTCAGAGCCACATGTTGGTCATGATATATATATATATATCATATGATATATATAAAATAAAAATATATATATATATATATATATATATATATATATAAAATAAAAAAAAAACCCTGACACTTTTACATCAACTTTACAATTTAGTTACTATTTCCAATTCCATTCATTACATGCTAAATCTTCTTGCCTAGAAAGTATTAGATTGTCAGTGACAGACATCTGACATTTATACATGTGAGTCATCAATTCTGCTCTTCAGTTTTCTGACCATGTTTCCATGAGGCAAATTTATTACCACACACACAATTTTCTAAATCAGCATTCTACTAATCTTCAATGTTTTCTGATATTCACTAGTTTACTCTCTGTAACAGATGTGATTTCCATCCTCTGTAGAATGGAACTGTCTCTAAGACGTAGGCTTGCTTTATTGTACATTAAAATCACCAACAAACTGAAAGAGATCCATCTCAAAAGGTGAAAAAGAGCCCGACATGGTGGTGTTCACCTATACCTCCAGGATGTGAGAAGCTGAGGAGGGGACTGAAAGTTCAATGCCATTCTGGGCTACATGGTGAGGTGCAGCTGCTATCCTCCTATTAAGTGTTTCACTTCAGCTTTTACAGTAGATGTCCCAAAATAATCCATACCACACTTTACCTTCCTAACAGAGATTGCTGCTATTTTTTTTTAATATATATTTTTTAATTTTTTGTTTATTTTTATTTGAGAGTGACAGACAGAGAGAGAAAGAGGCAAAGAGAGAGAGAGGAGAGTGGGCGCGCCAGGGCTTCCAGCCACTGCAAACGAACTCCAGACGCGTACACCTCCTTGTGCACCTGGCTAACGTGGGTCCTGGGGAATGGAGCCTTGAACCGGGGTCCTTAGGCTTCACAGGCAAGTGCTTAACCGCTAAGCCATCTCTCCAGCCCGATTGCTGCTATTTTTAAATCTTCAGATAAGCCAAGTGTGGTAGCGCACACCTTTTATGCCAGCACTTCAGAGGCAGAGGTAGGAGTCTCACCATGAGTTTGAGGCCAGCCTGAGACTACACAGTGAATTCTGGGTCAGCCTGGGTTAGAGTGAAACCCTACTTCCAAAAAAAAAAAAAAAAAAAACAAAACAAAACAAAATAAAAAAAAAACTTCAGTTAAGTTTTAAAGGAGACTAAAGATCAGAGCACATGTCTATAATCCCAACACACAAGAGGCTAAGACAGGAGGATCACTGAGTTTGCGGACATACTAGGTATACAACTACATCTTATCTCACAATAAAAGATCAAAAGATGGATCAGCCAGGCGTGGTGGTACCTTTAATCACAGCACTTGAGAGGCAGAAGTAGGAAGATCACACAGAGTTCAAGGCCACTCTGAGACTACATAGTGAGTTCCAGGTCAGCCTGAGTTATACAGTGAGACTCTATCTAAAAACACCAAAAGAATAAAAATAAAAGTAAAAGATCAGATGAAGGATGAAAAAAGTGTATGACATACAAACATTCTGGAAAAAGGAGGCAAATTCTGACACACCAGATGTTTTTTAGAGCTTTAATTTGAATACGTGTCTAAAAATAAGTAAAGCTTTACAGTTTATAGAGTAGTAAGCCCTTATTTAGTTCTTGGGAGGGCTAGAACCTGGTCAGTATAAAACACTTTCTCAGCACTCACCTGTCCCTGCATGTTCATGATGACCACTGTGTTTGATCTATTGCACACCACAAAGTGCTCTGGGTTTTTAGGAAGTAGAATCACACTGTTGACCGTAATGTCAGTCCCTGCGGTGCTGCCTAGAGATTTAAATGTGTTTGAACATTCTGTGGTCTTCATATTCCAGATCTATCGAACAAAAAAATTAAATATTAAAAATTCTGCAGAGCATACAAATTTCTAAAGTTTAGGGCCTTAAAAAATCAGTAAATAGGATGCTAAAACAGAGTAAAACTGATTGAAAGATTTTTTTTTTTCTTAAATTTACAACCAAATAACCAACATTGCATAATAAACATTCCATCTGTTAGTAGTTACCTGGCATAAACAAAATGAAAATCACAGGCTAAACAATAAAGCCCTTTAAGATCTATGATGTTTTCTTATTCATTCTTCCTTATATAAAAGAGCTAACCATTTCCAGGCATGGTGGCACACACCTTTAATCCCAGCACTGGCACTTGGGACGCAGAGGTAGGAGGATCGCTGTGAGCTTGAGGCCACCCTGAGACGACATAGTTAATTCCAGGTCAGCCTGGGTCATAGTGAGACCCTATCTCAAAAAAAAGGAGGGGGGGGGCTGAAGAGATGGCTTAGCAGTTAAGTACTTCCCTGTGAAGCTTAAGGACCCCGGTTCAAGGGTCGATTCCCCAGGACCCACATTAGCCAGATGCACAAGGAGGGGCATGCATCTGGAGTTCTTTTGCAGTGATTGGAAGCCCTGGCGTGCCCATTCTCTCTCTCTCTGTCGCTCTCAAATAAGTAAAAAATTTTTAAAAATCTTTGAAATTAGCTGAGTCAACACTGCTATTTATTTATTAAATTATTATTATTATTGTTTCTTTTGTTTTGCAAGTAGGAACCCACCCTAGCCCAGGCTGACCTGGAATTCACTATGTAGTTTCAAGGTGGCCTCGAACTCAGCGATCCTCCTACCTCTGCCTCCTAAATGCTGGGATTAAAGGCATGCGCTGCCACACCCAGCTGACACTATTTTATAAACAACCAGAAATTGGCATGGTACACCCACACATAATCCCAGTGCTCAGGAAGCTGAGGATGGAGAGCTCAAGGTCAGCCTGGACTACACAGCAAGACCCTGTCGCAAATAAAACAAAAAGCTAGGTGTGATGAAACACTCTATAATCCCAGCACTCAGGAGGCCAAGGCAGGAAAAGCACTAGTTTGAAGAACAATAAATTCTAGAACAGCCTGGGTGAAAACCTTGTTTCCAAAAAGAAGGGGAAAAATACCTAAAGCCTGGACATCAAAACCACATGGTTTAGAATCTTATCTTGAACATTTCTGATTTGGTAGAGCAAAAGCATGGACTTAGGGTCTCACTCTAGCATAGGCTGACCTCAAACTCAAAATGATCCTTCTACCTCAGCCTCCCCAGTCATGGGAGTATAGGTGCAAGCCACCAACCCCAGCTAGCATCAGCATTTTTATTTTTTAAGTTCCACAAATACTTCCAATATACAGCTTATATTAAACATGACTAAACAGAAATCAGTATTAGAACACAAACAAAGAGCTACAAGGCAGAAGCCATTCAGCCATTTGGATTATCTCTGGCTTTGTTGTTGTTACTTGGTGTTTCAAGGTAGGGTCTCGCTGTAGCCCAAGCTGGCCTGGAATTCACTATCTAGTCTCAGGCTGACTTAGAACTCATGGCAATCCTCCTACTTCTGCTCAGGCTGACCTAGAACTCACTACATAGTCTCAGGGTAGCCTCAAAATCACAGTGATCCTCCTACCTCTGCCTCCCAAGTGCTGGGAGTAAAGGCATGCACCACCACACCCAGTCTTAACTAAATTAAAAAATATTTTATTATTTATGTATTTATTTAATAGAGAAAGAGGGAGCAAGAGAGAAAGAATGGGCCTCTAGCCACTACAAACAACTCCAGATGTGTGTGTACCCTTGTGCATCTGGCTAACATGGGTCCTGAGGAATCACACCTGGGTCCTTTGGCTTTGCAGGCAAACACCTTAACTGCTAAGCCATCCCTTCATCCCCTAAAATTTTTAAGGTACTGAAAATCCATTACTTTCAGATGAGACCTAAAGGCAGGGAAGTACCTGAAAATGTTCTTAACTTCTCAGCTCTTTATTCATTTTATTTATTTATTTATTTTTGCAGAGGTGTGAGGGAAAGGTTTGCTATGCAATATTTACAGCAAAATAGATTTAATCATTCTTTATATCTGTGAATGAAAGAACACTAAGTTTAGAACTCTTTACCCTTCCCCTCTTTTTTTGTTCTTTTTAAAAAATATTTTATATTTTTATTCTTATATTTATATATTTGACAGAGAGAGACAATAGGTGCACCATGGCCTCCATCCACTGTAGACAAACTCCAGACACATGTGTCACCTTGTGCATCTGACCTATGTGGCTGGGGAATTGAACCTGGTCCTTTGGCTTTGCAAGCAAGAACCTTAACCACTAAGCCACCTCTCTATCCCTTCCCCTCTTTATCTACACATGACAAAGCTTATTTGGATTGTATAAACCAATAGTGATTACCTACAGAATGTTACTTTTGTCTTAGACTCCACTGTTATGTCCTACCTAGTAAAACAATTATTCCACCACAGTCATCACCATTGCCACCACTGAAACCACTTCAAAAGGCAAAAGTCAAACATCCCAAAAAGACCAGGGAATACTTAACCTTTACAGTGCCATCAGAGGATGCACTAATAATGTAATGTCCATCTTGTGTAAATGTTGCTTCATTAACAAAGGAGGAATGACCACGGAATTCTTTCAGTGTTTTCCCCGATTTTAAACCATGAATTCTATCAAATAAAAGCAAATTAAAGAACAATTACTATTCACTATACTACTTGGGGGTCCAAGGGTTTCAATGAGTTTAGATGATTAGACATTTGGGTAATATGAAGTGAATGAAGAGGACTACTCTACTGTGCAAGTAGCACAACTTTCATGTATCAAACAAACAAAACCAAAATAGCCAGGCGTGGTGGCACACAGGCTCGGGAGGCAGAGATAGGGTTTCTGTGAGTTCAAAACCACCCTGAAACCACTTATAGTGGTACATGCCTTTAATCCCAGCACTTAAGAGGCAGAGGTAGGATCACTGTGAGTTTGAGACCACCCTGAGAATACACAGTGAATTCCAGGTCAGCCTGGGCTAGAATGAGACCCTACATTGCGGTGGGGGTAGGGGGAACCAACTAAATAAACTGCATAGTAAAAGAAAATGTTAATAATATAAGCTCTGTATAGGGCTGGATCCCTAAAACAGTAGCTCCCGGGCATGTATCCATAACAAGTCCTTTAAGGTGATCATGAACAACGTGACTCCAAACAATTTTTTAAAGATAATCCACACTTTGAGAAGCATTAAACACTGCTGAATGCCCTTTCAAATCTCTTCTAGATAGAAACTGACATGAGCAGGAGAACAGCACTGTGTCATTTAACTTTGAAGAAATGAGGCTTCATATACCTTTACTCTCCTTATCACACCATTTGGTAAAAGCACAGTCACTAATACTTTCTCCCTCTGGGGTCTATTTATCTATTTATTTATTTATTTATTTATTTATTTATTTATTTATTTATTGAGAGGGAGGAAGGGAGGGAGGAAGGAAGGAAATGAAGAAGCAGATAGAAAAAGAATGATCACACCAGTGTCTCTAGACACTGCCAATGAACTCCAGAAGCATGAGCCACCTTGTGCATCTGGCTTATGTGGATACTGGGGAATCAAGCCTGGGTCCTTGGCATTTGCAGGCAAGCACCTTAACTGCTAAGCCATCTCTCCAGCCTGTGGAGTCTCCTGTTATCAAATCTAAGTAAGGACAGTTTTGGGATCCTTACCTTATTGTCTGATCAAAAGAGGCACTCAGGATCTGACTGCTATCCTTAGAAAAGCTTAGGCAAGTGACACCTTTACTGTGCGCCCTTTCAAATCTTCTTAAACACTGTCCACTCTGAATCTTCCAAACCTTGATAAAGAAAATAAAACTCAGCCGGGTGTGGTGGCGCATGCCTTTAATCCCAGCACTTGGGAGGCAGAGGTAGGAGGATTTCCATGAGTTCGAGGTCACCCTGAGACTCCATAGTGAATTCAAGGTCAGCCTGGGCTAGAGTGAGACCCTACCTCGAAAAACCAAAAAAAAAAAAAAAAAAAAAAAAAAAAAGAAAAGAAAACTTTTAAGTAATTCTCCAGTATGGTTCAAGAGTCAGGCAATACACAATGTTCACTAATGTATCAAAGCAGCATTAAAAATGCATGCCAGCCAGGCTTGGTGACACACACCTTTAATCCCAGCACTAGGAAGGCCAGACGAACAGGATCGCTGTGAGTTCGAGGACAGCCTGAGACTACATAGTGAATTCCAGGTCAGACTGAGAAAAACTGATTCCTGAGGACAAGCTCCCCTTTGACTGCAGGGTCAAGAAGCTGTTATATTGCAGCCACTGAAGGGTACAGGCTTTCTCTTTGGGGATTACAGGAAAGCATTTTTATTTGTTTATTTGTTTTGTTTTTTGAGGTAGGGTTTCACTCTTATCCCAGGTTGACCTGGAATTTACTACATAGTCTCAGGGTGGCCTCAAACTCATGGCCATCCTCCTAGCTCTGCCTCCCCAGTGCTGGGACTAAAGGCAATGTACCACCACACATAGCTTTAAAAAACAGTTTTTGGTAAAAACAAAAAACTTTTAATGTTTAACAAAAAAATTTAAACAAGAACACGTAAGCCAGGCATGATGGCGAACACTTTTAATCCCAGCACTGGGGAGGCAGAGGAAGGATCACAGAGAGTTCAAGGCCACTCTGAGACTGTATAGTGAATTCCAGGTCAGCCTGAGCTAGAGCAAGTCCCTACCTTGAAAAACCAAAAGAGAACAAGTAAAGTGATCAGCATGAGGTTGGTGCTCAATACACAGCAGCTATCATGCTGGATACCATGTGTACAACATTACTCCATTATAAAACTTGTGAAATGTTTATATACAAGAGTTCAAGTCACTCCTCCATACCTTGATTTTTCCATCTTGTGCCCCAGTTGCTAACATTTCAGTATCTCTGCTAAAACACATGCAGAGGACAGCATCATCCATCATCATGAAGTTATCCTGGGCCTGGTACTTAAGATCCTAAAGTAAAGGATAATTATTAGCAGTTATCGAAATAATACGAAAACCAAAGTCCCAGTGGCTGGAGCACTCTAGGAACTCACTAACAGCAGAGCAATGGGATATGCAGCCTCTAAACCTCCAAAGCAAACAGTAATGGCATACAGACATGCTGCTCATGAGCCACTGATAGTGCTGGGACTAAGCAAGTATACACAGTTCAAACTAACAGGGCAAAAATGGTCAGTATAATCCAGGAATGGTTTGCTAAGCAAAATGTCTCTATAGTTTCATGTTTTCCCCCTCCCCCCCTCTTGATTTTTCAAGGTAGGGTCTCACTCTAGCCCAGGCTGACCTGGAATTCACTATGTGGTCTCAGGGTAGCCACAAACTCACAGCAATCCTCCTACCTCTGCCTCACGAGTGCTGGGATTAAAGGTGTGCACCACCACTCCTGGCCATGTTTTCCATCTTTAATAAATCTCGATTTACTTATTTAGGAGAATGATTAAGAATCATTACATCATTAGTTCTTTTCAAATTGTCAGCTACTGAAAAATCTACTCCTGAACCTGAAGACATGGCTTACCAGTTAAGGCCTTTGCCTACAAAGCCAAAGGATCCGGGTTCGATCCCCCAGGACCTACATTAGCCAGATGCACATCATAGTAGGAGGAAAAGATGACAACATCAAAATGCAAGACAGACTGGTTGAGCGGGGGAGGGGATATGATGGAGAGTGGAGTTTCAAAGGGGAAATTGGGGGGAGGGAAGGAATTACCATGGAATATTGTTTACAATTATGGAAGGTGTCAATAAAAACAAACAAACAAACAAACAAACATTTTTCAGGCTGGGGGTGGTGGCACACACCTTTAATCCCAGCACTCAGGAGGCAGAGGTAGGAGGACCACTCTTGAGTTTGAGCCCAGCATGAGACTACATAGTGAATTCCTAGTCAGTCTGAGCTAAAATGAGACCCTACCTCCCTCAAAAACCATGTTTCAAGCCAGGCATGATGGCACACACCTTTAAACCCACCACTTGGGAGGCAGAGGTAGGAGGATCACTCTGAGTTTGAGGCCAGCATGAGACTACATAGTGAATTCCAAGTCAGCCTGGGCTGGAATAAGACCCTACCTTGAAAATAAAAATTTTCAATTTTTATAGAAATCAACAAAATGCAGATAACAAAAGCCCTGCCTTGATTAATAATCTCAGAATTTAACTAAAGACTTGTTTGTAGGGCCAGAGGGATGGCTTAGGGTTGAGGCGTTTGCCTGCAAAGCCAAAGGACCAAGGTTCAATTCCCCAGGACCCATGTTAGCCAGATGCACAAGGGGCACACGCATCTGGAGTTCATTTGCAGTAGCTGGAGGCCCTGATGCGCCCATTCTCTCTCTCTCTTTCTCTGTCAAATAAATAAATAAATAAACACAGAGATGAGTTTTTAAATCATAACATGTCAGTTAATAAAGATCTTCAAATATTCTTCTACTGGGCTGGAGAAATGGCTCAGCAGTTATGGCATTTGCCTGCGAAACCAAAGGACCCAGGTTCAATTTCCCAGGACCCATGTAAGCCAGGTACACAAGGGGCACATGCATCTGGAGTTTATTTGCAGTGGCTAGAGGCCCTGGCATGCCCATTCTCTCTGATTGCAAATAAATTAAGTAATTTAAAAAATTCTTCCACTAAATAATTTGATACATTTAAATATTTTGGCCTGGCCTCAAGCTGTGCTCCCTGTGGGCGCTCTCCCTTAACTGGTGCCTCAGGGCTGCCAGGTGAGGGCGCAGATCCAGGTTTTGGGGTTGCTGTGCCCATGACCATCTTTGTGTGGAGAAGAGATTTGGAGGCCAGGTATTAGACAAAGATCATCTACTCGTTCTCATTTAGGAACAATGGAAGATAGCCAATTTAATTGTCTTGGGAACTCCTATTTTAGAAATGACTGGCAAAACCAAAGCAATATTGAAGTACATGGACCAGAAAGTTGATAATTCTTTCAAACAAAAATCAATTCAAAGAACACAATTATAAGAGCCAGGCATGGTGGTGCACGCCTGCTATCCCAGCACTCAGGAGGCAGTCGTAGGAAGATCCATGAGTTAGAGGCCACTCTGAGACTACATAGTGAATCCCAGGTTAGCCTGGGCTAGCGTGAGACCATTCTACCTTGAAAAAAATAACCACAACTCTCATATTCCCTCAGACATTCCATGACGGCAAGAAGTTCTATGAAATCATGAATATTTGTCTTCAGTGATGACTCAAACTATGAACAATTTCAAGGAATATGTATTGTTGAGAAAACTGATTGTCATGACTGTTGAAAAGCCTTCTGAATAGGTAATTCATAAACTACATGTGAATACTCACCATGGACTGAAACCTTACTGTAAACACATGGACCATAATAGTTTTTATGAAGATCTTAGGGTACACCAGAAAATTCATACTAATAGGAAAATGGAAGCAGATTTAGAGGAGTTGGAGAGATTACTCCTCTTCAAAGAAAGGATAGTGAGACGCCTGTGTGGTGTTTTGAGTCAGGTGTCCCACATAAACTTAAGATATTCTGAATGCTAGGTTCCCAGATGATGGAGATTTGGGAATTAATGCCTTCTGGAGGCAGTGTATTGCTGGGGGCAGGCTTATGGGTGACATAGCCAGTGTCCCCTTGTCAGTGTTTGCCACACTCTCCTGTTGCTACCGTACACCGTATGTTGGCCAGGGGGTGATGTCCACCCTATGTTCATGCCATCATTGAGCTTCCCCTCGAGCCTGTAAACCAAAACAAACCTCTTTTTCCCCCAAAATTAATTAATTAATTTAATTTAACCAAATACTTTACCTTCCTGATTTTTCCAGTAGTAAAGTTCCATACTTCAATGAATCCATCAACAGATCCAGTGACCAAATACTGACCATCTGGAGAAAATCGAGCACACTCCACATGTGATTTCTGACCAAACTGTTTCAAATGAAATAATGAAACATATAAATTTTTACAACAACCTTAAACAATTTTCATCTTAACCTCTTGAGAAACCCGGCCTTACATATAATCACAGGTGGCCCATATTATGGAAAGTGGAAGTGTTTCTATACCTGGACACAGAGAGGTGGTGGATATTATCTCCAACCAGTTTTATTTATTTATTTTCATTTTTCAAGGCAAGGTTTCACTCTAGCCCAGGCTGACCTGGAATTCACTCTGTAGTCTCAGGGTGGCCACAAACTCATGGTGATCCTCCTACCTCTGCTTCCCAATTGCTCGGATTAAAGGTGTGCACCACCACACCCATCCAGTTTTACTTTTGATATGTGTAGTGTGTATGTTTATGTGAATGTGTGTAAGTGCAGGTACACACAGGCCACTGCGTACATGTGGAGGTCAGAGGACGACATCCGGATGTTAGCCCTCTCCTTCCTCCTCCTTTGAAGCAATGTTTTACATACGTTGCCACTGCTTTTTCACCAGAGTAACTGGATCCCAGCTTCTAGCAGATTTTCCCTTCTCACTAACAGAAGAGTCTACAAACACCTGCCTACAGTGTCAGGCTATTTATGTGGGGTCAGGTTCTGAACTCATACACTCACGTTTGTTTGATAAGTGCTTTATCCATTGAGCCATTTCATCAGCCTCTCTGGGCACTTTTATGTGTAGGTGCTCAGTTGAAGATAGGTTTTAACTATTAGACTGATAAATCTAGGCTGATCCTCCCACCTGAACCTCGCAAATGCTGGGATTACAAGCATGTGTCACCACACCCAGCTGAAATAATGGTTTTAACATGGGATTTAAAAGACATAAGCCAGGCTGGTGAAATGACCTAGTGGTTAAGGCATTTGCCTATGAAGTGTAAGAACTCATGTTCAGCCAGGCATTGTGGCACACGCCTATAATCACAGCACTCTGGAAGCAGAGGTAGGAGGACCGCCGTGAGTTCAAGGCCACCCTGAGACTACACAGTGAATTCCAGGTCAGATTGGACCAGAGTGAGACCCTACCTCGGGGGTGGGGGTGGGGGTGAACACTCATGTTCAAATGTCCAAGCCAGACACAAAAGTGACACAAGTGTGCAATGTTGCATATGTACACAAGGGGGCACACACATCTGCAGTTCATTCACAGAGGCTGAAAGGCCCTGGCATGCCCATTCTTTTTTTCTTTCTCTCTCTCACAAACAAAAAATTAAAAAACAAAAGTGTGTGTGTGTATATATGTAAGTACAATGATTGTGATAGGGAGGAAATATGATGGAGAACAGAATTTCAAAGGGGAAAGTGTGGGGGGAGGGAATTACCATGGGATTTTTTTATAATCATGGAAAATGCTAATAAAAATTTAAAAAAAAAGAAAAAAAAAAGAGATTGAGTCTTAGAATTTGAAACAATATGAACAGAGTAGGAACTGTTAAAGACAACGGGGACTTTTGAAGTTGGACAGAAAGTATTTTTTAATGTATATATATTTTTATTTGAGAGAGAGAGAGAGAAAGAGAATGGGTATGCCATGGTCTCTAGCCACTGCAAACGAACTGCAGATGCATGTTTCCCCTTGTGCATCTGGCTTATGTGGATCCTGGAGAGTTGAACTGGGATCCTTTGGCTTTGCAGGCAAATACTTTAACCACTAATCCATCTCTCCAGCCCAGACAGAAAATATTTTGATGACCGTGAGCCTGTTTGAACAAGGAGTGGAAGGTTATGACCTGCCAAGGCTCAGGGCACATTTCAGAAGAGGGGGTGGAAAGACTCTAAGAACCTTAGGGTGGGTAGAAATAGCCTGAGGCGCTGTATCCCCCCTCCCCCAGAAACTGACTAAGGCCTTTTGGTCCCCACAATGAATACCAATAGCCCCACCAAAGAAAATCCTTAGCAGAATTGGGGTGGGGATGAGGGTGTCTAAGAGTATAACCTGTTTATTACAAAAACAATAAATGATAAATTTTAAATGCCAAAAAAAAGTGTGTGGGGGAGAGGGAATTGCCATGGGATATTTTTTTATAATCATGGAAAATGCTAATAAAATTTTTTTTTAAAAGTTTAAAAGAAAAAAATAAAATAAAAACCAAAAACTAGGACCAATTAAACTTGACAAACTGTTTCCTTATTACGTGCATTCTAATCATTTACTCTAATCTGCTCTAATAATGGGAAAACTACAGGGCATAAGACAGATGGGAATAGGAATGCTTCAAAGAGTTAAGGAATAGAAAACATAGTTAAATCCATGAATTCAAGTACAGTACAAACTTAGAAACCTGTAATACAAAGGGATGCTAAAGTAGCAAACATACTTGTAATTCTGGGAATTGTAGAAATTACTTGATTGTGCTTTTTCCTGGTAAAGACTGCAGATAAAATTAAAAATATCTGAAGATATAGCTTAGTAGTACTATGTGTCTAATCCCCAGCATACATATGCACATGTGCATACACACACACACAGTAAAGTAAAATCATTTTCCTCAAATATCGCATAAGCCAGCTTTATAAACTATGACTGGCACTGTGCCTGAGGCACAACAGGCAAAAACAAAAACCTTAACACAAGCTGGGCATGGTGGCACATGCCTTTAATCCTAGCACTCGGAGGCAGAGATAGGTGGATCACTGTGAGTCTGAGACTACATAGTCAATTCCAGGTTAGCCTGAGCTGGAAAGCAAGACCCTGCTTTGAAAGAAAAAAAAAAAAGGTTCAGTTATCCCTAGGCTTGTCAAGAGTTAACCACTCTTGTAAATGTAGGCTTCTTGTGAGAAAGTGCAACAGAAGATGAGCTGGATGTCAAATATGTACCCATTTGGTTAGACATCTGAGCTATGCCACTGCCAGGCCACAGCAGCACCCCACTGAACACTAACAGAACTCTGAGTGATGTCAGAACTAGAGTTCTCCCTGTACCCAAGCTTCTGCCACAGGACCTAGCTAAGCCCATGAGTCTGAAGATATGGTTATCAACCGTTGAATGTCTAAAGGAGCCTACCTTAATATGCCTGCTTAGTTGTGTAGGAAACTTTTCTTCTTCCACATCTTTGACAGCTGCTTTGCCTCGGAACAAATCTATGGTCATACCAGGAGGAAGCAATCCCTGATGTTGCTGCCACTTCAGAGCCTATGAAAAATGAAAGTATAGTAATCTGTTCAGTTGCTTGTTAACTGATCACGATGACTCAGACAAAACCAAGCCTGAAGCAATGAGGTTCAGAGGAAACTAAGCTTTCCAGTTGTCAACATCTTTGGCATCAAATACAACACAATCTATACTTCTTTGTCTCCAAAAACAGAGGGTTCTCACAGAAGACTCTGAAAGCCAAAAGTCTATCTACCCCACCCTATTTTCCTTATAGGTATATCTCTTTTATTATGAACAAAATTCAGAAATAGAAATTTCACCTTACAAACAGCCACTATCAACACTTTATTTTTGTCAATGTTTTATATAATTCCTTTTAATATTTTACAACCCTTATATGATGAATTTAATGGCTCTATGAGTAATTATACTGTACATAAATTTTATATTCTCAGTTGGGTGTGGTTATGCATGCCTTTAACCCCAACACTTGAGAGGCAGAGATAGAAGAATCACCATGAGTTCAAGGCCACCGTGAGACTATATAGTGAGTTCAGGTCAGCTTGGGCTAGAGTGAAATCATACCTCGAAAAACCAGGTTTGCCTCAACAAAGAAATGTGTGTATCTTGTCAGGCATGGTGGTGCAAAAAAATGAGAAAAAAAATGAGAGCTTATGGGCACACCAGGGGCTCTTGCCACTCCAAATGACCTCCAGATGCATGTGCCATTTTGTTCACCTGGCTTTATGTGGGTACTGGGAAATATAAGTTGGCACAATTCCAACTCCATAACCTATTCATTGCACAGGTATGGTGATCAACAGTACTCTCAAAGATATCAAGACAGGAGGACAAATTCTATGATAACCCAATTTCTAAATGACACTAGAACTTATGCTCTGAATGACTAAATTGCTTCTTCCAAGAAAGAGGAAGGGTGGCAAGGCACAGCAGCTGATAAAAATCAGCTTTGTAGTTAGGCTGCAGTTTTTCAGCAGTCTTGCTTCTTCAGCTTAGACAGGTAACTTATATGCAGGAAATAATGCCAGGAGTTAAGGGTAATTGCAGTTCTACCGTCATTTAATTACCTGTCCCAGCAATGCCATGAGACGAGATGGAGGCACCACACTGACTTCCCCAGCTAATGCCTGGGCAATTGCTGCTCTTCTTTTCTCTTTACTACTTCCATCTGGGTATGCCTGAAAAGAAAAGGAGGTGGCATCAGTTGGAAGAAACAGAAAAATATGAATGTGCTTATTTAAAATAAAGAACAAACAAAACATTCAGAGAGGAAAGTACCCAGTTAAACAAGGAATAAGTAAATCAATTTAGGTGTTTATTTGTTTGTTTGAGGCATGGCCTCACTTCAGCCCAGGCTGACCTAAAATTCACTCTGTAGTCCAGACTGGCCTCAAACTCCTAACAACCCTACCACCTCAGCTTCCTGATTGTTGTGATTAAAGGTGTGAGAGCCAACTGGGCCTTTAATTTCAGCACTCGGGAGGCAGAGGTAGAGGACTGCCATGAGTTCAAGACCATCCTAAACTAGAGTGAGACACTAACTCGAAAAAAAAAAAAAAAAAGTGAGCTCGCAATTTAGTTTTGAGATAGGGTCTCACACTAGCTCAGAATGACCTGGAATTCACTTTATATTCTCAGAGTGGTCGGTCATCAATCTTCCTACCTTTGCCTCCCAAGTGCTGGGATTAAAGGCATGTGCTACCATGCAAATAATTATTTTAAAAAAAGGCCAGGAGGGCTGCCAAGAGTTTAAGGGCCCCCTGACATTACATGGTTGTGGTGGTTTGAGTCAGGTGGCCCCCATAAACATACGTTCTGAATGCTAGGTTCCCAGCTGATGGAGATTTGGGAATTAACACCTCCAGGAGACAAGTGTTATTGTTGGAGGTGGGCTTATGGGTGTTACAGCCAGTTTCCCCTTGCCAGTGTCTGGTACACTCTCCTGTTGCTATGGTCCACTTTATGTTGGCCATGGGATGATGTCCACCCTCTGCTCATGCCATTGTTTTCCCTGCCATCATGGAGCTTCCCCACCAAGCCTCTAAGCCAAAATAAACCTCTTTTTCCCACAAGCTGCTCTTGGTTGGGTGATTTCCATCAGCAATGCAAACCTGACTGGAACAGTAAAGTGGTATCAAGGAGTGGAATTGCTGCTAGACACATGACTATGTGGCTTTGGCCTTTTGGAGCTGATTTTCAAGAAGAATGTGGAAGGATTTGAAACCTTGGCCTAACAGATGCCTTGCAGTGCTATAAGTACAGCTTAATGGACTATTGTGGTCAGAGATGAAAGACCTGAATGCAGTAAGAACTATGGACTATGAGGTTTGGCTTATGAGGGTGAGAAAGCGCTTTGCTTGGACTGGGCTAGAAGCAGTTTGTATGAGAGGCTTGCTGTTATGCCTGTGTCCTGAGAACTTGTATAGGATTGCTTTGCATAGAAATGGACTGGTGTGAGCAGAGGGATATGGCACAGAAAAAAATGAAATCTTTGGGCCTAAACCACTGCCCATTCACCCAAAAGTTGTTTAAGAGATTACAACCTTTGAGATTGGGCCAGCGGACCTGCACTGGGGCAACAGAAAGAATGTAGAGTTTTTTGGAGGGGCCTGAATGCTTAAGTAGTGTCCTGTTCTTCAAAATCTGCTTTATTCCACCACCCCCCCACACCTTGATTAACAAAATGGCACCCTAGCTGGTATTGTGGAGTATAAGAAATGCAGGAAAGAGAGAATCATTGGGTTTGCAACATGGCCATGTGTTTTGGAAATGGCTAAGGGCAGTGAAGCAGGTTTGCTAGATGCCTGCATGGAGACCCCATGGGACCATGAGGATGAACCATGGGTTGCAGTGGAGACCCAGTGGAGATGTTAGGACCACGAGATGGCTGCTAAGGAAAGCTGCCAGCCCCGATGAAGTTTCCCAGGACCATGAGTAACCTAGCTGAAGGGGCAGAACGGGGAATGCCAGACACTTGTTGCTGGTTAGAATTATCAGACTTGGAGAGTTGTCACTGGCTAGAGTTGTTGGACTTAAAGCTACAGAGTTTGATGTTTGCTCTGGTTGTTCTAACTCTTGTATTGGTTGAATATTTCTTTGCTATGCCCAATGCCATCTTTTGCAGTGTATTTATTCTGTGCCGTTATGGCTTTTGGGGAGAATTTTGCTATTAGGGCTCAGTTAAAAGACCTTGGATTATGGGGATGTTTGAACATCACTGGGATTGATAAAAACTATGGGGACTTTTAAAAGTTAGACTGAATATATTGCATTTTGTGTCCTGTATAGTTATCAGTTTATGGGGGGCCGGGGATAGAATTTGGTGGTTTGATTCAGGTGTCCCCATAAACCTAAGTGTTCTGAATACTAGGTTCCCAGCTGATAAGAGATTTGAGAACTAACATATTCTGGAGAGGGAGTGTATTGTTGGAGGTGGGTTTAAGGGTGTTATTGCCAGTTTCCCCTTGCCAGTGTTGGGCACACTCTCCTGTTCCTGTTGTCCACCTTATGTTGGCCAGGGGGTGATGTCCACCCTCTCTGCTCATGCCATCATTTTCCCTGTCATCATGGAGCTTCCCCATCGAGTCTGTAAGACAAAATAAACCTTTTTGCCACAAGCTGCTCTTGGTTGGACGATTTCTATCAGCAATGCAAACTTGACTGCAACAACAGTGAATTCCAGATCAGCCTGGGCTATGGCAAGACCCTCCCACAAAAAGCTAAAAGGGAAAAAAAAAAAATAAAGCCAGAGATGTGCTTCTACCTTTTAAAAGATTTGCAGAGCCAAAGATTCATTCTTTTTTATTTTATTTTACTTATTTTGAGTGAAAAAGAGAGAGAGCCAGACAGAAAGAGAGAATGGGCATGCCAGGGCCTCTAGTCACTGCAAATGAACTCCAAATACATGCATCCCCTTGTACATCTGACTTTCTTGGGCACTGGGGAGTGCTACCTAGATTCTTAGGCTTCACAGGCAAGTGCCTTAACCACTAAGCCATCTACCTAGCTCCAAAGATTCATTCTTTAAAAAACTTTTAGTCAAGCCAGGCGTGGTGGTGCACACCTTTAATCCCAGCACACAGGGAGGCAGAGGTAGGAGGACTGCCATAAGTTCGAGGCCAACCTGAGACTACATAATGAATTCCAGGTCAGCCTGAGCTAGAGCGAAACCCTACCTCAAAAAACAAAACAAACCAAAAAAAGCAAAAAACTCTTAGCCAAATGACACATAACCTAGAAACACTTCATCATTCTAACTTAAAACCTGTCCTGGTAATCTAAACTCCTATCATCCACAAGGGTTTGTGTAAGTTATTCTTATATAATTATTCTATATTACCTGGTACCTAGTAAATTCTTCCTTTTATTTTGACCTCTAATGAATGACTAGATGAGGGGCAAAAAATTTAGTATCTTTCTACCTGTCTATTTTACATACACATATAAGTTTGGAGGTGTAATGGCTTGATTCAGGTGTCCCCCATAAATTTATGTGTTTGAAATGCTAGGTACCCAGCTGGTGGCAATTCTGAAATTGGAGCCTCCTGGAGGCAGTGTCTTATTCAGGGCAGGCTTATGGGTGCCAGTTTCCCCTTGCCAGTGTTTGGCAAACTCTCCTGTTACTGTTGTCCACCTGATGTTGGCCAGGAGGTGATGAGTCCACCTTCCCTTGGCTCATGCCATCATAGAGCTTCCCCTCAAGTCTGTAAGCCAAAATAAACCTTTTCCTCCCACAAAAGCTGTTCCTGGTAAGGTGTTTTCTACCAGCAAATAAAGCTGACTAAATCAGGAGGGATTTACAACAATGTATTAAAAAAAATAGCAAAATACACTTTTCTATTAAAAAGTGATATGTATAAGAAATATTCAACTACAGCAGAGAAGTAGGAGAGATCCACAGCCCACAGAACCATGCAGAAGCGGCTCCAGCAGCATCGGCACCAGGTCCACTTCGCCATAGCCATAAGGCTCTGCCTGGGCTGCAGGAAAAGGCCAGCTGAGGAGACTTCCCACTCACACAAGCCTGCTCACAAACTCAAGAAATGTGAAGGGAGGAGTGCAGAGAAAAACAGAGGAGTGGCTAGTGAAGAAGAGGATCACATGGACCAAAGGAAGAACTAGAGCCACCATCTACAGCCTCCCCTCCCCCACCGCCAGCTCAAGCACCAACAAGCACCAGACACCTGGAGAAGGAAGCTCACCTACACAGTACCCAGAACAGGTGACCAGAGCAGCGATCCAGCAACCCAGCCAGCCTACCTGAGCCTGAACCACAGCAAAGAGGGACTCAAGTGGGAGCACAGCATAACTGAGATGAAAACAATCCCAAAAGGTAACTAGGTTTACACCAGGTCAGTACCAGCCAAATAAGCCTGGTATATAGACTTGAATCAGAAGTGCTAACTGTACCTTCCATGTCAGTATAAATTATATTTTAAATCTAATGGATGGTTGGATTTGCCATTCTTAAATAAGCCATATTTGGGGCTTGTCATTTGTTGCTTCCGGATTTATAGTGTCTTTGTTTCCTCTTCCGTTGTTCATTAGGGAAGGGTATCACTTGGTCACAAGCTGACTTGGAACCCTCAACAGACCAGAAATCTTAGCTTTCTAGTTGACAGGATTAAGGGTGTGGGGCAACACACATCCTAAGGGACTATGACTTTGTTAGAGAATCTGGTTGTCATTAATACCTACTCCTGCATAACTACTCTGTGCTGTTTTACATTGAATATGTACATTGTTAAGTTAAATTTTAGAATCCGCCTGTATTTTGCTCCAATCAGCCTACTTGAATACTCTCATAATAGGCAAACCCAACATCTGGGGTCACTTTTGTAGATACTCTGAGCGTCTTAAGAGCCACACCTACCACCTTAAGCTCCTACCCTGAAGATATATAACAACAGATTGACTGACACATCTAATAATACTGCAGATAATTAGAAAATCCGAGCATTAAATTAATGCAAGATGCAAAAATACATATATTATAACACAAGAAACAGCAAAAGTCAAGACAATATAAATCCACCAAAAAGTATTAATGCATCAGAAATGACCTCCAGTGAGACAGATTTACAGGAAATGCCTGAGAAAGATTCCAAAAGAATGATTATAAATATGTTCAAAGAAGTCACAGAGGAAATCAAAGAAATTAAAGAAGACAAAGGAAACCAATTTAATGAAATAAGGAGGTCAATAGAAGACATAAATGAGGAAACAAATAATAAAGAAAAAACAGTCAGAATTACTAGCAATGAAGAACACAGTCAAAGAAATATAGGAAAATCTCACCAGTAGAATGGATGAAGGAGAGGACAGAATATCTAAACTAGAAGACAAGGTAGCAGATCTAATACAGTCCAACAACGAGAAAGACAAACTAATAGGAAAGTATGAATGGGAATTTCAAGATATTCAGAACACTATGAAAAGACCAAACATAAGAATTCAGGGTATAGTAGAAGGAGAATTTCACTCCAAAGGCATAGTAGGTGTTTTCAACAAAATCATAGTAAAAAACTTCCCCCAAATTGGGAAAAAGATGCCAATCGAGATACAGGAATCCTTTAGAACGACAAACAGACAAAACCTGGAAAGAACCTTTCTTTGCAATATTATAATTAAATTACAAAATATACAAACCAAAGAAAATATATTGAAAGCACTTAGAGAGAAAAATCAAGTCACATACAAAGGCAAGCCCATCAGGATCACACCAGATTACTCAACACAAACTTTAAAACCCAGAAGGGCTTGGAATGATGTATTCCAAGTTCTAAAGGATAACAATTGTCAACCAAGGTTACTGTATCTTGCAAAACTATCCATTCAAGGGGCTGGAGAGATGGTTTAGCGGTTAAGCACTTGCCTATGAAGCCTAAGGACCCTGGTTCAAGGCTTGACTCCCCAGGACCCACATAGCCAGATGCACAAGGGGGCGCACGCATCTGGAGTTCATTTGCAGTGGCTGGAAGCCCTGGCGTGCCCATTCTCTCTCCTTCTCTCTCTGCCTCTTTCTCTCTGTGTCTGTCACTCTCAAATAAATAAATAAAAATTAAAACAAAAGAAAACTATCCATTCAAATAGATGGAGAAACAAGGACATTCCATACAAAAGCAGGCTAAAGGAATATTTGAAGGCAAAAACCAAGCTCTACAGAAAATACTTGAAAGGATTTTTTATGCTGAAGAGAAAGAAAAACACACATATAAGGAACCTGGAAAAAAAACACATACTCAAGTACTAGTTAATACAAGACAGCAAAGGTAAAACCAGAAGAAATTTTTTTAAAAAGGCAAAAAATACACACCTTTCAATAATGACTCAATATCAACGGCCTCAATACCTCAACCAAAAGACATAGGTTTGCAGACCGGGTTAAGCGTGATGGCGCATGCCTTTAATCTCACCACTCAGGTGGCAGAGGTAGGAGGACTGCTGTGAGTTCAAGGCCACCCTGAGACTACATAGTGAATTCCAGGTCAGAATCCTAGAGCGAGATCCTACCTCGAAAAACCAAAAGAAAAAAAAGCAGGATCCTTCAATTTGTTGCCTCCAAGAAACTCACCTTTCTACAAAGGATGGACACTATCTTAGGGTGAAAGGTTGGAAAACAGTGTTTCAAGCAAATGGGCCTACAAAAACAAGCAGGGGGTGCTATCCTAATATCTGACAAGGCAGATTTCAATCCAACAGTTCAACATTAGTTAGGAAAGATAAGGAAGGTCACTTTATATTGATTAAAGACACACTCCAACAAGAGGACATTACAATCCTAAACATACATGCACCTAATATGGGGGCTCCCAAATTCATCAAACAAATGTTATTAGAAATAAGGTCACAGATAACACCAAACACAGTGGTAGTGGGTGACTTCAACAACCCACTCTCATCAACTGACAGGTCATCCTGGCAAAAAATTAACAGAGAGGCATCTGGATTAAGTGAGGCCACAGAACAAATGGACCTAACAGATATATACAGGACATTTCATCCAAATACTGAAGAACACGCATTCTTTTCAGCAGCACATGGAACATTCTTTTTTTGTTTTAATTTTTTTTTTCATTTATTTTTTACTTATTTGAGAGAGACAGACAAAGAGGCAGATGGAGAGAGAAAGAATGGGTGCACCAGGGCATCCAGCCACTGCAAACAAACTCCAGACATGTGTGCATCCTTGTGCATATGGCTACGTGGGTCCTGGGAATCAAGCCTCAAACCGGGGTCCTTAGGCTTCACAGGCAAGCGCTTAACCACCAAGCCATCTCTCCAGCCCGAACACAGAACATGGAACATTTTCTAAAACAGACCATATATTAGAACACAAAACACAAAGCAGGGCTGGATAGATGGCTTAGCGGTTAAGCGCTTGCTTGTGAAGCCTAAGGACCCCAGTTCAAAGCTCGGTTCCCCAGGTCCCACGTTAGCCAGATGCACAAAGGGGCGCACGCGTATGGAGTTCGTTTGCAGAGGCTGGAAGCCCTGGCGTGCCCATTCTCTCTCTCTCCCTCTGTCTTTCTCTCTGTGTCTGTCGCTCTCAAATAAATAAATAAATAAATAAAATTTTTAAAAAATGCTGGGATTAAAGGCATGTGCCACCACACCTTGCTGAAACTTAAAAAAAAAAAAAACACAAAGCAAATCTTAACAAATACAGTAAATTGAAATAATTCCTTGCATTCTATCTGATCACAATAGGATCAAATTACAAATCAATAGCAAGAAAAGCTAGACAGCATACACAAAATCATGAAAACTAGCCAATACACTACTAAATGATGAATGGAGCAATGAAGAAATCAAGAAGGAAATAAACAAATTCAGTCAAATGATAATGAGAACACAACATACCAAAACCTTTGGGACACAATTAAGGCAGTCCTAAGAGGGAAATTTATAGCTTTAAGTGCCTATATTAAAAAATTGGAGCCGGGCATGGTGGCGCACATCTTTAATCCCAGCACTTGGGAGCCAGAGGTAGGAGGATTGCCATGAGTTTGAGGCCATCCTGAGACTATATAGTGAATTCAGGTCAGTCTGAGCTAGAGTGAAACCCTATATAGAAAAACCAAAAAAAAAAAAGAAAGGTCTCAAGTAAACTTAATGCTTCACCTTAAAGCCTTGGAAAAAGAAGAACAAAGCAAACCAAAAATCAGTAGACGGAAAGAAATTTAATAAAGATTAGGGCAGAAATTAATGAAAGAAAAACCAAAAACAAAATCCAAAAATCAATGAAACAGAGTTGATTCTTTAAAAGAATAAACAAGACAAATAAACCATTAGCAAATCTGACCAAAAGAAAGAAAGAAGAGACACAAATTAATAAAATTAGAGATGAAAAAGGCACCATCACAACAGATAGCAGAGAAATTCAAAAAATCATAGGGACATACTCCACTAAGTTTGAAAATCTGAAAGAAATGGATGATTTCCTTGATTTATATGACCTACCTAAACTAAATCAAGATAAGAATAAGCACTTAAATAGAGCTATAACAAGTGTGGAGATCCAACAGTTATCAAAAATCTCCCAACCAAAAAAAGTCCAGGGCCAGATGGATTCACTGGTGAATTTTCCCAGAACTTCCAGGGAAGAACTAACACTAATGCTTTTTAAGCTTTTCCATAAAATAGAAAAAGAAGGAATCCTACCAAACTCCTTCTACGAAGCCAGCATCATCCTACTACCAAAACCAGGCAAAGATAGAACCAAAAAAGAAAATTACAGACCTATTTCCCTCATGAACATAGATGCAAAAATTCTCAACAAAATATTGGCAAACAGAATATAAAAGTATGTCAGAAAGATATTCATCCTGACCAAGTAGGCTTTATCCTAGAAATGCAAGGATGGTACAACATAAGCAAATCGATAAATATGTAATACATTATATAAATGGTCTGAAGGACCCCCCGAAAAA
The DNA here is from genome assembly GCF_020740685.1 of Jaculus jaculus. NCBI lineage: Eukaryota > Metazoa > Chordata > Mammalia > Rodentia > Dipodidae > Jaculus > Jaculus jaculus. Next base: position 102,050,871 of record NC_059102.1, read on the forward strand.
AAATCACATGATCATTTCATTAGATGCAGAAAAAACATTTGACAAAATCCAACATCCCTTCATGATAAAAGTCTTACAGAGACTGGGAAGAGAAGGAACATATCTCAACATAATAAAGGCTATTTATGACAAGCCCACAGCCAACATATTACTAAATGGAGAAAAAGTGGAAGCTTTTCCACTAAAATCAGGAACAAGACATGGGTGCCTACTGTCCCTACTTTTATTTAATATAGTACTAGAAGTCTTAGCCATAGCAATAAAGCAAGCGACGTACATAAAAGGGATACAAATTGGAAAGGAAGAGACTAAGTTATCATTATTTGCAGATGACATGATTACATACATAAAGAATCCTAAAGACTCTACCAGCAAATAAACTGTTAGGGCTGATTAACACCTATAGCCATGTAGCAGGATACAGAATAAACACAGAGAAATCAGTAGCCTTCCTATCTGCTAACAACAAACACACAGAGGATAAAATCAGAGAATTACTCCCATTCACAATTGCATCAAAAAAAGAAAAAGTAACGTGAAGTAAACCTAACTAAGGAAATGAAGGATCTCTACAATGAAAACTTTTAAAACATTCAAGTGAGAAATTTCAGAAGACACTAGGAAATGGAAAGACATCCCTTGTTCTTGGATTGGAAGAATCAATATTATGAAAATGGCAACCTTACCAAAAGCAATCTACACATTTAATGCAATCCCCAACAAAACTCCAAGGCATTCTTCACAGAAATAGAAAAAGCAATCCAAAAATTCATTTGGAAGCACAAAAAGCTAGAATATCTAAAACAATTTTGAGCAACAAAAATAAGGCTTATGGTATCACCATACCTGATTTTAACCTATACTACAGAGCCATAGTAACAAAAACAGCATGGTACCAACACAAAAACAAGACATGCTGATCAATGGAACAGAACAGAGGACCCAGATGTAAGTCCAGATAACTATATCCATCTGATCTTTGACAAAAATGCCAAAAATACTCATTGGAGAAAAGACAACTTTTTCAGGAAATGGTGCTGGGAAAACTGGATATGTATCTTTAGGAGGATGAAAATAGATTCTTCTCTCTCTCCATGCACAAGAATTAGTCCAAATGGATTAAAGACCTTAGTATCAGACCTGAAACTCTGAAACTGCTAGAGGAAAAAGTAGAGGAAACCCTTCAACATAGTGGTCTTAGCAAAGACTTTCTGAATATAACCCCAATTGCTCAAGCAATAAAACCACAGATTAACCGCTGGGGCCTCATGAAATTACAAAGTTTTTGTATGGCAGAAGACACTGTAAAAAGAGCAAAGAGGCAACCTACAGAATGAGAGAATATCTCTGCCAGCTATACATCTGATAGAGGATTAATATCTAGGATATACAAAGAACTCAAAAAATTAAATAATAAATCAAACAACCCAATTAAAAAGTGGGCTATGAACTAAATAGTTCTCAAAAGAAGAAATACAGATAGCACATAAGCATCTAAAATAAGTTCCACATCCCTAATCATTGGGGAAATGGAGATTAAAACTACACTGAGATTCTATCTCATTCCTGTCAGATTGGCTACCATCATGAAAACAAATGACTACAAATGCTGGTGAGGATGCAGAAAAAGAGAAACCCTTTTACACTGTTGGTGGGAATTCAATCTGGTCCAGATACTCTGGAAATCAGTGTGGAGGTTCCTGAGACAGCTAAAAATAGATTTACCATATGACCCAGCTATAGCACTCCTACGTATGTATCCTAAGGACTCGTCTCCTTAGAGATACTTGCTCAACCATGTTTATTGTTGCTCTATTCACAAAAGCTAGGAAATGGAACCAGAAGTCCTTCAACTGATGAGCGGATAATGAAGATGTGGCACATTTACATAATGGAGTTCTTCTCAGCGGTAAAGAAAAATAAAGTTATGAAATTTGCAGGAAAATGGATGGATCTGGAAAGGATTATACTAAGTGAGGTAACCCAGGCCCTAAAAGCCCAACACTGCATGTTCTCTCTCATATGTGGATCCTAGCTACACAGGACTGGACTTCATTGTGAGTAGGAAGAAAATTCAGTACCAGAGGACAGTAAGCTAGAAAGGAGATAAAAAGGGAACAGAAAGGAAGGGACAGGGGGATTCAATACACTGGTATATGTGTGTAAGGAGAAGAACAGATTAATGGGGTAAAAAGGCCTAAGTGAGGTCAGGGGAAGAGACTGAGTAAAGGGAGGGCTAATCAAAATCCAAGAGGATATAGATAAATCATATGGAAACCTACTTTTTTGGACAATGCAGCAACACTCAGAAACCATAGATTGTTACTAGAAAATTTTCAGTGCCAGGGATGGGATACCTTCCAGTGAGTTGTTGGCCAGGGAGGTCCCTGATGCCCCCAAAGCATTACAGGCCATTGCCAAGGCCCTTGGTTTCCCACCAGGAATAAATGATAAGACCCTATTGCTGAAGATGCCACATACTTGGGCTACAAGGTCACTGAGAAATCCTGCTGGAACTGAGCTGAAAACATCTTCCATGTAGACCAGCTGACAGGAAACTGGGAAAAGCCACGCTGCATGCAGTTCAATGGGAGAAAGAGAAATTACCAGTCAAGATACTCAACAGTAGATACTGCAAGCCTTATATTTGGCCAACCAGGCCAAATGAGTCATTGGGTACAATAGTAGCACATCTGTTATGGGGGAAACCAACCGCCCTCTAATTTGACTGGAGGCCCGTTCCATGGAAGGGAATACATTCCTGATACTGAAAACCTGCAACAGGGGTAGCCATGAGCCCTAGGAGTGTAATGTCTGCTGCTGTCTGGCTAAATGTATATGCTATGCTCATCAAATTGCCCAGTAAGCACTTCTCTTAATGTTCATACCCATACATTAATGTTACTCTCACTTTTGGTCAGAGAACCTTCTCTTTTCATATGGCAGTGACACTGGAATGACTCAGAAGGCATCATGATGCTGAGAAGAAGTGATAGAGGAGTGCTCAGCACTGCAATATCTCTATCACACCTTCCAAGACTCAGAGTTCATTGTGGAAGTGGTGGCAGAAAGAACGTAAGAGCCAAAGGAAGGGTAGGACTCCTTACAATGTGCTCCTCCAGACACAAAATGGCCTGGATATCCATGACCTCACGGTGTCTGACACTACCCACACAAGACCATCATAATAGGAGAAAAAGATGACATCCAAATAAAACAGAGTGATTGAGAGACGGAGGGGATATGATAGAGAGTGGAATTTCAAAGGGGAAAGTGGGGGAAGGAGGGAATTACCATGGGATATAGTTTACAATCATGGAGGTTGTCAATAAAAAATATATTAATTTAACAAAAAAAAGTCATGAGAGGTATGGGGGCAGTAACCCATGCTTTAATCTCAGAATTCAGAAAGCAGAGGTAGAGATCACTGTGAGTTCAAAGCCAGCCTGGAACTACAGAGTAAGTTCTACATCAGCCTGAGCTAGAGTGAGAAAACGTCACTATGCTCTATGTTGTTTTGTTTTTGAGGTAGGGTCTTACTCTAGCCCAGGCTGGCCTGGATCTCACAATGATCCTCCTACCTCTGCCTCTGAGTACTCAGATGAAAGATGTGCACAACCAGCACTCAGCTGCCCTACATTTAAACAACACAATCAGCCAAGAGATAAAACCACAAGTTTCTGGGAATGTAGAGGGCCGGGAGAAAACTACAATTGTTAGGAGCAAGGGACACAATGATCAGTAAACACACTAACAGTCAGCTAACACTACAATGACTGAGGCTGATATGGAACATCAGAATAAAAGTTTCCGTTTTGGGCTGGAGAGATGGCTCTGCAGCTAAAGTGACTGGATTTAAAGCCTGACAATCTAGGTTCAATTCCACAATACCATGTAAAGGCAGATGCACAAAGTGTCTGGAGTTTGTCTGCAATGGCAGGAGGATCTGGAATCCCATTCCTTCTCTATCTCTGTCACTCAAATAAATCAATAAATATATTTTAAGTTTCCCTTTTATTGAAACAAGGACTTGATCCTGCCCTTAAACGCTATGCTCTAGCCTCAGCCTTCTTGAGTGCTAGGATTATAAGCATGTACTTTATTCCAAACTTTTTTGCTTCTTTACTAGCCAACATACAATCCTCAAAAATGAGGCAAGGGGGCTGGAGGGATGGCATAGTGGTTAAAACATTGCTTGTGAAGCCAAAAGACCCAAATTCAATTCCTCAGGACCCACATAAGCCTCTCTCTCAAATGAAGGAAAGTTATCTTAGAGGTGGGCCTGGTGGCACACGCCTTTAATCCCAGCACTCAGGAGGCTGCAGGTAGGAGAACCGACACAAGTTCGTTGCCACCCTGAGACTACATGGTGAATTCCAGCTCAGCCTGAGCTAGAGTGAAACCCTACCTCAAAGAAACAAAACAAAAACAAAAAAAAGGGGAGGGTCAGGTATGGTGGCACACACCTTTAATCCCGCACTTTGGAGGCAGAAGTAGGAGGATTACCATGAGTTCAAGGCCACCTTGAGACTACATAGTAAATTCCGGGTCAGCCTGAGCTACAGTGAGACCCTACCTCAAAAAAAATTTTAAAAGAGGAAGGAAGAAGGAGGATTAACCCTCACATTCTCAGAAAGACTATTTCCATTTTTATTTATTTGATGTGGAGTCTCACTCTTGCTTAGGTAGACTTGGAACTTTCTCTGTAGCTCAGGTTGGCCTAGAAATTACAGCAATCCTCCTAACTCAGCCTCTGAGTGCTAGGATACAGGTGTGAACAACCAAATCCAGCAAGAGACTTTACTTTTTAATTTTTTATTTATTTTATTTAGAGAGAGAGAGGAGTAGGTAGATATAGAGAATAGGTGCACAAGGGCCTTCAGTTGCTGTAAATGAACTGCAGACACATGTGTTACCTTGTGCATGTGGCTTATGTGGGTCCTGGGGAATCAAACCTGAGTCCTCTGGCTTTGCAGGCAAATGCCGAAACCTCTAAGCCATCTTTCCAGCCCCAACTATTTTCTTTTAATTTATTTTTTTATTTGAGAGCGACAGACAGAGAGAGAAAGACAGGTAGAGGGAGAGAGAGAGAATGGGCGCGCCAGGGCTTCCAGCCTCTGCAAATGAACTCCAGACATGTGCGCCCCCTTGTGCATCTGGCTAACGTGGGACCTGGGGAACCGAGCCTCGAACCGGGGTCCTCAGGCTTCACAGGCAAGCGCTTAACCACTAAGCCACCTCTCCAGCCCATTTAAATTTTTTTTTTAATTTATTTATTTGAGACTATTTTCTTTTAAATAGCAAATTTTGAGCTGGGGAGATGGCTCAGAGGTTAAAGGTGTTTTCTTGCAAAGCCTGCTGGCCTGGTGTTCAATTCCCCAATACCCACGTAAAGCCAGATGCACAAAGTGGCACAAGTGTCTGGAGTTCATTTTGCAGTGACAAAAGGTCCAGTATGCACATTCTCTCTTTAGTAATACAATTGTTTGTTTGTTTGTTTGTTTTTTGAGGTAGGGTTTCACTCTAGCTCAGGCTGACCTGGAATTCACTATATATCTCAGAGTGGCCTTAAATACATGGTGATCCTCCTACCTCTGCCTCCTGAGTGCTGGGATTAAAGACATGCACCACCACGCCCAGCTTAATAATACAATTTTTTAAAATAGCAAATTTCAGGCAACATTTCTAAAAATTAGTCCAAATCACAAGGCTTAATAAAATGGTTCATAAAAGTACATTTTCAAAAAAAATATGAATGCACATGTTACAATAACTATGTCTTTTCATTATCACAATCATACCTCACGAGGATCAAAATAAGACCTGGCTAGGAGGTTCTCCAGATGAATATACCGCTCTGGTTGGGTTTGTTTTAACATAATCATGGGGTCAGTCTGTCTCAGAAGTGACCGGGCAGCACCCAATTCACGGAGTTCTATCAATTCCAGAACAACCTGGACAAGACAAAGAAAACAAATGTTTAATATGTGCTCTTATCATTACTTTTTTTTTTCTTTTTTTTTTTGAGGTAGGTTTTCATTTTAGCACAGGCTGGTCTGGAATTTACTATGTTGTCTCAGGGTAGCCTCAAACTCATGGTGATCTTCCTACCTCTGCTTCCCAAGGGCTGGGATTAAAGGCATGTGACACTAGGGCCAGCCTTATTATTTTTCAATAAAAATTCTAGGTCAAGTGGGGTGTGGTGGCGCACACCTTTAATCCCAACACTTGGCAGGCAGATGTAGGTGGATCACCATGAGTTCGAGGCCACCCTGAAATTCAAAGTGAATTCCAGGTTAGCCTGGGCTAGAGGGAAACCTTACCTTGAGGAAAAAAAAAATTCTAGGTCAGATATATGGTTTGGCAAAGTAAATCCCAATATTAAGAAAAGTGACTTTCTTTTTTACTAGAAATTTTAGGTGGACAACTAAAGTAACTATAAGTAGGAATCAGGCTTAGAAGATGGCTCAGCTGTTAAAGGCACTTGCTCAAAATGCCTGCTGGAAGCCAGGGGTGTTGGCACACACCTTTAATCGCAGCATTTGGAAGGCAAAGATAGGATAGCCATGAGTTTGAGGCCAGCAAGGAAGTACAGAGTGAGTTCCAGGTCAGCTTGGGCAGGATATCCTACTTCAACAACAACAACAAAAGCTTTCTGGCCAGGATTCAATTCCCCAGTACCCATTTCAAGCCAGATGCAAAAAGTAATACATGTGTCCAGAGTTTGTTTGCAGTGGCATGAATAATTCCAAGTTTGTACTAAAAAGATGGCTCAGAATATAAGTCAGTTACCAGAAAGACCAACCAGATGACTAGAAAGCTAAAGCTTTGAGCCAATTCTTCAGGAAAGATGACAGATCTCTTAAAAAAAAAAAAAAAAAAAGCCGGGTGCGGTGGCACACACCTTTAATCCCAGCACTCGGGAGGCAGAGGTAGGAGGATCTCCGAGAGTTCGAGGCCACCCTGAGACTACACAGTGAATTCCAGGTCAGCCTCAGCCAAAGTGAGACCCTACCTCGAAACCCCCCCCAAAAAAAGGGGGGGGCCTAGACATTGTGTTTGCCATCATGCCTACATAATGCAGCCCCAATAACCTCAATGGAACTTCCTAGCTAGTAAGGATATTGATATGCCAGCTGTGTTGTATGTTCACACTTTGTACTGCATTTCTCTTCATTTCCCTAGTTCTGAGTTGTCTCCTTAGAACTACCACTGCAGTCTCAACTATAGAGGTCTTTTTTTAAAAAAGATTTACTTATTTATTTGATACAGAGAGAGAGAGGGAGACAGAATGGGCGTGCCAGGGCCTCCAGCCACTGCAAATGAACTACAGACGCACGTGCCACCATGTGCATCTGGCTTACATGAGACCTGGAGAATCAAAGCTGGGTCCCTAGGCTTCGCAGGCATGCACATTAACTACTAAGCCATCTCTCCAGCCCTGTTTTGGGATTTTTTTTTGGGGGGGGGGGGAGGAGCAGGGTTTTCCAAGGTAGGGTCTCACACTAGCCCAGGGAGATTTGGAACTCAATCTATATTCCAGGCTGTCCTTGAACTCAGTGCAATCCTTCTACCTCAGCCTCCCACAGAGGCTGGGATTGAAGGTGTGCACCACCACAACACCTGTAACTACAGTTTTTCAGATTGAAAATGATTCTACAGACCTGGCTTGGTGGTGCACGCCTTTAATCCCAGCACACAGGAGGCAGAGGTAGGAGGATCGCTGTGAGTTTGTGGCCACTCTTAGACTACATAGTGAATTCCAGGTTATCCTGGGCTAGAGTGAAATCCTACCTTGAAAAAAATAAAAAGAAAGGAAAATAATTCTACAGAACTGGAGATGGCTTAATGGTTAAGACACTTATCTGAGTAGGCTAAGGACCCAGGTTGAGTCCCCAGAACCCCTGTAAGCCAGATACATATGGTGGCACTTGCATCTAAAGTTCATTTGCAGTGGCTACAGGCCCTGGTATACCCATTCTCTTTCTATCTGCCTCTCAAATAAATAAATAAAATAAAAAATAATTTCACCAGGTGTGGGGGCACACACCTTTAATCCCAGCACTAGGGAGGCAGAGGTAGGAAAATCACCATGAGTTTGAGGTCACCCTGAAACTACATAGTGAATTCCAGGTCAGCCTGGGCTAGAGTGAAACCCTATCTGGAAAAAACAAAGTAATTATATATATGTATGTATACATATGTATATATGCATATATAAGGGTATACATATATATATATATACATATATGTATGTATGTGTATGTGTATGTGTATATATATATACACATACACACATACACATACATACACATACAGAGAGTGTGTGTGTGTAGTAGTTTGATTTAAGTGTCCCCCATAAACTTAGGTGTTCTGAATGGTAGGTTGCCAGCTGGTAGAGATTTGAGAATTAATGCCTCCTGGAGACAACGTACTACTGAGGACGGGCTTATGGGTATTATAGCCAGCTTCCCCCTTGCTAGTGTTTGGCACACTCTCCTACTGCTGTTGTCCACCTGATGTCGGCAAGGAGGTGATGTCCACCCTCTGCTCATGACATCATTTTCTCTGCCATCATGGAGTGCCAAAATAAACCTATTTCCAAAAAGCTACTCTTGGTCGGGTGATTTCTGTCAACTAATACGAACCTGACTGCAACAGTAATGTTGGTACCAACTGCTAGACACCTGACTGTGTGGCTTTGGCCTCTTGGAGCTGATTTTCAAGAATGTGCAAAGATTTGAACCTTGGCCTAAGAGATGCCTTACAGTGCTATAAGTACAGCTTGATGGACTATTCTGGTCAGAGTTGAAAGACCTGAATACAGTAAGAACTATGGGCTGTGAGGTTTGGCTTATGAGGATGAAAAAGAACTTTGCCTGGACTGGCTAGTAGTTTATGTGAGGCTTGCTATTATGACTGTGTCCTGAGAAGTTGTGCAAAGTTGCTTTGCATAGAAATGGACTGGTGTGAGCACAGGGATATGGCACAGAAAAGAATCTTTAGGCCAAAACTGCTGCCTATTCGGCTGTAATAGCATGAGAGATTACAATCTTTAAGAGTGGAAGTTAGCCGGTGTGGTGGCACACTCAGGGGGAAGAGGTAGGAGGATCACCATGAGTTCCAGGCCACCCTGAGAATACAGAGTGAATTCCAGGTCAGTCTGGGATCCTACCTCAAAAAAAACAAAAAAAAAAAAAAGACTGGAAGTCTGCTTTATCCCCTCCCCCCCATTAACAAATTTGCACCCTACCTGGTATTGTGAAGTATAAGAAACACAGGAAAAAAGAGGGTCATTGAGTTTGTGAAGCAGGCTTTCTGGATGCCTGCAGACCTGATGGAGCTGTGAGGATGAACTGTGGATTTCAGTGGAGATGCTGGACCACAAGATGGCTGTAAAGGAGAGCTGCCAGCCCCTGATGAAGTTTTCCAGGACTATGAGTAGTCTACCTGGAGGGGTGGAACTGGAACTCCAGAGACTTGCTGCTGGTTAGAATTATCGAACTTGGAGACTTGTTACTGGGAGTTGTTGGACTTGGAGTTACAGAATTTGACATTTGCCCTGTTTGAATCTTGAGTATTTCTTTGCTATGCCCAATGTCATCTTTTGCAGTGTGAATGTTTGTATTCTGTGTCATTACGAGTTTTGGGGGGGATTTTTTGGCATTATGGCTCAGTTAAAAGATCTTGGACCTTGAACTATGGACATGTATGAACATCATTAGGATTAAAAAAAAAAAAACAACTACAAGACTTTTAAAGTTGGACTGAATAGGGCTGGAGAAATGGCTTAGCGGTTAAGCGCTTGCCTGTGAAGCCTAAGGACCCCGGTTCGAGGCTCGATTCCCCATAACCCACATTAGACAGATGCACAAGGGGGCCAAGCATCTGGAATTCATTTACAGTGGCTAGACAGCTGGCGCGCGCACTCTCTCTCTCTCTCTCTATCCCTCTCTGCCTCTTTTTCTGTCTGTCACTCTCAAATAAATAAATAAACAAAAAAAAGTTTAAAAAAAAAGTTGGGCTGAATACATTGCATTTTACATCATGGATGGTTATCAGTTTATAGGGGCATGGGAGGAATGTGGTGGTCTGATTCAGGTGTCCCCCATAAACCTAGGTGTTCTGAATGCTAGGTTCCCAACTGATGGAGATTTGGGAATTAATGCCTCTTGGAGGCAATGTATTGTTGGGGGTGGGCTTATGGGTGTTATAACCAGTGACCCCTTGCTAGTGTTTGGCACACTCTCCTGTTGTCCACCTGATGGTGGCCAGGGGGTGCTGTCCACCCTCTGCTCATACCATCATTTTCCCTGCCATCATGGAGCATCTCCTCGAGTCTGTAAGCCAAAATAAACCTTTTTCCCACAAGCTGCTCTTGGTTGGGTGATTTCTACCAGCAATGTGAACCTGATTGCAACATATGTGTGTGCGTGTGTGTGTATATAATAATTTCAAGGGCTGGAGAGATGTCTCAGTAGTTAAAATGCTTGCCTGTAAAGCCTGACGACCTGGGTTCAATTCCCCAGTACTCATGTAAAGCCAGACATACAAAGTGACACATGCACCTGGAGTTCGTCTGCATAGGCTGGATGCCCTAGTGTGCCCATTCTGTCTCTCTGTCTCTCTCTCTGCTTGCAAATAAAAAAATTTTTAAATTTAAAAAATAGTAATTTCAAGCCAGGAATGGTGATGCAAGCCTTTCATCCTAGCGCTCAGGAGGCAGAAGATGATCACCCTGAGTTTGATGCCAGTCTGGAACTACAGAGTGAGTACAGGTCAGCCTGTACACACAAATTCAATTTCTTGAATTTCAGTATTTTCTGGGATGAGGCTGACCAAAAAACAAACAAACAAACAAACAAAAAAATTCAATTTGGGGCTGGAGAGATAGCTTCGTGGTTAAGCACTTGCCTGGGAAGCCTAAGGACCCCGGTTCGAAGCTCAATTCCCCAGGACCCACGTTAGCCAGATGCACAAGGGGCACATGTGTCTGGAGTTCGTTTGCAGTGGCTGGAAGCCCTGGTGTGCCCATTCTCCCTCTCACTCTCTGCCTCTTTCTCTCTCTCTGTTGCTCTCAAATAAATAAATAAAAATAAACAAAAAAAAATTTAAAAATAAATTTGAGAAAATCTTGGCTCTTCTAAGAAAAAAATATATTATAAGCACTGACTTTTTTGATAGTTTATATTGATTATAAACTTGTCAGGATGTAGAATCATCTGAGAGGGATTATCTTGATTAGGATAATTGAGGTGGGAAGACCTATCTTAATTGTGGGCAGGGTCCTGAACTATATATAAAAGAGAAATATAGCTGAGCACTTGTATTTATTGCTCTCTGCTTCCTCACTATGAGCTAAATGGGACCAGTTGCCTCGAGCTCCTGTTGCCATGGCTTCCCTGTCATGTTGGAATGAAACCTGGAAGTGTAAGCTGAAATAAATCCTTCAGGTAGTTTGTTCCAGCAACAAGAAGGTAACAAGAGTCAAGTTTTACAGGCACTACTATCTGAGTGCTTGAAGAAATATTCAATGATACTTCCCACTCATGAGGCCAACCCAAAATAGACCAAACTATGGGTGCCATCACTGCCATTCTTACCTGTTCATAGAGGTCGATAAGGGTTTTGTCTGGCAGTTTCAGAGACTGTATAGCCTGTAAAACGGTATCCCAATGGCCACTATTAATATCAGCCACAAAACTTTCAATGCTGTCCACAGTATTCAGAGAGACCGTAGTCTCCTCCTGTAAGGTGGCCAAGGCTCGATGTAAACTGTTTTCCTTCAGGTACTGCATGATAAGACGGATCACACTGAAAGACAAAAGGCACTAGCTCAAGAATCCTCATTTGCAAGAGAACAAAGGGAAACCTCACCCCTCATCTTAATCCTTCAATCATATTCTTTTTACTCTTCTTTTTTTCTATTCTTTTTTTGGTTTTTGGAGGTAGGGTCTCACCCTAGTCCAGGCTGACCTGGAAGTCACTATGGAGTCTCAGGGTGGCCTTAACTCATGGTGATCCTCCTACCCTCTGCCTCTGGAGTGCTGGGATTAAAGGAGTGCGCCACCACGCCTATCTTTTTTTATGAGTAGAAGTTTCCAAAAATCACAAAATCCAAAGGAACCCTAGAAATAGAAGTGGGTGGAGAGGGCTAGAGGGATGGTTTAGCAGTTAAGGCACTTGCCTGCAAGCCAAAGGAGCCAGGTTCAATTCCTCAGGTCCTACATAAGCCAGATGCACAAGGTGGTGCATACATCTGGAGTTCATTTGCAGTGGCTGGAGGCTCTGGCATGTTCATTCACATTCTCTCTCTCATCAAATAAATAAATATATATATTTTTTAAAGGGCTAGAGGGATGGCTTAGCAGTTAAGGCATTTGCTTGCAAAGGTAAAGGACCTAGGTTCGATTCCCCAGGACCACATTAGCCAGAGGCACAAGGGGGTGCACACATCTGGAGTTTGTCTGCAGTGGCTTAGTGGTTAAGGCATTTGCCTGTAAAACCAAACGACCTATGTTTGGCTCCCCAGGAGCCACATAAGCCAGATGCACTAGGTAGAACATGCATGTGGAGTTCATTTGCAGTGGCTGGAGGCTGTGGTGCACCCATTATCTCTCTCTCTCTCTCCCTCTAATAAATAAAAACAAATATTTTTTAAAAGAAAATCCAAAAAAAGAAAAAGGCTGGAGAGAAGGCTTTGTGGCTAAGGTGCTCCCAGCAAAGCCAAAGGACCCAGATTTGATTCCCTAGTACCCACATAAGGTGGCCCATACGTTTGCAGTGGCTAGAGGCCTTACACACTCCTCTCTATCTGCCTCTCTCCTCTCAAATAAATAAATGACATATTTATGAAGGAAAAATAAACTGCCAGATGTGGTGGCACATATCCTTAATCCCAGCACTCAGGAGGCAGAGGAAGAAGGACTTCCGTGAGTTCCAGGCCAGCCTGAGACTGGTCAGCCTGGGTTAGAGAACCTACTTCAAAGGAAAAACAAAACAAAACAAAACAAAACATTCATGACTCTGCTTCCTGATAGCAGATGCTATGTGATCAGCTCTCTTACTACCAGGCCTCCCCCAACATGTGGACCACACCACTTCAACCTCTTAAGCTGAAATAAACTCTTCCTTCAGTTAAAAAAAAAAAATCTTAACCTCCAATACTGCTTACCATCCTTTCTTTTGCATTTCTCATTTGCTACCACGTTATCATTCATATTTTACGTCTTGATTTTGTCTATTGTCTTCCCCATCAAAACATGTATTCTTTTTTAAAATAGTTTATTTGCAGAGAGAGGAGGGAGGGAAGGAGGAGGAGAGAATAGGCGCACAAAGGCTTCCTGCCACTGCCAACAGAACTCCAAACACAAGGTCACTTGGTCCATCTGGCTTTACTTGGGCACTGGGGAATTGAACCCAAGCCGTCGGGATTTGCAAACAAGTGCCTTTAACCGTTGAGCCACCTCTCCAGCCTCCCAAAGCATGTATTCTGTGAAGAAGAAAACAAAAAGATTCACAAGCCCGGTGTGGTGGCGCATGCCTTTAATTCCAGCACTTGGAAGACAGAGGTAGAAGGATAACCAGTGAGTTCAAGGACACCCTGACATTACCGAGTGAATTCCAGGTCAGCCTGGGCTAGAGTAAGACCCTACCTCGAAAAACCAAAATTAAAGAAAAAAAAAAAAAAGATTCACATTTAATTACAAGGTGAGGGGTGTATGTGTATACAATTTTTAACGAACCAGGACATCGGTATGAAATCCAGGCTGTCTTCAAACCCCCGATTGTCCTGCCCACCTCTCTCTAATGCTGGGATTACAGGTGTGAGTGCTACGACATTGAGCTTCCCGTCTTGAACTGCATAGTACTGGACAGGATTCAGCATTTACTGAACTAACAAACTTCCTTCTGCGGGTCTCAGGAAAGGTCTCCCTCCCTTACACTCAGAACACAGATGTTCTGTTAGCAAGGACAGGTGGAAAGTGGAGTCCTGGCCAAGTCCACTGAGAAAAGACTTTCAGGTCATCTAATCCCACGCCTCCCGAGTTCCTCACACGCGCCAACTATCATTCTTCTGACCCCACGTCCAGGTTCTACCTCTCCTTTGTGGCTACAGAGGTTCGCAGCCTCCAAGCCGAAGATAAATCAAAAATACAAGTCTTCACTGGGCCTGATTGAATAGCCAGTCGCCCGTTCACTCGTAAAGCGGCAACTGAGCGTCTACGGCGGCGACTAGGCACTGGGACTGCAAAGAAAAGGGGCGTCCCTGGGCGTCGGCGGCGGCTGGGAGGTCCGGCGCACCGGCGCTGTCGGGTGATGAGCGCTAGGTAGCAGAGGACGAAGCCAGGTTTGCGGAGGGTGCCGTTCCCCGGCCCCACGCTCTGGGTCTCGGGGACCTCTGGGCTGGACGGCCAGGAACATCTGCTTTCTGGCGGGCCAGCTGAGAGGCAGTCGGAAGGCCAACAACAATGGCCCTCCACTCTCGGGGCCCTCGGACCTTCCCCGGATGTCCCCTTTCCACACCAGGGACTTCCCGGCCCCCGCGGACGTCCGCCACCACGGAACTCACTCGGAAGACTCGATTTCGATCGACATAGTGGAACCTTTGCGGCCGCAGGTCCGACTCCTCGCAGGCCTAGTCGCGCAACGTTGCGCGACACTTCCGGCCGGCGGCCGCCTTCCGTCACTTCCGCTCGGCGTTCGGCGTAGCGGAAAGACCGGAGCGTGCGTGGAGGGGCGGGGCGTGCGTGGAGGGGCGGGGCGTGCGTGGAGGGGCGGGGGCGTGCGTGGAGGGGCGGGGCTGTCAAACAGCCAAGCGCCTGCTCTGGGGGAAATCAATGCTACAGTAGAGGGAGACTGATGACAAGAAGGGCTAATTTGGAAATTTAATTTAATTTAATTAATTAAACTAGCTGATTAGATTTAACGATAGGACCGGTCGGGCGTGGTGGCGCACACCTTTAGTTCCAGCACACAGGAGGCAAAGGTAGGAGGAAGGCCATAAGTTAGAGGCCACCCTGCGACTACAGACTGAATTCCAGGTCGAGACACTACCTCGGAAAAAAAAAAACAAAAAACAAAAAGACTGAATTTACAATATCTGTGATTACATTAGCTGTGAGAATAATACATCTGAAACCAATCGAACTCACTAGCCAATATTTTCTAAGAAGACCTGAGTAAAATAAATCCTTGAAGACAAAAGATACTTTAATGAGGCTAACTGAAATGTTTGGGACTCAATTAAGATTTTCGTAGTCTCTGTGTATCTTCCCTCCCGCCGCCCCTTCCCTCTCCTCATCTCTCTGGCAGGATCTCACCTTAGCCCAGGCTAACCTCAAATTCTTAGTGATACTCCTACCTTAGGCTCCCCATACTGGAATTAAAGGCGTGCACCACCACACCCGGCTCAAGATTGAAAAACCAAAAAAAAAAAAAAAAAAACCCAATAGAAATAAAAATTAAATCTTTTTAAAAAGTAAATAAATACCAGGATCCAGGCATGGTGGTGCATGCCTTTAATTCCAGCACTTGGGAAGCAGAAGTAGGAGGATCACCATGAGTTCAAGGCCACCCTGAGACTACATAATGAACTCCAGGTCAGCCTGAGCTAAAGCAAACCCTACCTCCACAAACCACATAAATAAATAAATAAATATCAATACATTTCAAAAATAAATGCATTGTTTGGTTTATATACATGTGTGACATATGTGCTGGTATTGGGAGGCAAGAAGATAACAGAGTGTCCTCTGTTGCTCTTCTGCCTTATTTCATTGAAATGGGACCTCTCATTGAACCTGGAATTGCACTGTATTTCCTGTCAAATTGGCCACTGAACCCAAAATCCTCCTTTCTTGGCCCCCTCAGCAGTTTAGGTACAGGCGTAAGTGGCCAGCGGTTTTTGTTGTTATTTGTTTTTTGTTTTTGTTTTTCGAGGTAGGGTCCCACTCTAGCCCAGGCTGACCTGGAACTCACTATGTAGTCTCAGGTGGCTTCAAACCCATGGCGATCCTCCTACCTCTGCCTCCCGAATGCTGGGATTAAAACCATATGCCACCACACCCAGCTAAATTTTTTACTTTTTAATATTTTATTTATTTGAGAGAGATAGAAAATGAATGGGTTCAACAGGGCTTCCTGCCACTGCAAATAAACTCCAGATGAATGTGCCAATTTGTCCATCTGGTTTTAATGTAGGTACTGAGGATTTGAACCAGGGCTTTCAGGCTTTGCAAGCAAGCACGGTTAACTGCTAAGCGATCTCCCAAGCCCCTTTATTATTATTATTATTATTATTATTATTATTATTATTATTATTTTGGTTTTTCAAGGTAGGGTCTCATTCTAGCCCAGGCTGGCCTGGAATTCAGTATGTAGTCTCAGAGTGGCTTCAAACTCATGGCGATCCTCCTACCTCTGCCTCCCAGGTGCTGGGATTAAAGGTGTGTGCCACCTGGCACATTTTTTTTTTTTTTTTTTATTGTTTGAGGTAAGGTTTCACTGTAGCCCAGGATGACCTGGAATTCACTATGTAGCCTCTAGGTGACCTCAAACTCACAATGATCCTCCTACCTCATCCTCCTGAGTGCTGGGATTAAAGGCATGCATCAATACACCTGGCTTTTTATTTTTATTCATTTATTTATTTTTGAGATAGGATCTCACTGTTGTCCACGCTGACCTGGAATTCGCTATATAGGGCATTCTCGAACTCACAGCGATCCTCCTACCTCTGCCTTCCAAGTGCTGGGATTAAAGGCGTGCGCCACCACACCTGACTTTAGTTTTTATTGTTTGAGCCAAGGGTCATATATATCCCTTGCTGGTCTCATATAGCTGAAGATGACCTTTAGCTCCCGATCCTCCTACTTCCACCTCCCAAGAGCTGGGATTAAGTGTGTGCCACCTCACCCAGCTCTAATAAGAACTATTTTGAGATATTTTATCTACATATAAGTTTTTTAAAACATTTACAATGCTATGAAATCTATGTTATGAAATTACATAAGTCATTTGTTTTTCTGTGGTTATTGAGAGGCAGGGTCTCTAGCTGAGGCTGAGCTGGAATTTACTATGTAGTCACAGGGTAGCCTCAAACTCACAGTGATCCTCCCACCTCTGCCTACAGCTTTCATTATTTTTATTTTATTTTTTTTTCTGGAGGCAGGGTCTCACTCTAGTCCGGGCTGGCCTAAATCTCATAGTGATCCTTCTACCTCTCTTGAGTGCTGGGATTAAATGCATGCACCACCACGCCTGGCTAACTTTCATTCTTGTCTGACTCCACATATCTGCTACACCACTTCTTTGGAGGCTCTCTATTCTTGATAGTTGCTGGGAATCAACCACAGAACCTTGCAACTACATCATTTTTCAAATCACCCTCTATTTCCCATCAATTCTTGAAAGACATAGTCTCCAGCATCTCAACATCTCAAAGTATCAATGGTGGCAAGCGGAACAGAAATTTCATTCTCAGCTGGACACGGTAGTACCTGCCTTTAATCCCAGCACTTGGAAGGCAGATGTAGGAGAATCACTGTGAGCTCAATGCCACCCTGGAACTACAGAATGAGTTTTAGGTTAGCCTCCACACCCAGATTAATCTCTTCAAAATGTCTTCATTTGTTTATTGGGGAGGAAAGAGAGAGACAGAGAGTGAAGATGGGTGTACCAGCCTCTTGCTGTATAAGCAAACTCTGGACATGGATAGTAGGGAAATTTGAACCGGTAGGTTTTGCAAACAAGCACCTTTAACAACTGACCCATCTCTCCAGCCCTAGATTTTAATCGCTGACTGACAGCCCATGCTACTGCATGCCTCATCCATGTTTTATTTTTGCTGCACATGTCATGAGGCTGAGACTACCATCTTCTCTCACACTTAACGCTGCTGCAGTCGAATTCTTGGCCTCATGCATATCAAGCAGAACCCTGAAATTATAGTCTCCCCCCCCCCCGCCCCGGTTTCTTCCCCCTGGTAAAGCCTGAGAACTTCAGGCAGACTCACTGACCTCTCCTAGCCTAAATCTCTTCTGTAGCATAAACTGATAGAATAATAGCATCTGCTGTGTAGGGTGGGTTCTTTTGTTTGTATGTTTGGTTTGGTTTGATATGGTTTTGGTTTTGGTTTTCCAAGGTAGGGTCTCACTCTAGCTTAGACTGACCTGGAATTCACTCTGTATTCTCAGAGTGGCCACAAACTCATGGTGATCCTCCTGCCTCTGCCTCCAGAGTGCTGGGACTAAAGGCTTGTGCTACCACACCTGGATTAGAGTTTTTTTCTTTTTTAAAATTATTTATTTATTTTATTTATTTGAGAGAGAGAGAGAATGGGTGTGCCATGGTCTTCAGCTGCTGCAAATGAACCCCGGATGCATGCTCCATCTTGTGTATCTGGTTTAGGTAGATCCTCAGGAATTGAACCTGGGTCTTTTGCCTTTGCAGGCAAGCACCTTAACCACTATACCATCTCTCCAGCCTTGGGTTTGTTTCCTTTTTGTTGGAACAGGGTCTCCCTCTAGCCCAGGCTGACCTAGAATTCACTCTGTAGCCCAGACTGGCCTTGAACTCAGTGATTTTCCTACCTCAGCATCCTGGGATTAAAGGCATACACCTCTATGCCCAGCTGCATTTACTGTCTAAAGTGAGGCAGATTAAGTGACAGTGCCTGTCACACAGTATACTCTTTCCCCAAGTGGCAGGTGATACTGTTTTTTATAGTGATGTTCCTCTGGCTCCTGCAGCCTCATACACTTGACATCTAGCCTGTAGTCATCACCTAGTTAGGGAGTTTGTGAGTTTTTCCCTCCTAAATTAATTGCTTAAAGAAGTATGTCAACAATATGATTCATTAGTTTCCATGCCCTTTCCACTCCCCAAAGAATGTTCTTGTTCCCTTGCTGAGCACGATAACTTTATCAATCACCAAACATCCATTGGTCTATGAAGTTTTGCTTTTAACACTAGCCAAATGAGGTCTGTCACATTTCCCATACATATTCCAGCACTAGAGAGGTGACTGAGAAAGGCGACCCAAAATTTGAGGCCAGTCTAGGGGAAATGGCTTGGTGATTAACAGTGGTTGCTTGCAAAGCTGCCCCCATTTCAGTTCCTCAGTCACCCACATAAAGCTGGACCCAAAAAATGGCACAACTATCTGGTGTTCCATTTACAGTAGCAAGAGGCCCTGGTATGCCTGTGTGAACACAGAAATCCAGTTTCCTGATCATACCCCTTTCTGGAGATTTGTCTCTTCCAGAAATACAGATGATTGAAATTCATCTCCTTAATCCAGCAGAGGGCAGGATAGTCACACTGAAAGCACACTGTGAACCTCTTCAGAGGTCTTATGTCATTAAGGAAGGGTAAAGCAGACATCCTTGGTGCCTGCGGTAAAAGAACTGAAAGGATCAACATTTGAGTGTCAAAGTGGGTGAAGTTTGGCTTTGCTATTAAACTAAACCAATTTACCTAATATGACAAGGCAAAAACTAGATAAAAATCATTACACAAAATATGCGTTCCTGCTGGGCATGGTGGCGCAGGCCTTTAATTCCAGCCCTTGGGAGGCAGAGGTAGGAGGATCAGTGTGAGTTCAAGACCACCCTGCAACTACATAGTGAATTCCAGGTCAGCCTGGGCTAGAGTGAGATCCTACCTCGAAAAACCAAAAAGGAAAAAAAAAAAAAAAAAAAAAAAAAAAAGCTTTCCTGAGCGTGGTATGGTGGCAAAAACAATTAACATATGGCAAATTGGTCATATTCCCATGGGGTAAGACTCATGTTCCCTCTCCCCTGCCCTCATTCTGCCCTCAGTGGGTTTATTGGAATTCACTGTGAAGTGATGAATGCAGCAGAGTCTATAAGGGTGGGGGCAGAGGAACAATGCCTCAGGCTACTCTTTCCCTGTGGCTCTTACAGTCTCTCTGCCCTGAGCCCTGGAGAGCATGACGACCTGAAACCGATCCCCAGCAGCCATGCAGAAATCCAGGCATGGCTCTGTAGGCAGGCCTGTGACTGAGGAGGGAGGAGACAGGAGAATCTCAAGAACTTGCTGGCCAGCCAGTGTGGGGGTGAAGCAAGCTCCTGGTTGAGTGAGACAGACTCTGTGTCAAGGAAATAGAGGGATAGAAGACACTGGACACCCTTCTGTAGCCCCTACAGGTGTGTGCACAGGTGCATGTACCTGTACATACATGCACTCACAGACGCATGCATGAGCACAACACACACTGCACAGAAAAAAATATGTGGGGGGGGGGAGACCACCAAGGATTGTAGGAACAGATGCTGACAGGTCCTGAGGAGGAAACCCAGAGGTCAAAAGAAGAAAAAAATGTGAGTTTAAAAATATGCCTAGGGGGCTGGAGAGGTGGCTTAGCGGTTAAGCGCTTGCCTGTGAAGCCTAAGGACCCCGGTTTGAGGCTCGGTTCCCCAGGTCCCACATTAGCCAGATGCACAAAGGGGTGCACGCGTCTGGAGTTCGTTTGCAGTGGCTGGAAGCCCTGGCGTGCCCATTCTCTCTCTCCCCCTCTATCTGTCTTTCTCTCTGTGTCTGTCGCTCTCAAATAAATAAATAAAAAATTAAAAAAAAATATGCCTAGGAAAGGCTTAACTGAGAGAAAAAAAAAAGTATAGAATTGAAGAGAGGAAAGCCAGTGAGCACATAGAGGGAGGGAGCATGGCAAAACACATGGCACATGGCTGCGATGTTAGTAGAGGCACACTGGAATGGGGAGCCTTGAACTCCACCTGGCTGCTGAGGATGCGCGAGTGACCTTGAGCTCCAGAAAACCTCCATTTCCAGTCTCCTACGTGCCCGGCTGCACCATAGTGCCTACTTTTAGATTTTGGCAGATTCCATTTCTTTTTTCCTTCTTTTTTTTTTTTTTTTAGTCTTACTTCTATCCTTTGATTATCCTTCCTTCCCTTGAACTATCTATCTTGTAGTAGTCTCTAATTTTGGCTTCCAAAAGAGCCTATCCAATACACACAAACGAGTGACAGCAGCAGTTACTAAAAGTGACTAAGGACACAGATGGCCTGGGTCAGAGCGCCAGCTCTGTGACCTTAGGAGATTCTGCTACTTATGTGTAATAAGAATAAATGAAGGTGTCATGTGCGGTGGCACATACCTTTACTCCCACTAAAGAGGCAGAAGGAGGATCACTGTGAGTTCAGGGCCAGCTTGGGACTACAGAATAAATTCCAGGTAAACCTGGACTACAGTCCCTACCTTGAAAAAAATAAACCCTTTAATGTGATTCTTGGGCTGAGGAGATGGCTCAGCAGTTATGGTGCTTGCCTGCAAGGCCCAAGGGCTAGGGTTCAATTCCCCAGTACCTATATAAAGCCAGATACATAAGGTAACATTTTCATCTGGAGTATGTTTGCAACTGTAGAGGCCCTGGTGCACCTATTGTCTCTCTCCACCTTGAAAATATTAAAAAAAAAAAAAAGAAGAAGAATGAAGCCAAGTATACTGGTGCATGCCTTTAATCCCAGCACTCAGGAGGTAGGAGGATCGCCCTGAGTTCAAGGCCACCCTGAGATTACAGAGTGAATTCCAGGTCAGCCTGGGCTAGAGATCCTACCTCCAAAAAACAAAACAAAATAATAATAATAATAATAATAATAATAATAATAATAATGATTGTATGTACCTCAGGATTTATGAAGATTAAATGAGTTAATGCATATAAAACACTAAACAGTGTCTGGCATGCAGTAAGAACTGAATCAGAAGTTACTATTATTATTAAGACGACAAAGTCCTTCTGTTGATATTTCTTTTGTAATATTTTTATTTGTCTAATCACAAGCAGAGACAAACAGACAGAATGGGTGCACCAGTTGCTCTTGCCACAGTAAACAATCTCCATATACATGTGCCACTTTCTGCATCTGACTTTACATGGGTCCTGGGGAATTGAATCCAGGCTGTTAGTCTTGCAATAAAGTGCCTTTGGGCTGGAGAGATGGCTTAGTGATTAAGGCACTTGCCTGCAAAGCCAAAGGACCCCAGGTTCGTTTCCCCAGAACCCATGTAAGCCAGATGTACAAGGTGGCCCATGCATCTGCAGTGGCTAGAGGCCCTGACACGTGCCCATTCTCTTTATCTGCCTCTTCCCCACCCTCTAATAAATAAATAAAAATAAAATATTTTTAAAAAAGAAAAGAAAAATAAAGTGTCTTTAACTGCTGACCCATCTTCCCAGCAATATGTATGTATGTATGCATATATACATATATACATATATATATATGTATATATGTATATGTATATGTATATATATACATACATACACACTTTTTTATTATTTTTTGTTTGTTTGTTTTTCAAGGTAGGGTCTCACTCTAGCTCAGGCTGACCTGGAATTCACTATGTAGTCTCAGGGTTGCCTCAAACTCATGGCAATCCTCCTATCTCTGCCTCCCGAGTGCTGGGATTAAAGGCATGTGCTACCACATCTGGCTTGCTATTTATATTTCTTAACACAAAAAGGAAATGAGTACCATACATGAAAACAAACTGCAAAACTGGCTAGTTTTGGAGTGAGGGACTACTCAATCTCCTCACACATGTGTTTGTACCCTACTCATGTGCAACAGGTGGCTGGCTGATCCTCTTGTGGTACTCTACTTTGTTCTGACTCCTGGAATCACTGTGTGTCCCCCACTGGCCAATTCAGCCTCTGTGCCACGAAACCACAATGGAGTGTATGCTCAGCACCTCCTTTACTTACATAGGAAAGGTTTCTGCCACAGGTTAGGTCTGGTCACTTCTGTTGTGCCCCCCACCATACACACCCAGCATGCATTGCTAGCACTTGTGGTTTCCAGAAGCTTCCTTTCACACACTTTGATCTGGAGTCTGCACAAACAGAATCTGCAGAGGCAGGTCACAATGAGCCTCAGCAGCTTCCTGTACTTTCCCATCAGGGATTTCCCAGTGATGCTTTTTTTATTTTATTTGATTTTTTTTAGGTAGGGTTCACTCTGGCCCAGGCTAACCTGGAATTCACTATGTAGTCTCAGGATGGCCTTGAACTCATGGCAATCCTCTTACCTCTGCATCCTGAATGCTGGGATTAAAGGCATTGCATCACCACACCTGGCTTCCAGTGTTGCCTTTTAAAATATATTTTATTGGGGCTGGAGAGATGGTTTAGCTGTTAAGGCGCTTGCCTGTGAAGCCAAAGGACCTCAGTTTGATTCCCTACGATCCATGCAAGCCAGGTGCGCAAGGGGGCGCATGCATCTGGAGTTCGTTTGTAGTGGCTAGAGGCCCTGGCGTGCTCATTCTCTTTCTGTCTGTTTCTCTTCTCTCTATCTCTCTCTCTCTGCTTGCAAATAAATGAATACATAAAAAAATATTTTATAATTTTATGTATTCATTTATTTGCAAGCAGAGAGAGAAATAGAAGAGAGACAGTGAGAATGGGTATGCCAGGGCCTCCAACTACTGCAAATGAACTCCAGACATATGCATCTCTTGGTGCATCTGTCTTTATGTGGGCACTGAGGAATCAAGCCAGGTCGTTAGGCTTTGAAGGCAAGCATTTTAATCACTGAGCACTCTCTCTAGCCCCCGTGTTGCCTTAAAAAAAACTTCTTTTTTTTTTGCGTTTTCGAGGTAGGGTCTCACTCTGGTCCAGGCTGACCTGGAATTAACTCTGTAGTCTCAGGGTGGCCTTGAACTCACTGCGATCCTCCTACCTCTGCCTCCCGAGTGCTGGGATTAAAGGCATGCGCCACCACGCCCGGCTTGTTTTTTTTTTTTTTTTGCTTTTTCGAATAAAAACTTTTTTATTGATAACTTCCATGATTATAGACAATAAACCATGATGAGTCCCACCCACCCCCACTTTCCCCTTTACAAATCCATCCACTCTCCATCATATCCTCCCTCCCTCTCAATTAGTCTCTTTTATTATATTTCTCTCCTGTTATGGGGGTCTTATGTAGGTAGTACCAGGCGTTGTGAGGTCATGGATGTCAAGGCCATTTTGTGTCTGAAAGATTGTATGTAAGCAGTTCTACCCTTCCTTTGGCTCCTACATTCTTTCCATCACCACTTTAGTAATATACCCTGACCCTTGGAAGGTGTGATAGAGATGTCTCAGTATTGCACACTCCTTTGTCACTTCTCATGGTGCCTTCTGAGTCTTCCCATTGGTCACTGTCATCTGAAAAGAGAAGCTTTTCTAACCAAAAGTGAGAGAAGCATTAATATAGTTTGTATGAACATTAAGAAAAGTTCTTATCAGGCAATTCAGTGAGCATAATATATGCATTTAGCCAGACAACAGCAGGCATTACATACCTAGGGTTTGTGACCTCCTGCCATAGGCTTTTGACTAGCTTTTCAGTACCATGCATGTATTCCCTCCCATGGTGTAGGCCTCCAGTCCAATTAGAGAGCAGTTAGATTCCCCCATAACAGGCATGCCACTATTGCACCCACTGAGTCATTTGGCCTGGCTGGCCAAATTTAAGGCTTGCAGTGTCCACTGTTGTTTATCTCCACTGGTGACTTCTCTCTCTCCCATAGGGCTGCATGTGGCATAGCTTTTTCCAGCTTTCTGTCAGCTGTTCTACAGGGAGGACAGTGTTGCCTTTTTAAATGGTATCTTGGATCTCCTTCCCATATTACTTTCCATCAAACTCCAGGAAACAAAATTAAATTCGAAACCTATGCACTGCAATATCTGCCTTTGACTAGATGGAGGGGAAGGTTTCACATTTATTTTCCCATATTGTCCTTGCCCATAGAACAGCACAGGTTCCCCATTTCTTTAAATTGCAATAGACAGTTTTGGGGTGTCTGGCAAGCTCACCATCAGCAACAGTGGGGAAGACACAGCTTCCACTGCCACTTGTAGCTGGCTGAGCTCCTCGCTCAGGGCTGCAGGGCTAGGGGAAACTGGGGCCTGTCCCTGCAGAGATTTGTAAGATGAGACATTAAAAGCAAAGTTAGGGGCTGGAGAGATGGCTTAACGGTTAAGCACTTGCCTGTGAAGCCTAAGGACCCTGTTTCGAGGCTCAGTTCCCCAGGACCCACGTTAGCCAGAGGTACAAGGGGGCGCACGCACCTGGAGTTTATTTGCAGTGGCTGGAAGCCCTGGCGCGCCCATTCTCTCTCTGTCTCTCTATCTGCCTCTCTCTCTGTCACTCTCAAATAAATAAATAAAAACGTACAAAAATATTAAAAGCAAAGTTAGATTTATTAAAGAGAGATGAGGAATAGAGAAATTATATACTTTAGATTTAAGTGTGAGTGTTGAGAGATAAAAGAAGGAGGGGAAAGGTCCTATATGAGTCAAAGAATATAATTTACAACCAGGTCAAAAATTAAGCAAAAATTTTAAGTTAAATTTTAAAAAATGAGCTGAGCTGGGTGTGGTGACACATACCTATAATCTTAGCATTCAGGAAGCTGGAACAAAAGGATCACTTTGCGTTACAGGCCAGCCTAGGCTATAGACTGAGACCCTGTCTCGAAAAACAAAAAGATCTAGTTCAGGGTTGGAGAGATGACTCAGCAGTGTGCAAAGCCTGCTGTCCTGGGCTGGCTTTCCTAGGACCCACATAGAGTCACATGCACTGGTTTAGTTGTTCTTCACTCCTCTTCCTCTCCTAGTTAATTATTTACACGTGTGTGCATGAACATGCCAGGACAAATGAACACCAAATACTTGCATGACCTTTTAATCATTTTTTAATTTATTTTCAAGGAGAAAGAGACAATGAGAATATGGGCACATCAGGGCCTCTAGCCACTGCAAACAAACTTGAGATGCACTTGGTGTAACTGGCTTTATTTGGGCATTGGGGAATCGAACCAGGGTCATTAGGCGTTGCAGACAAGTACCTTAACCATTGAGCAATCTCTTCAGTTCTCTAGTCTCCAGTCCCTTGCACCATTTGTTTTTTTTTTAGTTTTTCAAGGTAGGGTCTCACTCTAGCCCAGGCTGACCTGGAATTCACTATGTAGTCTCAGGGTGGCCTTGAACTCATGGCGATCCTTGAATGCTGTAATTAAAGATGTGTGCCACCATACCTAGCCCTTGTGCCACTTTTTGTGTCTGGCTTACATGAGTAGCTTGGGAATTAAACTTGGGCTGGAGCACTCAGGAGCCATAGATTGTTGCTAGAAAATTTTCAGTGCCAGGGATGGGATACCTTCCAGTGAGTTGCTGGCCAGGGAGGTCCCTGATGCCCCCAAAACATTATAGGCCATTGCTGAGGCCCTTGGTTTCCCACCAGGAATATATGGTAAGACCCTATTGCTGAAGACTCCACATACTTGGGCTGCAAAGCCACTGAGAAATCCTGCTGGAACTGAGCTGAGAACCTCCTCCATGTAGACTAGCTGGAAGAAGCCATTCATGTAGTTCAATGGGAGAAAGAGAAATTACCAGTGAAGATACTCAACAGTGGATACTGCAAGCCTTCTATTTGGCCAGCCAGGCCAAATGAGACAAGGGGTACAATAGTGGCATGTCTGTCATGGTGGAAACCAACTGCCCTCTAATTGGACTGGAGACCTGCTCCATGGGAGGGAATACATCCCTGATACTGAAAACTTAAAACAGGGGTAGTCATGAGCCCTAGGGGTGTACTGTCTGCTAATGTCTGGCTAAATGCATATACTATGCTTATCAAACTGCCCAGTAAGCACTGCTCTTAATGTTCATACCTTTATATTAATGCTACTCTCATTTTTGGTAGAGAATCTTCTCTTTTCAGATGGCAATGACCTTGGGACAACTCAGAAGGTATCATGGTGCTGGAAAGAGGTGACTGGAGTACTCAGTATTGTAATATCTCTATCACACCTTCCAAGGCTCAGGGTCTAATGTGGAAGAGGTGGCAGAAAGAATGTAAGAGCTAAAGGAAGCGTAGGACTCCTTACAACGTGCTCCCTCCAGACATAAATGGCCTGGATATCTATGACCTCACAGTGCCTGACACTACCTACACAAGACCATCATAAAAGGAGGAAAAGATCATGACATCAAAATAAAAGAGAGAGTGATTGAGGTGGGGAGGGGACATGATGGAGAATGGAATTTCAAAGGGGAAAGTTGGGGGAGGGAGGGTATTACCATGGTATTTTTTATAATCATGGAAGATATTAATAAAAATTGGAAAAAAAAAAAAACACTGAACAATCTTCTCAGTCCCCTCTTCTATTTTGTGAGACCTGCCTAATGACATGGGACTTCTGATTTCTTGCCCCGTCTTCCAAGGTGAATTACAGGCATGTGCCACCATACATGGTTTATGCAATGCTAGGGATCAAGCCCAACACCTACCTTGTGCTTGCTAGTCAAGCTATTCTACAGGCTGAGCTACATCCCGGGCCCCTAATCATTTTTCATTTATTTATTTATTTTTATTTATTTTTTTTATTTATTTGAGAGCAACAGACAGAAAGAGAAAGAAGGAGAGAGAGAGAATGGGCATGCCAGGGCCTCCAGCCACTGCAAACAAACTCCAGACGCATGTGCCCCCTTGTGCATCTGGCTAACATGGGTCCTGGGGAATCGAGCCTCAAACCTGGGTCCTCAGGCTTCACAGGCAAGCGCTTAACCAGTAAGCCATCTCAGCCCCCTAATCATTTTGTTTTATCTTAAATAATTTTCTTTTGAGGTCTTCTGCAGCTTATAGCAAGTTCAGGACTGAACTGCATGAGACTGTGTCTCCAAAAAAAGATTTTTTTTTTTTAAATGAAATCGTAAGGTGGTTTTACAGATGCATTTTATCTGTGCATTGTTCAGGTTTAATGATGACAGAGGAGTGCCTCAAAGATCTCATATATCTGGTCCTAAGTAAGTGTAGTACACTTGTTTTTAACATTTTTATTTGAAGTATCCTGGAAAAATGAACAATTTTCTCTTTGTAGGCATCTTTATTGAAGTTCTTGACTCCCTACCAGCAAAATATGCAAACAAGATCCTGGGGTGATACACCTTTTTTTTTTTTTTTCAAACACCATGGGCTCTTCCCATTTATTCACATTTCATGGACTGTTACACTTGTTCCATGGGATCATTCAAAAACCGATGCAAACAGAGCATATTGACAATTCAAGTATTGTAGTTTTAGAAAACAACTCCCTTAGTCCTGATGCATGTGCACAGGGCTGGAAGGAAGACCTGACATGAAACACCCTGCAAGGGACAGATGTCATCTTTCTCTTAAAACTCTCACCTCCGGAATGAAGACATGGTGTGCACAGCTGTCAAATGCACTGCCTTTGACTCTTTGGAAACGTGAACATGATGGGCAGGGAGGGACGCCGCTGCACCGAGAACACTCTGAACTCAACAGTACTATGGAATCAATTTCTACCCCAGAGCAAGGTGTGTGTGTGTGTGTGTGTGTGTGTGTGTGTGTGTGTGTGTATTTTTGGCATGCATCATGTAAAAATTATGATTTAGAATTAAAGTTGTAAAACAGAATATGAATCCATGAATAACCAGACATGTCTCTATAAAACACAGACCCAAAGTCCCTTAAAAATGACTCATTTCTGGTACAAGGTCCTAACAGGAAGACACTGCAAGGTTTTGCTTACAGGAAATGTGTGAAAAGAAGGGATGCACACATCAGTGTCAAAGACCACAGGGATTCCATTTGTTAAGATGCAATCAGACTCAAAGAAAAAACAAGTCACTTTAGGCCAGGTACAAAAATTCTCAAACTCAAGATAAAAATTTCAGTTCACATTAAACAATGTAATGCCTAATTTTTAACATAGTTATAACATAAACTGAACTAAACACATGGGTCAGAAAGCAACTACCAATGGGAGGGAAGTAGGCAAGGCCCCGAGGGCCACCCTCCAGGCACACACGAGGAGCTGACATGGGGCCAGCGCTGGCTGCCCACTGCAGGCTTCCACATTAGCATGTGGACAGTGACAAGCCCCCCAGCGGACCGTGCGCATGTCACATTCCCCTGCAATTTTCACTTGCAGAAGTGATAGTTTTAGCAGCAAACTTGCTGGGAATGTTCAGAAAAGGGAAGGCCTTTTTACTTATTATAGTGGTTGGGGAAGTTTTTCAAAGTAATCCTAATCCAATCATTTCGAGTCATTTTGAGTGTGGTGACTATCCAGGACACATGGAGATGTCAACAAGGTACCATGAACAGCAATGTCCTGAAACTTGTTCCCCTCATCTCCTCCTTTATTAAGAATCTGGAGGGGGTATGTCACGGATGAGCCTAATAATGGTACCAAACTGCCTGAATTTGCTGAATACAAAGCTAATAAAAAAAGATATAACTACAAAAAAAAAAAAAGAAAGAAAGAAAGAAAAAGAATCTGGATAAGCCTAAGGTGAATGGGTTGGGGCCAGTTATCAACATCTCATACAAAATGTCAAAAACAACTCTCAATTCTGTCCCAGGGCAGCGCAAGCACACTGCATACATGCCCAAAGTCACACACTGGGCTGAACCCTACCCCTGGGATCAGAAGTCTGTACTACAAGGCAGCAGAAGGATCTGATAACAAATACCAGCCCAGCATGATACACCTTTTTAATCCCAGCACTTGGGAAGCAGAGGTAGGAGAATTGCAATGAGTTCAAGAACAGCCTGATACTATATAAATTTCAGGTCAGCCTGGGCTAGAGCAAGGTCCTACCTAGGGAAAAAAAACATCCTGGGGTAAGAGACTTCTTTCCCTTTTTTCTTGTTATTTTATTTATTTATTTCAGAGGGAGGGAGGGAGGAAGAGAGGCAGATATATAAAGAGAGAATGGGCACACCAAGGCCTTCAGCTGCATGTCCCACCTTGTGTATCTGGCTTACGTGGGTCTTGGGGAATTGAACCTGAGATCTTTGGCTTCATAGGCAAATGTCTTAACCAACCACTAAGCCATCTCTCCATCCCTTCTTTTCCTTTTTAATGTCACTTTTAATTTTCCCTGGTGTCTTTTTTGTTCTTTTATCTTACCTCAGTACAACTCCCCTTCCTTCCTGTGCTCATACAATCCACCTCCAGGAGTGGGTCACCAAAGCCACATTTTATCAGGCATTTCTTTTCTCATAATATCTGACCAGCCGAGTGGTAGACCCAGACCCATGGTAACCTAACTGGATTCTCTTGTGGGCACTAAGAAGTGGGAAAAATATATTCTAATTCTAGCCAGGCCTGGTGGCGCATGCCTTTAATCCTAGCACTTGGGAGGCAGAAGTAGGAGGATCACCATAAATTCAAGGACACCATGAGACTACAGAGTAAATTCTAGGTCATCCTGGGCTAGAGGGAGATTCTATCTTGAAAAAAACAAACAAAGATATTCTAGTTCTGGGCTGGAGGGGTGGTTTAGTGGTAAAGGCATTTGCCTGCAAATCCAAAGGACCCAGGTTCAATTCCCCGGGACCCATGTTAGCCAGATGCACAAGGGGGCACACATGTCTGGAGTTCGTATGCAGTGGCTGGAGGCCTTGGCGTGCCCATTCTCTCTCTCTCTTTCTCTCTCTCTCTCTCTCTCTGACAAATACATAAATAAAATTTTAAAAAAATATATTCTAGTTCTTACTGCCCTGAACTGCTGAGGATTGTGGGCAGTCTTTCTCTGTAACATGACTAGGAAGCAGAGAAAGTGAGGCTACAAAGGAGATCCACCAAGAAGCCAGCTACCTTGGGCTTTGACTGCTTTTCTTCCTTACAAAAGCTCTATGTGGGAAGTATTATGCCCAGTTCTCAGCATCCCCAGTGACCACCAAGGAGAACCACACATGTATGCAAGGGCAAGGAGCTTTATTTCGGGCTTAAGCTCAGTCTCTTGACTTCACCAACACAGTGGATCTGTACAAGAGCCCCAAGTAGTGGGACGGTAGGGTTTTTATAGGGATTTGAACATACAAGAAGGGGATGGGTACATGATTGGTTGATTTAAACAGTAACTGCATTTGTACTCTTCTGATTGGCTGAAGATTTGGCGGGCAAAGTTGGCCGGCTGGGGCTAGGGGAATTGAACTTATATATGACTACAGGAATGTATGGCGTAATCAGTTGCCAGAAACTGTTAAACCCACCCTTACCAGAAAATAAAAACAGACCTTGCCAGGAAACAGAAACTCAGGCCTACTGAGGACTCTGAAGCCTGTCATGGCGTCCATCTAGTTCCTGAGTCCTTCAGGAAGGACTATTGATTTCCTATTTTACAGATGCGGGAAATGAGGCACAGAATGAAGATGTCCAAGTGGCATTGTACTGAAAGGCCCAAGAATTCAGAAGCCCAGAAATACTATCACGCTCCAAAGGGAGCTTAAGCAGGCCCCTGCATACCTCAAACTCCAGGCTTTACTCTCTGTTAAAAGCAAGTAAAGAATCCCTCTTCTCATTATATCAGAGCCCGCTCCTAATATAAAACTAGGTAAAAAGGGCATGAGATAGCCCTCAAGGATGGGAAATGAGTAATGAAGTAAACCACTTATTTGGTTTCTGTAAATAGCCTGCACTATAAGCCTTAATAGCCCACACTGTAAGCCTTAGTAGCCCACACCATAAGCTGTAGCAGCCTGCCTCAGACCACCAAGGTCATAGGAGGCTGATACCACACTCTGCTACCCCCACCCAAGGACCTGCGCAAATGCTGACCACCAAGGTCATAAGAGACTGATTGGTCCACGAGGGGCTTGAACAAATTAAACTAATTGGCTTAGAAACTATGGAGTGGCACAAACTGACTGGCTCGCACCCCGCGGGCTCCTGATATTAAAAAAATGATTGGTCTAATGCACAGGCTTTGTTAGAAACCCTATAAAAACTGTCATGTTCCTGCATTCGGGGCTCTGCAGTCCTCTACCCCTGTGCGGTGTACGACTGTGGGCCCCAGCGCGCTTGGAATAAAATCCTCTTGCAGTTTGCATCAAGACTGCTTCCCGTGAGTGATTTGGGGTGTTGCCACATCCGGGCAGAGCGTGGGGTCCTCGTTTTGGGGGTCTTACAGTACAATATAGCTATCCTGAGAAATGGCACAGCTTTGGGCATCCTAGTTGTTGAAACTGCTAAAGGATAGGCTTTTGGCTCCTTAAACTGGCTTGGGGCTACAGATGTAGCCAATGGTGGGTTTGAGATGGAACCTATCTCAAGGGGGAATGAGAGGATCACGTTTGCTCCAGTTTACAGCTAGGCCTAAGTTTCAGTTCCCCAGAGAGGCAGGCAAGACTTCTGGGAAAACCCACGAACAGAGGGCATGCCCGGGTGGTGGGCTCTGGGGGCTGAGTCAGCTTCTAGAGACATGGGCAAACATACCCAGACATGTCCCATTAGTGCCTTTCTCAACCCCTTTGCACCTTCTTCCCCAACCAATCAGAGATGCACAACTGTAACCACTGCTTGCCTAGCCAATCATTGTACAAGATTACCTACCCCACCTGGAATTCCCCTAGCTGTGCTTAAAAGGGGCCTGCGCGCTCCTCTCCAGTAGCCATTTTGTATGAATGGTTGACCCCTGCATGCTGGCTGATTCTGCAGAATAAACGCTCTTTGTTTTCACATACTATTTGAGCCTGGGGTCTTTCTTCAGTGATTCTTGGACCCTTACAGTTTTAGACTTCTTAAGTCTTATGACAAGATTTAAAACATGACCTTAGAGAGTGGTTGAACTGCGGGAGAAACATTAAAGTGGAGGAAATCACAGGATTGAGAGGCAATTTAAACATAGAAGCAAAGAACCAAACAGATCAGATACACCCAGATGCAGAATGTTGAGAGACACACAGACATATACAGGCACACAGCACGGGCAGGCATTCAGGAATTCATGGGTCTAGTACACAAGAGAAGGTCCTCTTTTCTCCTTCCCAGCATACAACGCAGAAAGGCACACACAGATAGGAAGCACATACCTAAAGACATATACAAATATGTGACACAGGAGCTCCGAGTCACACGCACCACAGTCCTGTGACTTGAGCCTAGATTTTCACCCAGTATTGTCTTTCTTGTTGACTCTGGCCACTGTAGTGCCCGCGTGGCACATTCACAGTTCTTAGAGGAAAAGGATAGAAACCTGAAGCCTCCCGCAAGTTAGAAACAAAGGCCTTGGCACAACCCAGCCCTGGATCACCAATACAAGATGTCTGCTCCTATCTTTGTCTCCCTAGAACTGGTTCTCTAGCTCAAATGCTGCCCCCCGCCCCCACCCCAGGTTCTCAGTCAAAGGAAACAAAGCCTTCCCTCTTCCAAGGTGCCACTGGGGCCTTGTGCTGAGCCCACAATCATGTACACAGAGTGCCTACACCTTCCCCAACCCAAGTATCTCGTTTTCCAACAAGCCAGGCTTACCACGCATATCCGTCTTCCAGGGAGGGAGACCAAGAAGAAGAAAACATGAAGTAGAAGGACAGGTTAGAAATTAAGGCTTCAGCGCTGGAGAGAGGGCTCAGTTAAGAAGCTTGATTGCAAAGCTTAATGACCTGGGTTTGATTCCCCAGTACCCACGTGAAACCAGATGCACAAAGTGACGCAGGCATGTAGAGTTAGTTTGCAGGGACTGGAGACCCTGGTATCTACCCATTTTCTTTCTCTCTTTCTTTCTCTCCTATCTGCTTGCAATTTTTTTAAAAAATAAAAATAAAACTATTTTCAGAAATTAAGGCTTCACCCAAAGGAAAATGAGGGATGGTCAGGAGGTGTTGCTGAGTGGGACAGGACATATTTAAATGCCCGTTTTAGCCAGGCATGGTGGTGCACACCTTTAATCCCAGCACTTGGGAGGCAGTGGTAGGAGGATCGCTGTGAGTTCAAGGCCACCTTGAGACTAGGTAGTGAATTCCAGTTAAGCCTGAGTTAGGATCACACCCTACCTCAAAAAACAAAAACAAAATGCCCATTTTAGAGCTCTCAACTTCTAGAAGAGTACCTGGCATACAGTACTACAATAAATATGGCCAATTTATGTGGAGGGGTTAGTCCTGGTGGCAGGACATCCAGCAAGAGGATCAGATAAGGTAAGAGGAGATGAGGGCTTGGTCTAGGGCCAGCATCCTATAGGACTAGGGAGATGGCTCTATGGATAAAATGCTTACTATCCACTCATGAGCACCTGAGTTCAGAAGCCCAAAACCCACCAGTGCCTGGATAAGAAGAGAGTCAGAGAGTGGAGAAGCGCCCTAAAGGTCACAGGCAGAAGTGAACAAAAGACCCTCCCTCAAACAAGGTAAAAGGCAAGGACTGGCACACCTGAAGCAGTCCTTTGACCACCACACATGCATCCTTACACATGTGTGCCACACTCATCCCATGAACACACATACCCCAGAGAGAGAGAGAGAAAGAGACACACAGAGAGAGATCCTGCTTCAATGTTTTTATAATAGCCACAAATACAGTATTGGTGGCTTCTGAAAAGTTTTTTTCGAGTTTTGTATTTATTTGAGAGAGAAAGAGGTAGAGAGAGAGAGAGAAAGAGAGAAAATGGGCACACCATGGCCTTTAGCCACTGCAAACAAACTCCAGATGGATGCACCACCTTGTGCATCTGGCTTCACATGGGTCCTGGGAAACCAAACCTGGGTCCTTTGGCTTTGTAGGCAAATGCATTACCTGCTGAGCTATCTCTCCAGCCCCTGAATAGGGTTTTAAGGGACACCCCTCCTCCTTTTGCTTTTTTTCTTTTCTCTCTCTCTCTCTCTCTCTCTCTCTCTCTGTAGGATCTTGCTCTAGTCCAGGCTAGCCTGGAATTCACTCTGTAGTTTCAGGGTGGCCTTGAACTCAATGGCAATCCTCCTACCTCAGCCTCCCATGAGCTGGGATTAAAGGCATGTGCCACCATGCCCAGCTTCTTTTTTACATTCTTATTTAAAATAGCTCTATATAAAAGAAACATTGTTGCAACAAATGTTGTTAATTATGCTGAAATCCTTGACTCAGCTGGTGAGAGACATCAAAGTGAGGGACTTCTTTAGTAAGTCAATTTAATTTTCCTGTCTTCATTTCTTTCTTTCTTTCTCTCTCTCTCTTTTTGTTTTTTTTTGTTTTTTGAGGTAGGGTTTCACTGTAGCCCAGGCTGACCTGGAATTCACTCTGTAGTCTCAGGGTGGCCTCGAATTCATTGTGATCCTCCTACCCCTGCCTCCGAGGGCTGGGATTAAAGGATTAAAGATGTGCCCCACCACTCCCAGTTTTTCCTTGTCTTTCTCTCCTACCTCAAGCCTCAAGATCCCTGTAGGTAGGTAGGAGGGGGAGAGAAGAGGAGGAGAGAGGAAGGGAGGGGAGGGAAGGGAAGGAGGAATGAGATATAAAGAGCCTCACGGAGATCAGCTTCAAATAATTTCAAAATGGAATTGACTCCTTGGAATTGGTTTGGGTTTGGTTTGGGACATCTTGCTATATGCCACAAACTTGCTATATGCCACAAACTTGAGATCCTTTTGCCTCAGCCTCCTGAAGGCCTTGGATCACATGCGTGTGCCATAACTAGACTAAATCAATTCTAGAAGGACCCTCCCCCCACCGGATGTGTGAGCATGGGTGCACATATACAGTGGTAAGCGTGTGACAGGACTATCTCAAGTTTATTAGTCCTTATCTTTCACCTCCTTTGAGGTCAGAAACATTCTTAAATCCTTCCTGTTGGAAGACATCCAGGTCTCAAATTACTGCTAGAAACAAACAAAAACAATGGCTTCTTTTCTCACTAGAAACTTTTGTTTACATTGTGATTTGTAATTGCAGTGCTTCACTCATGAAGAGGTAATATAGTTTGGCCAAAAAATAAAAAATAAGGAAAATAGTAGTAACTACAGTGGACCCCTAAATATTAGAAGTTTTAAAATGTGTGTGTGCCCATATGCACGTGTGCACAGGTGTGCATGCCCATGTGTATGGGTGAATGCACATCAGGGTTTCCTTTTTTGCTTTGTTTTTGAAATATGGTCTCACTCTAGCCCAGTATGACCTGAAACTGTCATTCTATAGTCCCAGGCTGGCCTTGAACTCACAATGATCCTTCTACTTCTGCCTCCCCAGTGCTGGGATTAAAGGCATACACTTCTACCCTCAGCTACATCAGGGTTTCTTTTTCTTGCTTGTTTGTTTTTTGGTTTTTCAAGGTAGAGTCTTGCTCTAGCCCAGTCTGACCTGGAATTCACTATATAATCTCAGGGTGGCTTTGAACTCACAGTGATCCTTCTACCTCTGCCTTCAGAACTCCCCTGTGCATCTGGCTTACATAGGTCCTGGAGAACTGAACAGGGATCCTTTGGCTTTGCAGGCAAATGCCTTAACTGCTAAGCCATCTCTCCAGCCCCCATATTGGAATTTTAACAAACAGACTTTTATGTGTTTACTATGTTCAAAGGAAAGATTGAGAACTTCAGCTGAAAGGATAAAAGTTGCCCTATTTCTGCTGCCCTGTTTTCTAGCTGCTCTGCTAACCTGCCTTTTTAAGCTTCTGTAATATGGCTTGCTTGCTGCTGCACTGAATCACAGAACTGCCATTTTGCAACTGCCTCCATTTTGTAAAAAGTATACCATGAGGACCTGACCTTTTGTACGCCCTACCCAATGCCTAAATTCCAGGAACTCGAGCTGAACAATCAACTCCTAGTTCCTCATAAAGACACAACCAATCAATGGTCAACACATATCTGAAGTCCCTAGACACGAGCCCACCCCGTGGGCCCCACCCAATCAGAAGGACCCATGGCTGAAAAGCCCCTATAACTCTGCATACCTGTGGTTTTAGCCTTTATAAGCTGACCAAACTTGTGGCTAGGGGCTCTTCACCCCTCCTGCGAGAGGAATCTGTGTTGAGCCCCGATGCATCAGATTCAATAAACCTCGTGCGGTTTGCATTGAGAGTGTCCTGCGTGAGTGTTCTTGGGGTCGCATAGACAGCCCTGAGCAGGGACCCCTCTGGGGAACCCCACATTTGGTGCATGGGCCGGGAATCTCTACAAGACCCCAGACCTCATTTAGGACCCCTCAGAGGTAAGAGGCGCCTCCTGTCTTGTCTGTGTACGTCTGTACTTTTATCTCTGTCCTCTGGAAAAATTCTCAATTTCAACCGGTTTCAGTATCTGGATGCCTTCCCTTTGGGTGCTCTGAGTCAGGGCTGACGGGCCTGAGGACCACCACCCAGCAATCTGGAGGACGCTCCTGATTGCCCCCAGGAGACAGGTTTTTCTGTCTCCTATCTGAAGAACTCGGATCGAGTTCGCCTCTGTCGGGAAGCATCATCTGGGTCCCGCTCGCCGCCATCTGCTTCAGTTTCATTTTTACTCGAGCAGCGATCGGGCCGCCTTTGTCTCTTTGTTCTCAGTGTTCTCCAGATCCTTTTGTTCTCCTATCTCTTTTATTCCCCTCCTAACATGGGACAGGCTATCTCAACCCCTTTGGACTTGACTTTAGCTCACTGGACTGACGTTAATAGCCGAGCTCATAGTTTATCTGTTGAAATAAAGAAGGGAAAATGGCAAACTCTATGTGAGGGAGAAGGGACTATGTTTAATGTTGGATGGCCCCGAGGAGGGACCTTTAACCCAGATCTTATTCAGGCTGTTAAATGGATCATCTTGCAGGAGCCCAGAGGCCACCCCGACCAAAAGCCTTACATTTTTACTTGGCAGGATCTTGTCCAAGACCTGCCTTCCTGATTGAAGCCCTGGATTCCTCCCCAACCCACTAACAGTAGCCCCTTGGGGACTTCAAAAGTTCTCGTTGCAGGACCCCCCCTCCCCCCCCCCCCCCCCCCCCCCCCCCCGGGAGGAAAAGAAGATTTACCCGGACATTCAGACGGAGCTCCTCCTCCTGGATTCACCACCACCCTACCCGCCAACCCACACCCCCACAGCTCCTCCTCCTGCCCCCTCACTAGAGGGGGCACAGGGGGGCCCAGCCACGGGGACCCGAAGTAGGCGAGCTCTGTCTCCTGATACTACCGTTGCCCTACCACTCAGGGCTATAGGACCCCCACCCCCTTTAGGACCAGGGGACGATCCAACTCAGAGACCTCTGCCACCCCTACAATATTGGCCTTTCTCCTCCACAGACCTTTATAATTGGAAGGCCAACCACCCTCCCTTCTCGGAGGACCCCTCAAAACTAACTGCACTCATGGAATCCCTAGTTTTCTCCCACCAGCCCACATGGGACGATTGCCAGCAGTTACTCCAGACCCTCTTCACGACCGAGGAGAGGGAACGTATTCTGTTGGAAGCCAGAAAGAATGCCCGTGGTGACGACAGGCGCCCAACCCAACTCCAGAACGTCACAGATGATGGGTTCCCCCTGATCAGACCCAATTGGGACTTGAACACCCCTGACGGTAGGGAGCATCTCCAAATCTACCGCCAGGCTCTGATGGCAGGTCTCAGGGGGGCTGCTCGCCGCCCCGCGAATCTGGCTAAGGTAACCTCCCTCTATCTTTTTAGAATGCTTGATGGAGGCTTCCCGGAGATATACTCCTTTTGACCTTACTTCTCCCGGTCAACAGGCAGCGATAACAATGACATAGATAAGGCAGTCCGCTCCAGACATTAAAAACAAGACAAGGAAGGAACTTAAATAGGATATTGGATACAGTGATAAAAAAAAAAAAACAAAACCTGAGGGCTTTAGGAAGCCCCTTGAGAAGGATCAATGTATGTATTGCAAGGAAAGAGGCTCTTGGGTTCGCGAATGCCCCAAAGAGAAAAAAAAAACTGGGAAGGAATTTTTCAATGTTGGGACATAGAGTGCTTGTTAAAAATGTCTTTTGAGTGGTACTTAGATCAGAATGTTAAAGTATGTAGATGAAGATGTGTGGATGTGAAAAAAAAAAAGAAAATTTTCAGGCTGAAGTATGTTGGGATAGTTTGCTTGAGCTTTACCAAATTTAAGTCATGGGTAAAACATAAAATTGTTTTATGTTAATAAAAATTTCTGTGGTGCATGAAATCAATAGCTATCAAGTTTAAGCCAAAATCATCGGTTGTCAAATAATGTTTTTTTTTTTTCTTTCAAAAAGATTTATCAAGGGTTATGTTAATATTTAGCTAGCTGTTTGGGCTCAGAAAAGACCAGATTCTACTTTGTTGTATGTATAGTAACTGTCTCAATTTTGGCATCTTATAACAAAATTAACCCTTAAGACATATTCCCTACTTTAGGGCACAGCCTCATGCTCAAACAATGGTCCTCATCTGAGAAAAAAAAAAATTCAAACTCCATGGTTCTGTTTCCAATGTTCTCTGGGTAATTTGTACCCACACAGGTATCTGAACTAATCAAAGATGTTTTCACACAGGTGCTAAGACCTTATACTGTCTTACTTGTTTTCTAGGTTAAATAAGTTAAGTTTGTAAATCAACTGGTACTGTTTTCAAGACTGATAACAGGTTCTGCCTATACTTATAAATGTTAGATATTTAAAATGGGAGATGTGCCTACTTTCTATACCTCAGATATATATATGACATGCTACCACAGTACAACAAAAATTTTAAAGATAGGACAAAATGATTTTAGAAGCCCTGTGCCATTCTTTAGTTAAGTCTATTTCAGTAACTAAATGTGATCTATATGTATGTACATCCAAGCTGGTGTAACTTCCTTTCTAAGTGTGTTGATCACCTATGTAGAAGCCAAAGCCAATTGGAATCATCGGAGTAAAAAGTGTCAATATTTTGGCCTGTGCTCCCATGTCATGAGGCCACTGGAGATGATGGGACACTTCTACACTGGCCC
This sequence comes from Jaculus jaculus, assembly GCF_020740685.1. NCBI lineage: Eukaryota > Metazoa > Chordata > Mammalia > Rodentia > Dipodidae > Jaculus > Jaculus jaculus. Next base: position 102,090,579 of record NC_059102.1, read on the forward strand.
CCTGGTAAGTCACCTGTCTTCCTGAGCAGGGAGAATATGGAGACCCAAACAAAAGTGGTGTACAATGTAAAACAGGAGAGTCACAATTGAGAAGCAATCAGTCCTCCTGACTTCCCAAAGAAGGGAAAACTACTTGGCCAGCATGGCCCTGACTCATCCTAACAGGCAAAAGACACCAGTAAGCTATGGGGCTACTCCTGTGTCCCTAAAGTCTCTTTGGAGAGCCATTAATGACCTCCAAAATTAATCCTTAATTAACTTTTGGCTATCTACAAGGTCTTAAACACTCAGAGAGAAATGTATAACCAAAGATAAAAAATAGCTCTTTATTATTAAGATTAAATGTTATGTATATGTTTCTGATAACTCTGCTAGCATCTCATCTGTTTTACAAGCCATGTTAAATACTACTGTGCCATTTAATGAACAGTTCTGAAAAAAAAAAAAAAAAAATCTCAGCCAGCTCATCCTCAGATGGTCCTGAGATGATCCAAGCCTGTCTACCTGGATTCCCTCGACCTACAAAAAGACCAGTTTGCTGTGTGTTCACTTCTCAGTAACTCCTTACTTTTATTCTTTCTTTCCAAAGTTATCTTTCAAGATTATCTTCCTACACTCTGGGGTACATTAAAATAGTTCCCCTCTCTAGGAGAGATTCTCTAACTGCAACAAGTCTCCACTTCATGTCCCGCTCAGCAGGAAGTAGTAAATGATCTGATGTTTTCGACCCAGTCCCCTAAAGCAGTTAGAGTGTCTTCTCATGAGAGGGAGAAATAAAAGGGAAATAGACTGTCTATACCATACGTTCCTGTTGTCATAGATAAAGTTTACTTAAAATAAGTTTATTTAAAGTTCCTCAAATAAAATTATAGAGCTTGATTGAAATGCCATACAGATTAAAAGTTCTAGGACCTCCCTTTTATGAGGGAATTGCCATCCTTACATCTCCCGTGTCTGCTAACAGTGCAGAGGGATTATTCTGGCACTCTGCCCCAGAGGGGGGTATTACTCTTGCATCCATTTCCGGCCTCGGACTGTGTCTATTAGGCCCTGATATGCTCCCTCCTCTGACTCTTGAACCAGTATGCAACCAAACTGCTATTATCAATGACTCCTTTATATATACTAAAGCCCCTAGTAACTCCTATCTTGCTTGTTCCACGGGGCTGACTCCCTTTATTGTCAACAAGGACTTTTTACAGACTAAGGACTATTGTGTTGTAGTTTTGCCACGATTTTTCATTCATGATTCTGAAAGTTTTACAACTACTATAGATCAAGGCATTGCCATTAGACCAAAAAGAGAGCCTTTAACTGCCCTCACCCTGACTGTGCTCCTGGGACTCAGTGCTGCAGGGGCCGGGACAGGTATTGCCTCGCTGGTAACCTCCCAACAGCATTTTTCACAACTCAGTGCCTTAGTGGACAGAGATCTTAACCTCATACATGAGGGGATACAAGATCTCAAAGATTCTTTGGCCTCGCTCTCTGAGGTTGTACTTCAAAACCGGAGAGGGGTAAATTTAGTGTTCTTAAAGGAAGGGGGGACTCTGTGCAGCTCTAAAAGAAGAGTGCTGCTTCTATGCAGACAAGACTGGATTAGTAGAAAACAGCTTGCAGAAAGTACGAGAAAGCCTAGAACAACGCAAACGGGAGAGACAACAGAACCAATCTTAGTATGAATCTTGGTTCACCAGGTCCCCCTGGATGACTACTTTGATCTCCACCTTGCTAGGGCCACTTATCATCTTAATTCTCCTCTTCACCTTTGGTCCATGCATAATAAATAGATTAGTTACCTTTATTAGAGAAAGGATCAGCACCGTCCAAGTCATGATACTTAAACAACAGTACCAGTCTCTTGCAGAAACTGAAATTCCATGATTGGAATTATGACAAAGAAAAGGGGGAAATGAAAGGATAAAAGTTGCCCTATTTCTGCTGCCCTGTTTTCTAGTTGCTCTGCTAAGCTGCCTTTTTAAGCTTCTGTAATATGGCTTGCTTGCTGCTGCACTGAATCACAGAACTGCCATTTTGCAACTGCCTCCATTTTGTAAAAAGTATACCATGAGGACCTGACCTTTTGTACGCCCTACCCAATGCCTAAATTCCAGGAACTCGAGCTGAACAATCAACTCCTAGTTCCTCATAAAGACACAACCAATCAATGGTCAACACATATCTGAAGTCCCTAGACACGAGCCCACCCCGTGGGCCCCACCCAATCAGAAGGACCCATGGCTGAAAAGCCCCTATAACTCTGCATACCTGTGGTTTTAGCCTTTATAAGCTGACCAAACTCGTGGCTAGGGGCTCTTCACCCCTCCTGCGAGAGGAATCTGTGTTGAGCCCCGATGCATCGGATTCAATAAATCTCGTGCGGTTTGCATTGAGAGTGTCCTGCGTGAGTGTTCTTGGGGTCGCATAGACAGCCCTGAGCAGGGACCCCTCTGGGGAACCCCACACAGCAAAGTATTAGGAACAATATAAAAGGGTCTAGGTAGAAGTTCTAGAACTGAAAAGATTAAGAGTCAATAATAATCAGGCCGGGTGTGGTGGCGCATGCCTTTAATCCCAGCAATTGGGAGGCAGAGGTAGGAGGATCACCATGAGACGACATAGTGAATTCCAGGTCAGCCTGAGCTAGAGTGAGACTCTACCTCGAAAAGCCAATAATAATGATAATGATAATAATAATAATAATAAGAAGAAGAAGAAGAAGAAATCATGAATAAATTTCCAGGTATGATGGCTCACACTTGAAATTACAGTACTGCAGAGGCTGAGGCAGGAGAATAACTATGAATTTGAGACTAGCCTTGTGTACAGAGAGAGTAAATTCCAGGTCAGCCTGGGCTAGAGTAAGACTCACCTCAAATTTAAAAACATAATAATAATAATAACAAATGATAGATTTCCAGTTCAGTTGACAAGCTATAGAGAATTCCAGAATTGGAAAATAATTCAGAAAAAAAAAAAAAACAAGAAGTAACTGCAGAAAAACAATAAGATGGGTAACACAGAAGAAAGGAAATGATTTATAAAGGGTATAATGACAAGTGCTAATGCACGTATAAATCAAGTCCAATAAGGCAGATGAAAGAAAATGGGATAGAAGCAAAACCTGACCATTAATGGCTGAGAACTTTCCAAAATAAAAGAAAGACATCAATCCATAGATTCAAAACATCCTAGAGATATAAACAGGATAGATAAAAGAAATGTAAGCCGGGCATGGTGGTGCACACCTTTAATCCCAGCACTTGGGAGGCAGAGGTAGGAGGATTGCTATGAGTTCGAGGCCACCCTGAGACTCCATAGTGAATTCCAGGTCAGCCTGGGCTAGAGCAAGACCCTACCTCAAAAAACCAAAAAGAAAAAGAAAAAGAAAGAAAAAAAAATCTATACCTGAACACATCATAGGAAAGCTGATCAAAAGCTGATGCCAAAGAGAAAGACTTTTTTTTTTTTTTTTTTTTTTTTGAGGTAGGGTCTTGCTCTAGCCCAGGCTGATCTGGAATTCACTATGTAGTCTCAGGGTGGCCTTGAACTCATGGCGATCCTACCTCTGCCTCCCAAGTGTTGGGATTAAAGGCATGCACCATCACGTCTAGCAAGACAAAGTCTTAAGGCAGTCAGAGACACTGTCTGGACCTGAGGGGTCGCTTCCCAAGGGGGCTCTCACTGCAGCCATTGACCTGTGCTTTCTTGGACTCCACTCCCTCCCAGGCTGAGCTGTGTGCCATGAGTTCAAGGTTAGCCTGGGCAAAGTGCATTCAGGACAGTGGGGCTACACGATGAGGCCCTGAACAAACAAAAAGATTGCAGCAATGGTTCACTTGAAAAAGTAAAACAACCTTAACATAGACCTGAATGTCTAAAACTGTTGGAGGAAAAAGTAGAGAAAACATGTCGGCATAGGCAAGGGCTTTGTGAACAGGATTCCAGTCACTCAGGAAATAATGTCAACAATCTACAAATCTCATGAAATTAAGAACTTTCTACACAGTAAACAATTGAGTGAAGAGACAGCAACAGAACTTGAAGATCTTTGCCTGCTCTACATCTGACAGAAGATTAATAGCTAGAATATATAAAAAGCTTAAAAAACTAAACAAGAAATCAAACAACCCGATAAAAAATAAGCTAATGAAGGGGCTGGAGAGATTGTCCAGTGGTTAAAGCACTTACCAGCAAAGCCTAACATATTGGGTTCAATGCCCCAGTACCAACATAAAACTAGATGTACAAAGTGGTACATACACCTGGAGTTTGTTTGCAGTGGCTAGAGGCCCTGTCATACCCATTCTCTCTCTCTCTCTCTCTTTCTCTCTCTCACTTTGTCTCAGCTTGCAAATAAATTTTTAAAAATAGGCTAATGAGCTGGGGAGCATGGTGGTGCACACCTTTAATCCCAACACTCGGGAGGCAAAGATAGGAGGATTGCCATGAGTTCGAGGCCACCCTGAGACTACATAGTGAATTTCAGGTCAGCCTGGACCAGAGTGAAACCCTACCTTGAAAAACCAAAAAAAGAAAAATAAATAAAAATAAAAGACTAGTGAACAGACAGTTCTCAAAAAGGTGACAGTCAAATAGCCAATAAACTAATGAAAAACTGTTCCCATACTAGGCATCAGAGAAACACAAATTAAAACTACTTTGAGGGCTGGAGAGATGGCTTAGCGGTTAAGTGCTTGCCTGTGAAGCCTAAGGACCCCGGTTCGAGGCTCGACTCCCCAGGACCCACGTTAGGCAGATGCACAAGGGGCGCATGCATCTGGAGTTCGTTTGCAGTGGCTGGAGGCCCTGGCGTGCCCATTCTCTCTCCCTATCTGCCTCTTTCTGTCCCTCTCTGTCTCTCTCAAATAAATAAACAAAAATTAAAAAAAAAAAAAACAACTACTTTGAGATCTCATCTTATCCCAATCAGAATGGCAGTCACTGTGGAAACAAATAAGTGCTGGTGAGAATGTGGACAAAAGAGAACATGTATACACTGCAGGTGGGCAGGTGGGCATGTCAGCGAGTCAGTGATGATGGAAATCAGTACAGAGGCTCTTTAAAAAAAACACACACAAAAGCCGGAGTGGTGGCGCATGCCTTTAGTCCTAGCCCTTGGGAGGTAGACGTAGGTAGGAAGATCGCTGTAAATTTGAGGCCAGCCTGAGACTACATAGTGAATTCTAGGTCAGCCTGGGCTACAGTGAGATTCTACCTCAAAACCTCCCCCCCCCCAAAAAAAAAAGTAAAACTAGAACTATAATATAACTCACCTATACCACACTTCCACACTTGGGTATTGACCCAAAGGGTTCCAGGTTATCATATCACAGTGATTCTTGCACAAAAGCGTTACCACACCACTGCTCACGATAGCTAAGTAATGGACCCAACCCAGATGTGCAACAACAGAACAATGGAGAGAGAAAATATGATAAAGAAGAATGAATTGGGACTGGAGAGATGACTTGGCAATTAAGGTTTGATTCCCCAGGACCCACGTAAGCCAGATGCATTAGGTGGCACATGTGTCTGGAGGCCCTGGCATGCCAATTCTATCTCTTTCTTTCTCTGCCTATTTCTCTTAAGTAAATAAACTAAATTAAAATTTTCAACATTCATTCATTTTTTTTTTTTGTTGTTGTTTTTTGTTTTTTCAAGGCAGGGTCTCACTCTAGCTCAGGCTGACCTGGAATTCACTATGGAGTCTCAGGGTGGCCTCAAACTCATGCTGATCCTCCTTCCTCTGCCTCCCGAGTGCTGGGATTAAAGGTGTGCGCCACCACACCTGGCTCATTCATGTTTAAAACAAAGTAAACAAAAGATCCAACTTTTAGCAAAGAAGGGAATTTTCTTTTTTTTTTTCTTAATGTTTTTGTTTATTTTTATTTATTTGAGAGTGACAGAAGGTGGGAGAGAGGGAGGGAGAGAGAATGGGCCCTGCAGGGCTTCCAACCACTGCAAACGAACCCCAGATGCATGCACACCCTTGTACATCTGGCTAATGTGGGTCCTGGGGAATTGTACCTCGAACTGGGGTCCTTAGGCTTCACAGGCAAGCGCTTAACCGCTAAGCCATCTGTCCAGCCAGAAGAGAATTTTCTTAATATGATAAAGAACAACTACACAAAACTATAGCTTATATTAATGGTAAAATATTAAAGATTTTTCTTTAAAGATGTTGACTTAGAATAAGCAAGAACATCTGCCCCTGCTATTGCACTTCAACATTGTAGACAGCACAGTTGGACAAGACATGAAAGCTATAGAGATTTAAGGAGAAATCATTTGAAGAGAATAGGGTACACATAGAAAACCCAAGAGGCTGGGCATGGGGGCACACACTTGTAATCCCAGCATACAGGAGACTGATGAAGAAGGATCAAGAATTTCAGGGCTGAAGAGATGGCTCAGCAGTTAAGGTGCTTGCCTGCAAAGTCTAAGGACCCATGTTTCACTCCCTAGTCCCATGGAAGCCAGATGCACAAGATGGCACACACATCTGGAGTTAATTGTAGTGGCTGGAGGTCCTGGCATGCCCATTCTCTCTCCCTCTTTCTCTGTCAAATAAATAAATAAATTTTAAAAAAAGAAAGAAAGAATTCCAGTCCTGGAGAGATGGCTTAGTGGTAAAGGCATTTGCCTGCAAAGCCAAAGGAACTAGGCTCAATTCCCCAGGACCCATGTAAACCAGATGCACAAGGTAGCACATACGTCTGGAGTTCAGTTGCAGCAGCTGGAGGCCCTGGTGTGCCCATCCTTGCTCTCTCTTTCTGTCTGTCTCTCTGCTTCTTTTTCTCTGAAATAGATATAAATAAATAAAATAAAAACTAATTCTAGGTCATCCTGGAATAAGACTGTCTCCGAGAAGACACAAGAAGAAACATTGATCATTTAGTACACTCTGGCAGTGACAAAAGAGTAGAGAATAGAGTCTAGAAACAGCTTCTCATAGGTGTGGACCTTTGCTCTATGACAAAGGTGACATTGCAGAAAAGTGGGATAAGTTCTCAGAACATGGTCTTGGAGTAATTGGGTATTTGTTCTGAAAAAAAGGCATTTACCCAAAGTCCCACAATGGCTATGTGGTAAAGCCAGGTCTCTGAACCCACATGGGCTCATCCTTTGTACTCTGCTAGCCACCTTGTCACTCCCAAAGTAGTCGTGAGCAGTATGCCGCCTGTAATGGAAGTGCTTTGTCACCTACGAGGTGCTGTGACCCAAGTGTGCTGGTGCACGCCTTTAATCCCTCTAGGAGGAAGTGTGTTGGAGGCAGGCTTATGGGTGTTATAAACAGTTTCCCCTTGCCAGTGTTGGGCATACTCTCCTGTCCCTGTTGTCTACCTTATGTTGGCTCATGCCATTGTTTTCCCCTGTTATTGTGGAGCTTCCCCTTAAGCCTGTAAGCCAAAGTAAACCTCTTTTTCCCACAAGCTGCTCTTGGTTGGGTGATTTCTACCAGCAATGTGAACCTGACTGCAACACTACTCCTCATAAACTATAGCTGGAACCTAAGCTCCAGATCCCTTGGGAGGACATGAGGCTGGCCTTTCTCCCCAGCAAGGTGCTGAGGGCTGGAGAAGAGCAACCCCCTCCCCCTTGGACTGTAAAGGGTAATGCTTAGCCTCAGTGAGTGTGAGAAAATGGGAGCTAGGCCAGCAGACACCCTCAGGACGAGTCTGCTGCGTGATTCTGTGACCTGAACTTTGTGTGTCTGTAGCTTCCCCCCAGGAGGGAAGGCAGACTGAAAACAGAGAAGTTTCCAGAGAACCTTGCGTAAAGGCCTATTTCTCTGAGGATTCTGTGCCATGCCCTTGGGGTGAGGTCCCTCAGAACTGCCAGGGGCTTCCCTCTTCCTTCCTCCTGTCCCTGGCTTCCTGGCTTGACAAAGTGGACTTTTGGTTTTGGCCTTGAAGCTTTAGGGGAGGATGGGAGGCCTGTTTTAGTCCTCCCAACAGCATCCTTCAACCACCTGAAGGGCTAGAGAATTTAAAGGTTAAAAATCTAAGGGTCCAAGAATCACTGAAGACCCCAGACTCAAATAGTATGTAAAAACAAAGAGCATTTATTCTGCAGAATTAGCCAGTGGGGATCAACCATTCACACAAAATGGCGAGCACAGAGGAGCACGCAGGCCCCTCTTAAGCACAGCTAGGGGAGTTCCAGGCGGTTAGGCAATCTTCTGACATGATTGGCCAGGCAAGCAGCGGTTGTAGTTGTACGTCTCTTGATTGGCTGGGGCTAAAGTATGTGGAAGGGACATGTTTGGACAAGTCTCTAGGAACTGATTCAGCCCCAGAGCACAAAATGGTGGCTATCTTCTGTGGACTCAGCCCCCAGGGCACAAAATGGGGGCTATCTCTCCTGGCCACATGTCAGGGTCACTATTGATTAACATCTCACCCTTTGTTTGTGGTTTTCCCCAGAAGTCTTGCCTGCCTCTCCCGGAAGCTGAAACTTAGGCCTAGTTAGGGCGGCACCTTACTGAAGCCTGTCATGGCGTCAGTTTGGACCCTTCAGAAAACACTCCAGTTTTCTTAGCACCATAAGTAGGGAGCTCAGAAGGTCCCTCACAGCCTTTCCACACAGTTTCTAGATGGGGTTCAGAGAGATATAACCTGTCCTTGGTCACTCAGAAGTCAATCTGGTCTCCCAATCCAGGGCTTCCTCTGCTCCCTCTGGGGCTCACCCTCTCCAAAATGAGCCATGATTGGCCTCATCTGGCCGTGGGCTGGGATGTGCCATCACCTCAGAGGTAGGTGAAGTGGGGGCCAGGAAGGCTTGGCAGGCCTTGTTTCCCTGAAAGAAAAACACTGAGGGTGTGGGCCGTCAACCTGAAATAGAGTAGGCGCAAAACAGGGAAAATGCCCAGAGCCGTGGGGAGCCAGAAGAGCCAAGCTAACCAAACGACAGCCAAGCCCTGGGCCTACCAGAGACACGCAGCATCAGACAATGTTCAGAGCTGGTTGGAACACCTTGGGCTGGTGTCTGAGACACCTTGCCCGACAGTAGATTGGTCAGTGGGGAGATTTCTCCTGTCTCCAACATGCAGCCCTCTCCCCCGTGCCCAGTGTCACTGCGGCTGGGGAAGCATCTATCCAGACCAGCCGCATGAAGCGCGATCACTGAGGCCTGGGGTGGATGCAGTTAAACCCATCCGCTTGCTCTGTGGAGCTCTTGGTTCCCAGCCTGCCTAAGATGCATGAATCATCCAAACAAAACACAGCCTCGGGCTTCACTTAAGAAACTGCCTCGGGCTGGTAATGTTCAAGGGTTTGGACAGTGTGTGGCCCTTGTCCTTCTTTGGGGAGGGGGGAGGGCACGTGGTGGGGGAGGAGAGGTGCCCCGCAGGAAAGGGAAAGCCGGGCGAGGATCGCGCCTTCAGCCAACGCTGCCTGTCTCTCCACTTTCTCCTTCGGGGCCGTGAAGACTTGGGTCACATCCTGTACTGAGCCCTCCTGGACTAGAAGTGCTGGCCCCAGGCAGGACAGTCCAGGAGGGTGAAAGAGCTGTGTGGTCTGTGAACTGGTGTTACCCATGGTAACGCTTCTGGGAAAGCCCCATTTGTTCAGACCCACCTGGGTCCTCAGGCCCCTGGGACCTCCTTCCCTCCCTACCCCCACGCCTTCTTAACATCCTCGTAGAGAGTTTATGATAGCCTTTCCCAGGCAGACACATCATGGAAGCTTCAGGAAAATTTGCCAGTTTCCCCAGTCCTCTAAGGCCATGAAGGGGGGAAAAACTTCAATGAACAAAGCATGTGCGGTTTCACCGCAGAGATGCTCTTGGGTCGGGCCCTGGGTGCAGTGCTTCTCTCGGCAATGCTGCTGAGGCCAGCTCCCTTGCTGTGCTGTGGAAAGGCCTAGACGCTGGATAAGAAACTGACCCAGGGACCAGGAGGATCTTTGTCAAACCCAAAAACGAAGTCTCTGTGTGACCCTGTGTAGATCATGACCTCCCTGAGCATACGTTTGCAATGATGAGATTATTGAGTTGAGCATCATGGAGCGGAGGAACTACAACTGTAGAGTATCTGCAACCTCCCCACCTCCCTTCTTCCCCTTCTCTCTTCTCTCTCTCCTTTCTCCATGCTCTCCACCCCCCGCCCTTCCACCAGCAGCGCATTTGTGAAGCTGGGAAGCAGAGGGCTAGGGTGCTGGTATTGGCCTCCCTCTGCACGGTCACTCAGGGAGATCAAAGTTAGGTGGAGAACGCTCTGAAGACTGTATAGCGACCCAGTGGCCCTGGGTGGGTTCCCTCTGGTGGCTCTTTGTCTAAGGCTCTAATGCAGGAAGCTCCACCTGGCTGGTTTCCATGGAACTGAACAGCACAGGGTAGAGGCAGGTACCCAGTCCTTGCACCTCACCTGACAGGATCTAAGGACAAAGGCAGGTTCTCCAGCTGGTCATGGCCTGGCACATGCTTCTCAGGGAGGTACCAGGTTCCGAAGCACAAGCCAACTGTCCAGCATTCACATCTGGCCCGGAAATGAGTCTCTGACAGCTCCAGGCTCAAGTCTGTATTAAAATCCAGATGTCAGGGCCTGCATGGGCAGAATCCAGGGCTTCTGCGTCTAAGGCCAAAACACTACTGGCAACTGCGTCCTCTCATTTCCTCCAAGACCTCTCCTGTTCCTCCCAGGGGCCAAGTCTGGTACCTCCAGCCAATCTAGCCCTTCCAAAGCCAGGGCACAGTGCTCCCTTCCCAATTTTTCCTGTTTTTCAATGCAGAGTCTCACTCCAGCCCAGGACCTGGAACTAGCTCCAAGCTGGCCTTGAATTTATGGTGGGTGCTGGGATTAAAGGCATGTGCCACCATGCCTGGCTCCATTCTTAAAATTTACTTTTATTTATTAGAGAGAGAGAGGGAGAGAGAGAAAAGCAGATACAGAGAATGGGCATGCCAGGGCCTCTAGCCACTGCAAACAAACTCCAGATGCATGTGCCATCTTGTGCATCTGGCTTACCGGGGAACTGGGGAATTGAACCTGGATCCTTAGGCTTCACAGGCAAGTGCCTTAACCAATAAGCCATCTCTGCAGCCCCTTAAATATATTTTTATTTATTTATTTGCAAGTAGAGAGAGAGATTGAGACAGAGAGAGAGGGGGAGGGAGAAAGAGTTAAAGAGAGAGAGAGAGTGGGCATGCCAGAGCCTCTAGGTGCTGCACATGAACTCCAGATGCATGCACTACTTTGTGCATCGGGCTTTACATGGGCACTAGGCAATCAAACATGTTAGACTTTGCAGGCAAGCTCCTTGACTGCTGAGCCATCTCCCCAACCCAAATGTTACTTTAAAAATTATTTATTTATTTATGAGAGAGAGAAAGAGGCAGATAGAGCCAGGCATGGTGGCACACGCCTTTAATCCCAACATTTGGGAGGCAGAGGAAGGAGGATCCCCGAGAGTTTGAGGCTACACTGAGACTACATAGTTAATTTCAGGTCAGCCTGTAGTTAACTATGTAGTCTGGACCAGCCTGGACCAGTGAGCCCTACTTCAAAAAAAAAAAAAAAAAAAAAAAAACCAGCCGGCTGTGGTGGTGCACGCCTTTAATCCCAGCACTTGGGAGGCAGAGGTAGGTGGATTGCCGTGAGTTTGAGGCCACCCTGAGATTACATAGTGAATTTCAGGTCAGCCTGGGCTAGAGTGAGACCCTACCTCGAAAAACTAAAAAAAAAAAAAAAAAAAAAGGTGGGGGTGAGTTTCTTAGAATCCTTTTGTGATGAAACTTGAAAGCCACCAAAATGGTATATGGCTAATACCAAAGAATGAAAAACAGGAGAAAGATAGCTTTTATATAGGTGTGCCTTACTTTTCTATGGAGTGACTTTCTTTCCCTTACCCCTTAAAAATCTATATGAAGGGTCTGGAGAGATGGCTTAGCAGTTAAGGCACTCGCCTGCAAAGCCTAAAGATGTGGGTTCAATTCCCCAGTACCCATGTGAGGCCAGATGCATGAAGTGGAGTTCATTTGCAGTGACTAGAGGCCCTAGTGTACCCATTCATTCTCTCCTTGCAAATAAATAAAATATTTTTTTAAGTCTATATTCGGCCAAACATGGTGGTGCACACCTTTAATCACAGCACTCAGGAGGCCAAGGTAGGAGTATTGCTGTGAGTTCAATGCTAGCCTGAAACCACATGGTGAATTCCAGGTCAGCCTGGGTTATAGTGAGAACTTACCTTGAAAAACCAAAAGAAAAACAAATCTATATTAAAATATTTTGGGCTGGAGAGATGGCCCAGCAGTTAAAGGCACTTGCTTGCAAAGCCTGATGACTAGGGTTCAATTCCCCAGTACTCATGTAAAGCCGGATGCACAAGTGACATATACATCTCAAGTTTATTTGCAGTGGCAAAGGCCCTGGTGTGGCCATTTTCTTTAATCTATCTATCATCTATCTTTCTTTCTTTCTTTCTTTCTTTCTTTCTTTCTTCTTCTTCTTATTTGTTTTGGATTTTTGAGGTAGGGTCTCACTCTAGCCCAGGTTGACCTGGAATTCACTATGGAGTCTCAGGGTGGCCTCGAACTCATGGCAATCCTCCTACCTCTACCTCCCAAGTGCTGGGATTAAAGGTGTGTACCACCATGCCCGGCTTAATTTTTATTTATTTATTTTTTGATGAGAGAGCAAGAGAGAGAGAGAGAGAGAGGGAGGATTGGTTCAGTAGGGCCTCCAGCCACTGCAATTGAACTACAGACATGTGTGCCACCTGTGCATCTGGCTTATGTAGGACCTGGGGAGTCAAACATAGGTCATTAGCCTTTGCAGGCAAGTGTCTTAACCATTAAGTCATTTCTCCAGCCCTCTTTGTTTTACTTTTTCTATATCTGCTTGCAAATAAACAAATATTAAAAAAATAAAATATTGATGCAAGATTTTGAGTCTGGGGAAGGATTAAATTCCATAAAGATGCAGGAGATCCCAGGCCTATGGAACCTAACTTTTAGATTCTTATCTGAATTAGCAAAGAATTGAAAACACTCTCCAAGATGGGTATTCATGAATTATGAGGTTTATTTTAGGGAGAGTTAGTACACAGAGAGAAGGCTAGTAGGAAGTCCCAGCTGCTAGGAGAGGGAGAAGGTGGAGGAAGTCTCCCTCACATAGGGAAACCTCTGGAGACACACACACACACACCCAGAAGGCAAAGCACGAGAGCCCAAGTCAAAAAGACCCCGTCACATAGGGGTTTAGAAAAGACTAAGAGGGCTGGAGAGAAGGCTTAGTAGGCACTTGCCTGCAAAACCAAAGGACCCCAGTTCAAATCCCCAGGACCCACATAAGCCAGATGCACAAGGTGGTACATGCATCTAGAGTTCACTTGCAGTGGCTGGAGGCCCTGGTGCACCCGTTCTCTCTCTCTCTCTATCTGCCTCTTTCCATCTAGCTCTCTCAAGTAAATAAATAAATATTTTTTAAAATGGGCTGGCTTAGCAGTTCAGGCATTTTCCTGCAAAGCTGGAATTATATATATATAATTTAAAAGGAAAGACTAAGAGTTAATAGAGCATCCAGGGCTTAAAGAGAGATCACACAGCCGGTGTGATGGCACATGCCTTTAATCACAGCACTGAGGACGCAGAGGTAGGAGGATTGCTGTGAGATCCAGGCCACCCTGAGACTACATAGTGAGTTCCAGGTCAGCCTGGACTAGTGTGACACCCTATCTTGAAGCACCAAAAAAAAAAAAAAGAGGGAGAGAGAGAGAGAGATCACACATGTAGGAGAAACAAGATGCTCGCAGAACACAAGCAGGAAGACATCCTGTCTGAAAAGACATCCTCCTGGGAAGGGGGTGAGCTTACCAAAGAAAGGGCCGGGAGAGTCAAGCATCAGGAGAATGAAAAGGGACTAAGAGAGTTACAAACGTGCCAGGCCTACTTATGACTTAAGCATCTAATTAGGATGAGCCTTGTCATCAGACTCAGGTGTGAGGGAGAGACAGGACTGTTTGGTGGACTCAAGGAGCCAACCCACCACCTGTGCTACACTGAGGAAGCAGCAGGAAGTTGCTGCCCAGGAGTGTTCCTTGAAGCCATCTTGGATGAAACTGGATCAGATGGGGTTTCTAGTCCTGCCAAGGCAGGCAAGGTGACATCTGTGTTCTCCTTGGGCCTCTGTCCCTAGCTTACCACTTATAAAAAAGCTATTTTGGGGGCTGGAGAGATGGCTTAGTGGTTAAGCGCTTGCCTGTGAAGCCTAAGGACCTCGGTTCGAGGCTCGGTTCCCCAGGTCCCATGTTAGCCAGATGCACAAGGGGGCGCACGCATCTGGAGTTCATTTGCAGAGGCTGGAAGCCCTGGCGTGCCCATTCTCTCTCTCTCCTTCTATCTGTCTTTCTCTCTGTGTCTGTCACTCTCAAATAAATAAATAAAAAATTAAAAAAAAAAAAAGCTATTTGGGGGCTGGAGAGATGGCTTAGCTGTTAAGGCACATGCCTGCAAAGCCTAAGGACCCAGGTTCAATTCTCCAGGACCCACATAAGCCAGATGCACATGGTGGCACATGTGCCTGGAGTTTGTTTGCAGTGACTTGCGGCCCTAGCACACCCATTCTGTCTCTGTAGTAAATAATAAATAAATCTTTTTAAAAAAAGCTATTTTGGGGCTGGAGAGATGGCTTAGTGGTTAAGGTGCTTGCCTATGAAGCCTAAGGACCCAGGTTCAATTACCCAGTACTCACATAAATCCAGATGCACAAGGCGGCACATGCATCTGGAATTCATTTGCAGTGGCTAGAGGCCCTGGTGCACCCATTCTCTCTCTGCCTGTTTCCTTCCCTCTTTCAAAAGAAATTTTTTTTAAAGAAATATGCCTTTTAAAATATTATTTTATTCATGGGGGGATAGAGAATGATGGGTGTGCTAGGGCCTTCAGCCACTGTAAACAAACTCCAGATGCATGTACCACCTTGTGCATCTAGTTTATGTGGGTCCTGGGGAATTGAACCTGAGTCTTTGGCTTCACAGGCAAATGCCTTAACTGCTAAGCCATCTCTCCACCCCCTTTTTGTTTGTTTGTTTTTTGTTTTTCAAGATAGGGTTTCACTCTAGCCCAGGCTGACCTGGGATTCACTATGTAGTCTCAGTTGGCCTCAAACTCACAACAATCCTCCTACCTCTGCCTCCCAAGTGCTGGGATTAAAGGCGTGAGCCACCACACCCAGCTCCTTTTTTTTTAAATGTTCATTATATACATATATATTTATATTTTTTTATTTGACAGAAAGAGAGAGAGAGAGAATGGGCATGCCAGGATCTCCAGCCACTGCAAATGAACTCCAGATATGTGTGCCCCTTGTGCATATGGCTAATGTGGGTCCTTGGGATTTGAACCTGGATCCTTTGGTTTTGCAGGCTTAACCACTAAGCCATCCCTCCAGCTCTTCTAAAGTATAACAGGCAGAATTATAGAGTTGGTTAAGGTTTGAATAGTTATAGATTGTGTCATAAAATTTTGTGTATGTTTGGAATTCAACAATTGTATAAAATGGATTTGGAAGAGATTAAAATTATTTTTTTTTTTTTGGCTCAGCAGTTAAAGGTGCTTATTTACAAAGCCAGATGCACATAGAGGAACATACATTTGAAATTGTTTGCAGTGGCAAGTGGTCCTGGCATGCTCATTCCCTTTCTTTTCCATGAGACTTGTCTCCTTTTCTCATTAGATCATGGCAGTTTAGTCCAGTTCCTCTATTCTTTGGGTATATTAAATATAGCTAAATTAATTTCAGGAACTAACATAGATTGGATGGACATTTATTTAGCTTTCAAAGTGCTAAATCTCATATATATAATAAAGGTATCCCAAATACGATGAACTTTATAAAATTTTTCATGTCTTCATATTTAAGCAAAAAATGTTACTACATAATATAAATTTCTTTTTTATTATCTTGTTTTTTAAAGGTGAGGTCTCATTCTAGCTCAGGCTGACCTGGAATGCACTATGTATTCTCAAGGTGACCTCGAACTCATGGGGATCCTCCTACCTCTGCCTCCTGAGAGCTGGGATTACAGGCATGCACTGCCATGCCCGACTTCTTGTTTATTTTAAATTCTGTCAGCAGATCTTTCGTTGATATTTACTCTCTGTAGCCTCATGTGCCACTTAAATATGTAAACTCTATTATATCAGACTTTTCCAGATATCAGAATATTGTAATTTAACTTATACAAAGTCCATGATGTTTGGCTATCAGTAAGCATGCATTACCATGCCTGGCAAAAACTGTAACTTTAAGATGGTTCTTGTCTTGTTCATGCTGATTTTGCTAGATGATAAGCACTGAGGTTATAATCTAAATCTTATAAAAAGTGATTTACTGTGATTTTGTCCTTAGAAAAACTGAAAAAGCTCCCCATGTCTTAGGGAAACCCACTGTATACAAACAATGGTAATACAGTTTGTAAGCTTCATGTAATGGTCATAAATAGATATTTCTTTTATTTTAAATTTTTTTTCTCAATTTTTATTAACATTCCATGATTATAAAAAATATCCCATGGTAATACCCTCCCTCCTCCCACTTTCCCCTTTGAAATTCCACTTTCCATCATATCCCCTTCCCTTCTCAATCAGTCTCTCTTTTATTTTGATGTCATGATCTTTAGTTAAGCCTTAAAATTGTTCAATGGTGAGCCCAGCATGGTGGCACATGCCTTTAATCCCAGCACTTGGGAGGCAGAGGTAGGAGGATTATGTGAGTTTGAGGCCGCCCTGAGACTACATAGTGAATCCCAGGTCAGCCTGGACTACAGTGAGACCCTACCTTGAGAAACCAAAAAAAAATTTTTCAATGGCAAAAGGCACTTATTTAAGAAATTACTTTGTGTTTGTCATATTGTCTCTACTGTATGTTAAATCGGGCTTATTTTATTTTATTCTTGAGCCATATATAATCAGTCTCAGTCAAGGTTTCACTTAATTGTCTCATTTCTAATATCCTAAATTCATTGCTTATATACGAGATATTGATACAAAACATGAAAATACAAGCAATGTTAATATAGTTTGTCTAAGCTTCATGTAACAGTTACAAATGTTTCTTTAGTTAAGCCTTAGTTTTGCTCAATGGTAAAAGGTACCTACTTAAGAAATTACTCTCTAATGTAACTCAACAATGACTAAGTTTTATTTTATTCTTGAGCTATGTATAATCAGTCTCAGTCAAGGTTTCACTTGGACTAATAGGCTCCCCTGTCTGACAGTGACTTACAATACTAGACTCTTAACGCATGCCTTCTGCTTGTCCTTGATTAACTTCACCTAACCTGACCCCAGCTCCTACCACTTGCCTTAGCCAGAATCAGAGCTATTCCTCAGGCCCCTCTTTCCTTAGCCCTTACCCTATCTCATGCAGGGATAAGTACACTGCCATCCCCAATGGGCAAACTTAAAACTCTCTTGTGTTCCCACTCTTCCCTGATCCCAAAATGCCCCTCTGCCTCCTCTTGCCCCAAGCCCTCTATGCCTTGCCTCTGAATGCTCATCCTCCCTTTATGCTTGGTGTTTTGATGTCATAACTGTTGACAAGAGTAGTAACAAGCTCCTTTAGTCTCCCTCTGTCTTCTCACAGGGTGCACAGAGCCCATCTCCCTCACCTTCTCTATAACAGTGTCTGCCAGCGACTGCCCTGAAGCCAGCTGGATACAGGGATGGTATGAGAGAAGTCTCTGCTTCGCTCAGGACCAAGTCATAACAACGTGCTACACAGGCGCTATTGATCTCACCACTCTGCCACCTCTAGCCACCAGGAAACTGCCTCCTCATCACCTAGCCTTCATCTTTTATCAGTAACAAAAGGCTAGAATGTTAGGTCAAGACAAAAATGGAGTCACAGTAGGAGGGTGACAGACACAAGGAAGTGGGTCATCCACATTCCTCAAGGAACCACCCAGCCATTATCCCTTCCTTGCCTAATAAAGTCCCAAGTCTATGTTTCCTGCCCCCTTATCTCCCAGGTCACCTGGTCGCTGTTCTGGTCTCACACCCTAGCTATTTGAAATGGCCAATGACTTCTTTTTCCTTCCTCACTCACCTTCCCCCAACCCAAGAGCTCTATATACTCCACTATCTGTAATCTCAAAGTTGGCTGTGCCCTGCTCTTGAAAGTCAGTCCTGGCAGCTCATGTTTTTCCCCCAAATAAAAGCTTCCATCTTTGCCTCAGGGTGGTCTCCGTGGTCTTGGTCACTTCTGAACCTTACAGCTGGTGCTGTGACTCGGATGGAAAAACTTCCGACTCCCATAGCTCCCCAAAGAACTCAAATCCCTTAAATCAGAAAAGAAACACCTCATGGCTATAAAGATAGAGACATTTATTCATGTTACATTACTGCATTTCAAAGGCAGAAATACAGTTGTCTGTTTTGAACACCAAAGTCAGATACCCCTCCTCCCAATAGTAAAGACACAATTTGCATACACAGGAAATCGCAATACACAGCGTAACAGGTCTCTAGGACAGAAGCACTGTCATCCTAGCTGCCCACACCCAGCCCAGCGGAGACACTGCCAGGCTGAAGGCCAGCACAGCATTTCCTTTGCCCTTTGGTGCCTCTGATCTTTCCCAAAGGCCACTTTACATCGGTCACCAGCAATAGGATATACAGAGAAAGGCACAGCATGTGACGCCATGGTCATAACTCCCAGACGAAGTAAACGCTCCCCAGACTCTCCGTGAGGATGCTGACGGCAGGCAGCATCTCACAGGCCAGGCCCAGCAGTGCCTTGGTTGTACCTGGGCCCTGGGAGAGCCCCCCTGAGAATGCTGGTCAGGAGTAGGGGAACAGGCAAAGCAGAATTTTCCTTGGTTCTTAGAATGAACCATATACTTAACATGAACAAAATATAAGAGGGACAAAAAAGAGAAAAGGTAGAATTGTGTTTCCAGCACAGGAGGTAATACAGAAGCTACCACTCAAGGCATTTGTCTCCTTTCTTTTAAGGCACTTTGGAAAAGTCAGGATCTGGAGTCAGAAAAAAGGCCTTTGCATTTCCCCTAGCTCCTTTCAGTGCAGCCAGTCTTACTTTTAATGACCTTGGTAAGGCATGAGGAGCCCACAGAAAAATACTCTTTGCATAGACTGTTGCTTTTGCAGGAGGAGATAGTTTCTAACCAATACAAAAGCTCCTGGAAAAAGCAGCAAGTAGGAATCTGATATGCTCAAAGCAATTCAAATACAGGTAGGATCAGGGCCAGCCATCAGCTCAGTCTCTGCATGCAGAGCTGGTGCAAGAACTAGGGCAAGGGTGGGGTCCTGGCTTCCACAAGCAAAGGGCTGGGTTCTGGATTAGGCAGCTGAATTTAGGATCTCAGGCTGGGCCTGGCAAGTTGCTTGGTGTTCACTGCATCTCCTTTTATCTCACTCCAAGTCCCAGGCAGCTATACATCCCCAAAAGGGGCATGTTTGTGAATGACAACCCTGTGGGCTGGCCTCAAAGGGTGAGAGCACCTTCTAAAACCCTGAGGGGGCCGGGAGAATGAGAAGATTTAGGCACCAGAATTCTCAGGAGGAATGAGTGGGTACAGCTGAATTTTCTCGATCTTTAATTAAAAGGCACAATGAATAGTCTTTTTTGATCCTGAGTGCCACAGGCCAGTTTTACAGAATGAAGCAAAGGTAGAAGGGGAAAGGGAGGCAGAACAGTAAAAGGCAGGGCCAGGCAGGAAAGAAGAAAGTGTGGGTCAGGGAGTACAGCCCAGAGGCTCTGGGAGGGAGGCCATCCCTGCCAAAACAGAGGTTACTTGCCACTCTCACCCCAACTAGGGAGGCGGGAGGCGCTAAGTGATGGTAAACAAACTGCTGTTATTTTCAACCCCACAGCTTGGGGGCCTGAGGGGTCAGTTCCAGGAGGCTGAGGTTCCTTCCTCCCAGCCCTCCTGGGAGGGGCAGAGGCTATCTCCTGGGCGCCTGACCCAGAGGTCTGGCAGGATAATGCTGAGTAGGAGGCCTTGCCCTCATCAAGGGACCCAAAGGGGATTTTGCTCTTCATGAAATCTGGCCTGCCAGCTAAATCAGAGGCCATGCTTGTGGCCATTACAGCATACATTATATTTCCCCCTAAAAAATACTCAATTCCCTCCCTATATTTAAAATACCACAATAAAAAATACATAGGAAATTCAAGTTTACATAGCATGCCCAGAAAAATAAATTGTCATGACTTAACACTAAATAACTATTCAAATTTGGATCAACACAAAAATCAAAAGCTATAGAATAATTAGAACTTGATTTGTTCTTTAAAATACTACAAACTACTTAAAAAAAATTCTTTACCTTCAGAAATCAGACAATCAACTAGAGACAGGCCCCTGGGAGGGAGAGCACCCAGGGCTTCCGCCCGGATGCTAGCTTCCCGGGGACCCACACGCTAGCGGGACAGAAAGTTCAAGGCTCAAGTTTTTAAATTCTTTTGCTACGAAAACACACACACATATACACACAGTGATTGTAACAGTTGCATACCACTGAAAGAAGGTGGGAGAGGGGTAAAACATGGTTGAATTGTTGTGTTTCTCTGTTAAAAAAAAAATGACAGCAGAAGAATGTCATGCCTATTTGAATTCAGTCAGCAGCAGTCTCCAATTTTTCATGAAGTAATAACATCGCCATTTAAAGCAAAGTTCTTAACCATTTCATAATTTAGCAGATTTAACAGTGGGAACGTGCCCCACAGTCAAATTCTGAGCTGTGTATAGTTCTGACTCTTTGGGGTGACACTGAACATGTTCGAGAAGACCCCCAAAGGCTGATGGTCACTGAGAAACTCCTTGAATGCCGAGCCAAGTTGGGGGCAAATCATTCCACTCCTTCTGACCATCTCGAAGGGGTCTGAATGACGAGTGAAGGGCCCTGTGTCACTTAGACTGTACAAATGAGGGGGACCAGCCCAGACGACTGACAGAGACACACACCAGAGGTCCCTGGCCATTTTCAGGTCTCTTATTTGTACCAAAATGCTAGCTTGGTGTCCCGATGTCCACTGTGATTTTGGTATACAATGGGTATCTCTTTATGTCCAACACCTGGTAAGTAAGTGAGTTCAAACCATCAAAGCGCATAGTCTCCTTTGTGTGGGCAATCCGGTCAAATCTACCAGGAAAGAAAGGACAAGGGAAATATGTCAAAATAGAGGTCTTAGGAAACTGCTGAACACTTACACTTCTTCCCCAGTTACCCTTTTCTTTCTTTTTTTTTTTTTTTTTTTTTGAGGTAGGGTCTCGCTCTAGCCTAGGCTGACCTGGAATTCACTATGGAGTCTCAGGGTGGCCTCGAACTCATGGCAATCCTCCTACCTCTGCCTCCCGAGTACTGGTATTAAAGGCATGCGCCATCACGCCCGGCTCCCAGTTACCCTTTTCCTTGCGCCTCTCCCATAGAATAAGCACCTCCATTTCACTGGAGGCACGGCGCCCTGTGCAGAGCCTCCGTCCTGCAGCCTGCTCCACCCTGAAGACAAGAATGCTCGCTGCGGGGCTGAGGAGACTGCTCAGTCAGAAAAGCACTTGTCCTGCAGTGCAAGCTTGAGGACGTGAGTTCAGATCCCGTGTAAAAGCTGGGCTCAGAGGTACCTGGCTGTAACCCCAGTGCTGGGGAGGTGGAGATTGAGGATCTCTGGGGTTTGCTGGCTAGCTTATCCAGCCAAATCAGTGAGCTCTAGGTTCAGTGAGAGAACTTGTCTCAAAAAAACTAAGGTACAGAGCAATTGAGAAAGACACGACATCAATCCCTGGCCCCCACACATGTACACGTATGCATGCACATGTACACATACAAAAAAAAAAAAAACAACAAACTGCACACAGAACATACCTCTGAGGATTGGGCTCATTTTTCTTGTCTCTTGAGTGTCGGATCATGCGACACCTCCCTATCACAGCATTTGGGCGAGATATTGACATGCCTTTGTGAACTAGCCTGCAAGGAGTAAAACGATGAGTCATTACCACAGAGCGGCCCTGAGATGTGGGTTTGGTAGCCGCGCTGCAAGACTGTGGCTCCATCTGCCAGTTCAATCACCGTTCTCACTCAGCCCAGCGTCATTTGTGACCCAGCACAGGATGGCCAGGGTTAAAACTCAACACTCCGCCATATCCTTTCATTACAGACTCTAGTTTGTGGGGTTTGCCCTCATGCAACTTTTAGAGTGGAAGCTCAGAACATAGTGCCAAGCTGGAGGTAAAAAGGGGAAGGTAGGGACTGGCCCAAGGGAAGAAGGAAGTGAATCAGCTAGAGGAGGCCAAACAGGATCAAGTTGTAGGATGAGTGTCTGTCAGGGCAGTCTGGGCGGCAGGAGAAAACACAGGTGAGGGCAAACACAATGCTCAGGGACCAAGGTCAGCTTCCACAACCAGATGAAAAAAGGGTGCAGGAAGAAGGAGCAGGGGATGAGGTGGAAAAGATGTCCTACTCAAGAGCTTAACACCAGACAGTGCCCGAGTCAAAGGGACACAATGCAACCATGAAGCGGTAAGAAGTTCAAGAATGGAAGACAGAGAAGGAGACTGGAGGTAGCCAGAGCAGGATGGAGGATTCTGCATGGGCTGGAGGCTTGGGATGAGTAAAGAGCAATCCTTACAGAATAACCAAAGCCTTAACTGTTTTTAATGTTTTTGTTTTTTTTGAGGTAGGATCTCACACTAGCAAGGCTGACTTGGAATTCACTATGTCGTCTCCCGGTGGCCTTCAACTCACGGTGATCCTCCTACCTCTACCTCCCAATTTCAGTTTTAAACTGGGCATAGTGGTGCACACCTTTAATCCCAGCACTCGGAAGGCAGAGGTAGGAGGTTTGCCATGAGTTCAGGGCCACCATGAGAGTTAACCAGGTCAGCCTGAGCTATGGTGAGACCCTACCTTGAAAACACACACACACACACACACACACACACAAACACACCAAAAAAAAAAAGTTTGGGTCTATGTCAAATTCTCACACACTGGTAACCTTGAATGGTAAGACTGTTGCTCTGATAGACACCTCTGTTAGCAGGTCAAATAAATATGCTCGAGGGCTGGAGAGATGGCATAGTTTTTTTCATTTTTAAAATATTTTATTTATTTATTTGAGATAGACAGACAGAATGGGTGCACCAGGGCCTCCAGCCACTGCAAACTCCAGATATGCATGTACCACCTTGTGCATCTGGCTTACATGGATTCTGGGGACTCAAACTTAGGTCTTCAGGCTTTGCAGGCAAGATGCCTAAGCCATCTCTCCAGCCCCCCCACCAATAAAATATTTAAAAATCAAAACTGAACAAACAAATAAATAAATAAATAAATGCTCTCCAGTTCAGGAAAATTGTACCTGGTATGTTTTGGTGTCAAACTCAAGGGATGAGTTATGAGTTCAGACTGGCTCACAGTTTTTTTTTTTTTTTTAACGACCTTCAATGACAAGAGATAGGCTTACCAGTTTTAAAAGGGTCCTGGAATGTGGATGGGATAAGACTGGACATGGTATGACTGTGGGCCAGGTGGGTCCAACACAAAAGTTCATTAGACTACTCTGTCTTTTCTTGTATACAGTCAAAATCTTCCAAATTAAAACTACAGCACAAATATTCTGTTAGGAGAGTTAGGACTCTGCCCAAGGAAACACTTTATATTGAAAAGGGTCCACAATGAGATACTAAATGTTTGCTTGTTTATTTCTTTCTTTCTTTCTTTCTTTTTTTTTTTTTTTTTGAGGTAGGTAGGGTCTCACTCTAGCCCAGGCTGACCTGAAATTTACTCTGTAGTCTCAGGCTGGCCTTAAACTCACAGCAGTTCTCCTACCTCTGTCTGTTGAGTGCTGGGATTAATGGCATGTGCCAACACATCTAGTGATGTTTTGTTTTGTTAAAAAAAGGTTCTCCTCAGGCATGGTGGCACACATCTTTAATCATAGTACTCAGAAGCAGAGGTAGGAGGATCCCTTGAGTTTGAGGCCACCCTGAGACTACAGAGTAAATTCCAGGCCAGCCTGGACTAGAGTGAGACCCTACATTGAAAAAAAAAAAGAAAGAAAGAAAGAAAGAAAGAAAGAAAGGTTCTCATGGTATAGCCCAGGTTGACCTTGAACTTGTAGCAATCCTCTTGACTCAGCTTCTCTAACACTAAGATTACTGGTATATACCACAACATCCAGCTAAGATGTTAATTTTCTTTTCTTTTTTTAAAGTTAGGGTTTCACTCTAGCTCAGGCTAACCTGGAATTCACTACATAGTCTCAGGATGGTCTAGAACTCAGTGATCCTCCTACCTTTGCCTCCTGAGTGCTGAGATTAAAAGCGTACACCACCACACTGTGTAGCAGACACTGAAGTTTTGCAGAGGATGTCATAGGTTTATTTTTTTTTTATTTGCATGTGTACGTGTGTGTGTATATACATAGAGGAGCAACAGGAAATGGAACACCAGATGTTTGTGCCACTTATTTTTGTTGTGTGCCACTTTTTGTACCAAATTTTAGGAGTATTCTGGAGAACTGAACCTAGGCTGACAGGGTTTGCAAGCAAGTGCCTTTAACTGCTGAGCCATCTCCCCAGTCCTGATGTCACAGGTTTATTCCTTTAGTACAAAATGTCATTTATAAAGTCAAAGGAGGGGCTGGAGAGATGGCTTAGTGGTTAAGCGTTTGCCTGTGAAGTCTAAGGACCCTGGTTTGAGGCTCAACTCCCCAGGACCCACATTAGCCAGACATACAAGGGGGCGCATGCATCTGGAGTTTGTTTGCAGAGGCTGGAGGCCTTGGCATGCCCATTCTCTCCCTCTCTCTCTCTCTCTTTATCTGCCTCTTCCTCTCTTTTTGTCACTCTCAAATAAATAAATAAAAACAACAACAAAATTTTTAAGTCAAAGGAAATTTGTCCTTCCAGTTGGTTCTCATTTTACATCTTCCAAGGCGATTATAACATCTCAGGAGCCCCTTTTTCTAAGGACCCTGCTCAGCACCTATAGGACACAAGGGTTGAGAGTGGGAATGCTTCTCTCCTGAGATCAGTCCTTACAGAATAATCAAGCACTGATTCAAAACCTGGAAGTGGGCTGGAGAGGTGGCTCAACAGTTAAAGCACTTATCTGCAAAGCCTAATGACCTGGGTTCAAATCCCCAGTACCCACATAAAGTCATATGTACAAAGTGGTGCATGCATCTGGAGTTTGCAGTGGCTGGAGGTCCTGATATGCCCATTCATATTCTCTCTCTTCATAAATAAAACAATATAAAAACCTGGAAGTGAAAATGGACATGTGAGAAAGTGATATAACCATTACCTGTTAAAAATGTCATCATCTTCTCCTCCCCAGCCCCAGTAATTATTAGGAAATCCATTGATGGCAAGAAACTGTTGTTTACTGAGAGCAGAGACTCCTCCAAAATACTGAACATATGGCAAACTGGGGAAAAAAACATATGCATAGCATGGTCAGTAAGTTTGACATCCCAGGTAATGACTGCTGAACACATACACATTTTTAACATATTACTTAGTCATTGCGATTTACTGATGGGGGGAGTTATGAGGGCTTGCTTTGTTTAATTTGCTTTTAAACCAGGGCTCAGTTTATCTTAGAGGCACACAGATACCCAAACATAGACCCTTCCTCTTTCTAAAAATATGCTGCTGTTCCTATGGTTATCTTGAAAGCCAGTCAATGAGCAGTCCTAAGTCCAGTCCTTCCCCTGTGGCTTGTGAATCTGCTTCCCAGATACCCTGTTCCTGCAAAGAAAATCTTATCAAGGAGGCTCCAAATCTGAGATTGCCTTCAAGTCCCTGAGCTCACACCGTCCACTTGTTTTCTTGCCCCATTCAGTCTACCAATCTAGCTTTTGTTCTTCTAAAGGCATATGACTTAAACATTAACCTTAACAATAGAGGCATCAGACCTGGAAATTTCCTCCAATATTTTCTTTCACATTTATATTTTATCTTGACTTAGCAAAATATAAACTGATCATTTATTTTCCCATATTTCCAAGCAGTAGGACACCTGGGTTCTTGTCTCGCTCATTCTCAACATTTATGTATTTGCATTTGAAGTTCCTCAATGGTTATGAAGGGTAGATTCCCACGGGACACAGAGTAAGTACTGAAGAGAAATGTCAAGAATCAAGATATGCCCAAAGGCCATACAAAGGCCGTTCTGTGGGTCTTTTAAGGACTTTTTTGTGTCAACCCTCACTAAATGCAACCCCAAACCACACTCAGGCTTTTACTGGAAACCATCACAAAAAACTGAGGAAAATTCTAGCCAAATCATATAAATCATATAAAAGTCATCATAATAATTATTTCCTTCCTTTCTTCCTCTCTCCCTCCATTTCTTCCCTTCCTCCCTTTCTTTCCTTCTCCTTCTTTTGAAAATTCTTTTCCACAGGGATGTTGTGTGTGGAGATAGGGTTTTACTTTGTAGCCCAGGTTGGCCTTGAATTTTCAGCTTAGTCTCACTAAATTTCTAGGCAAGACTTGAACTCATGATCCTCCCACCTCAGCTTCCCAGTTGCTTCACTCACAAGTTAAAATCCACAACCACATAATGAACACCAGCAATCCCACTGAGGAGGATCCTCGGAGTAATGGTGGCAGGGAAGAGGGAGACAATGGTACCAACACATGATGTGTCCACACAAGAAAAAAAAAAACAAAAAACTTGGGTGGTCACTTAGACCTCATCCTGTCTCACCCTCACGCTTTAAGGAAGGAACAAGAGGAGTCAGAGTATGAACATGTCAAAGAAAAGGTAGGGAGAGAAGGGAAGGCAGACAGGTGAAAAATAACTGCTGAAGAGCCTAGGCATGATCTTCCCCTGGAAAAGAGCCAGTTCGCACCTAAACAGCTTGGACTTCAGTAATAAGTGACAGCAGACTTAAAAAAAAAAAAAAAAAAGCAACCATTTCTTTAAGGTGGCATTCTCCTGTAAAACCTAGGAGCACTCCTGGGTAGAGAAACTACATTGCCTAGCTCACATGTATAAAAGCAACACATCTACTGCAGATTTCGGGCTGAGTATCTCTTACCTAAATCCAAACTTGTCCATCGCGACAGAAATGTGCCGTGGCTGTGAAAAGCACCTGTAGGCATTGTGGTCATCCATTGGAATGAGGTCTACGTCGCTGAACACAAAGCAGTTGTAGTCATAGTCCTTCAAGGCTTCTTGAAAGCCAATGTTGAGGAGCTTAGCACGATTGAACATAGTGTCTCCAGCCTGATGCAAAAACAAACGTCGCGTCAGATGCCATAGGCCGCGGAGCAGAGGTTTCATAGGGACTGGTGAGTTGACACATGGTCATTAGCTAACTGCTGGGCCTCACTTTTCTGCCCTTTATTTCACAAATCAATGCTGAGCGTCAGCCTCTGAGTCAGCAGTCCCACTTGTAGGCGTCTGTCTTGCAGGACTTGCATGTATGGGAATATCTGTGAACGCTGGTGCTCTCTGGGATGTGTGCACTGCAGCGGAAGACTGCAGGCAACTACACAAGCGTCAGTGGGAAACTGGCTAAACAAGTCAATGAATTAGGGCTGTTAAAAAAAATAAATAAGGGCCACACACGGTGGTGTACACCTGTAATCCCAGCACGCAGGAGGCCAGAGCAGAAGGATCATGATTCTGAGGCCAGCCAGGGTTACGTAGTAAATTCCAGAGCAGCTTAGGACACATAGTGAAGCCCTGTCTTTTTCTTTTTTTGTGTGTGTGTGTGTGGGGGGGGAAAGAGGGTCTCTCATTGTTGCAAGTAAATCTCGTCCAGCTTTATGTGGGTGGTTGGGTGACTGAACCCAGGCTGTCAAGCTTCTAAGCAAGTGCCTTAACCACTGAGCCACCTCCCCAGGCCCAAGTGCAGCTTTTCCTGAGGGCACTACTCAGGTCTTCATGCCTGTATAGCAAGTGCTCTTACGCACAGCCCATGAAACCCTGTCTTAATAAATAAGCAACAACAAAAAAAAGGAGGTCCAACTCAATCTTAAAAAATGGTGAAAAAGGCATTTTAACACATTTTAATAAACTAACTCCAAAAAAACATATAGGAAGCAGTGGCAGTTGGGTGCCTTTTCATTTTTATGCTTCCTACAGTCTGACTGCCACATTGTGGGTCTTCCACACGTCTGTCAGACACTAAACTAGGTACTAGAGGAATACAGTTCACTCTCAGTGTAGGGTAGGAAGCAGTCACAATCACATCATGACAGATTTAAAGGACACCAAAAGAAGAGGGGACCCTGCTTCAGGGTACTGACCACTGGGGCCAAAGCACCAAATCTGTTGGTACAAAGTTGTTTATTTTCATTTTGTCTTCACTAAAATACAGGCTCTATAAAAGCTCATGCTTTTTTTTTTTAATTCCCCTAGTACCCTAGTGTCATAAAATAAAGAGCTTAATACTTGCTGGCTGGCTGGATGCATGTATGAATGATGGATGGATAGATGAATGAGCTAAGGACGAGTGAAAACATGCAATGGTAGATGGCCACACCTTCTGGAAAGCTCCAACCAAAACAGCCCCTTGGAAGTTACTATGCATTTGGGTGTCTGTTCCTGTGGCTCGGGGTTAGTAGGGAGGATGCCCACTCTGCTACCGCCACTTCTTACAGGTAGTTCACCAAGCCCTTCAGCAAGTGCCCGCCTCATCCTGACCTTGCAGCACTGCCGCAAAGACGTGAAAGTTCAACTGTGGAAGTCAGTCTCACTTGTGTGGTTTTTAAAATATTTTACTTGAGAGACAAACTCCTGTCCTTAGGCTTTACAGGCAAGTGTCTTAACTGCTGAGCCATCTCTCTAGTTCCCACTTACTGCTCCCCCCACCCATATATCTAGGGATCAAGAGAACAGGGCCCTTTACTTTGGCTATCACCAGTCCATCAGGGGCCAAAATCCACTCATCATCTCAGAAGTAAGCGATGCAAAGTCCTCTACATGCAGCTAGAAGACTTGGAAACTGGCACTCCACATGCTGGCCATCAACCCCCAGGTACATGACGCAAACAAACTACTTACAGTCAAGTACCAGGAAGTCAGAGAACAAATCAAAGAATAGTGGATGAATTTATAAACCACCAGACACACGAGTTCCTTTCGTAAGTTCCTAACAAAGCACTCTAACCATACATGGATGAGGGAGAAGGCTGTGCCAAAAGGCACTGTGTTCTTTGGCTGCTCCACCAGGAAAGTCAATCTTGAATTCTGGGTTCGGCTAATTCCATGTAGGTCATGAGGCAAAACAGTTCCCACTTCAGGAATTGAGCAGGAACACTATGAAGTTATTGGGGTTGCTGTGGTATTGCTGATAGCCACTGGGGGAAGGGGAACAAGTCCAGGACAAGTGCCTCTGCATTCATGGCCTTCACCTCAACCCAGACTTCTTTGTGTTTAAGTTTATTTGAGGGCGCAGGGCAGATAGAGAGAGAGAGGGAGTGAGAGGAGCATACGGGGCCTCCAGCCACTGTAAATGAACTCCAGACACATGTATCACCTCGTGCATCTGGCCTACATTGGTCCTGGGGAATTGAATCTGGGTCCTTAGGTTTTGTAGGCAAGCACTTTAACCGTTGAGCCAGCTCTCCAACCCCTCAGACTTACTTTCCTTTTTTTTTTTTCCCTCGGTTTTGTTTTTGTTTTTATAGGTAGGGTCTTGCTCTAGCCAAGGCTGACTTGAAATTCACTATGTAATCTCAGGGTGACCTCCAACTCATGGTAATCCTCCTACCTCTGCCTCCCGAGTATTGGGATTAAAGGTGTGTGCCACCATGCCTTATTGTTACTTTTGAGACCAGCTCTTGCTATAGAGCCCTAACTGGCTTGTAACTCACTATATAAACCAAGCCGACTTTGAACTTGTGGTCAATCCACCTGCTTCTGCCTACTGAGGGCTAGAATTATAGGTGTGTGCCATTACATTAAGACATACTTTTTTTTGTTTGTTTGTTTTTGGCTTTTCAAGGTAGGGTCTCACACTGGTCCAGGCTGACCTGGAATTAACTATGTACTCTCAGGGTGGCCTCGAACTCTCAGCGATCCTCCTACTTCTACCTCCCGATGCTGGGTTTAAAGGCATGTGCCACCACGCCCGCAAGACACACATTTTTATTCCCACTTATTAGCCATTTGACTTTGGGCAAATCACACTGTTAGGTCTCAGTTTCCTGCTTTGTGACATAGGCATGATACCAGATGGGTTGTATTAAATAACATAATGCCTAAAAGGTATCAGCACCTGGCCTGGTAACAAGTCAGCTATGATCACAGTTATAAGAAGAGGTTTCTCCACCCATTTTGAGCCATCATCTGATGGTCACATCAGACTACTTCTCAGGTTCTAGGATGATTTTCTAGTTCTTAGGGACTCCCTTGGGTTTTAGTGTTTGCCTATGTCCCTCCCGAGTCCTTTCAAGAGTCCCCCTTCCAATCCTGCTTCTCTGACACACAGGGACTTTCTAAAAAGGATTAAGGCTTAACTGAATTAGTCTAAGGCTCACATGATTAGACTCAAGCAGAAGAAAGCCAGAGCTCTTTCCAGACTGAGACCATGTGGGAAGGCGTGGTGAGGGGTCAGCACACTGAAGTAAACATCCCTTTGAACAAAGACCCTGCCTTTTGAGCAAGATTTGAGCCAGTGCCTTGCTATTTAGCTCAGGCTGGCCTCAAACTCATAGTAATCCTCCTGTCTCAACCTCCTAAGTGCTCAGTACAAGGCATGTGCCCAGCACAAGCAAGCTTTTAAAAGTGGGCTTCATCTCACAGTGGTTGGCAAGATTTAAGTTATCCCTTTCATCTAGGGTGCTGGCTGCTATTAGAGGGAGAAAATAGGAAGAAAGAAGAAAGGCCAGCAAATAGCTTAAAATCTTCAAATGACTGAGCAGAGGCTGATGTGGGTAGAATGAGACCAAATTCCGAGGGTTAGAAAAGAGTTGTGGGTTCAGAGAAAGTCATCGCATGGTGAGAACATTTGTAAGGGCTATGAAGATAAAAGAACATTCCAGAAACTGCAAGAAATTTGGCTGGGTGAAGCCAAGGAATCCTGGAAGGTAGAGGTGGTACTTTTTAGGCTCTGTCTTTGTTTAGACTACAGGGAGCCTTCAACCATGTTTTGCATATTGAGGAAGGATTTGTGTCTCCACCCAAGTAAAGGCGCAGAGACTAGCTAAGGTATGATTCATGGGCGCATGCATGCCTAAGTAATAAATGGTGGGTAAATTGAAAATTCCTTCCCTCAGGACTAAGAGCAAAGGCTCCAGCTCCCCTTCTTGCTTCACCTGCGCCCACTGCAGTGGCAAGCAGCCTTGGGGGCGGGGCAGGGATAATCAGGACAGGTATCTAACCCCAGGAAAGTCACTGGGGTGGTTACGGAGGGGGAGGGCTAAGGTACCTTTTCCCCAACTGCAATAGGAGACAGATGATTAATTGCAGAAAGCCATGGCCCATCCTGTCCAGCTCCCAAATAGCCAAATAGCTTCTAAAAGATCTATTCTGTCCTTTCCTGGAATGCAGGCCCTCTTGTGTGACCAGCAGCTATATCCCCAACCACCCCACTGGTTGAGGACAGGACATACTTGGGTTCTCCTCATTCAAAGACACAGCAACACAGCAGCTATAGGGTTGTTCCAGGACTCAATGAATCGGAATTTCTGGGATGAGAGATGCAGTGGCTTTCACACACATGCTGTGAGAAGCACTTCTACCTCCACCGTTATCCCCAGGACCACAGGGCCACAGATCCAGATGCAGCTCTGTAGCCTGTGACAATGCTTGCTGAACATCCCTGTGTGCCTTTCTGTGCCCCCACAGATGGCAAGGCTGAGAAGGTGGTGACAGCTGGGGCCAAAGACGCTCTAGCCGGGCATTCTCGCAGGCTTCAGTGGAGATCTGGGACCAGAAGAGGTGATGCCCAGAGGACCTGAAATTCTACAGATGCTAATTTGTGAAGGGCTAATATCCACTTTCCTTTGAGTTCATAGCAGCTGTTTTCTGATTTTTAAACATAGTAAGATGGAAGTCCTGAGCTTAGACAGACCTTAACAGAACTTGAATCTAAGGCTTTTAAAAATTTTTTTTTAAGATTTATTTTTATTTATTTATTAGAGGGGGACAGACAGAGTGAGAATGGGCATGCCAGGGCTTCCAGCTGCTGCAAACAAACTCCAGACTCAGGTGCCACCATGTGCATCTGGCTTAAGTTGGACCTAGACAATTGAACCTGGATTTTTCGGCTTTGCAGGCATTTGTCTTAACTGCTAAGCCATCTCTGCAGTCCCTGAGGCTTGTTTTAGAAATGGACCTTTCTGGATGAGGGTCCCAGCTGAGGAGGCAGCTCTCCCGTGACTAAAGCAGTCTCTTACAAGGCCAAATACATCCTTGACCTCCACTTCCCAGGAGCACAGGGTGGAAGAGCTAAGGAATGTGGGGTCGGGCGCCAGAGGCAGAAGTGGAGCAGGATACCCACTTCTCTGGGCCTGAGCCACTGAGGCCTTTCTATCTCTGCACAGAACAGGGGCACTAAGCATTTTCAGGACGTGTAAGAGACAAGCTGGAAATAAAGACCTCTTTCAGAAAACAACTACCTATTTGTATATAAATCTATAGAAACGTACAAACAGTTTCTTAACCTTTAATCCCATGCCTTTTCACATTTTCATGTAGCCTGTGGAAGTAAATGCAGAAGAAGTCAACACAGAATAAACTTCACACTCTCAAGATGCTCATGAATACACTATCCGCAGTTTTCTACTAGAGAAAAGGTTAATTATGCTCGAGTTCAATGATCAACCACAGTGAAGGTATGGCAAGTCATGAACATGAAGACTGAGACAGCATGAGGACGCTAATGATATGGAATTTAAGAAATGAGGTGTATACACTTCTATACATACAGCAGGAGCTCTACTGTGGTTTATTTAAAGGTGGCAAAGTCTCTCAGCCCTCTGCACAGTGAGTTGGCTTCCAGCAATCTTGGTGTTTCCAAGCGAGCCCACGGCAGCCCTGCGCTTGCCTAGGAGGCCCCAGCGCGGGCAGACAGCACGCTCACAGGGGCATTCACACAGCTTCCTCTGGCCAGTGGGGCCAGCCACTGAGTTGGATGTGAGGACATTACCAGGGTGGCAGTGGTGGTAGCGGTGGCGGCGGCAGCAGCAGTAGGTAAGTCGGCTTCTCTCTCTTTATAGGAGGCAGAGGACAGAAGAAAAGGTAGGTGAAAAGTGAGAAGCAGACCACAGAGAGGAGCTCTTCCTTCAACTTGCTTTGCTACAAACAGGATTAACAAGTAAAGGCAAAAGGTCCTCACTAGAAGAAAAAAAAAAAGAAAGAAAGAAAAAGAAGAAGAAGAGAGAAGGGCATATGCAAAGGAGAGAGGTAAGAGGCAAACATCAAGGCTGTAAAAGGGGAAGGGGCCCATTCTGATCACATGCTCGTTCCACGGCAAAGTCCTAATAACTGTCATAATCAGAGTGCTTGGAGAAAATGGTGTTTCCCGGAAACAGGAGTACCAGAAAGTGCTTCAACATACTCTCGGGGAAGAATGGACAGATATGGTCAGGGAGGGAGGGGACAGAGCACAAGGACAGCACTCAGTGGTAACACAGACAGTCCCAGCCCTCCCCCACCATCCCCACCTCAGCAAGAGTGGACAGGTCCAAGTGCCCAAAGGTTGGGGAGGGGTGAATGGATGAGCCCCACCTACAGACATACCCACCTGGCAGCTCTGGAGGAAATGGAGGGCAGAGGGTGGGGAGGGCACACAGAGGGCAAAACAGAAGCCATACCAGTGGGGACCACAAGCCCAGGCAGTGGCCCTCACTATGGGGTTGGTTCCATGGGTCTGCTTCACCTCAACTGATCCTGCTCTCATGGAGGAACCTGCTGCCTGGATCGGTGCACAGCCAGGTGCTGAGGAGTGGCGGCAGAACCTCGGGCCCTGAGGGTACACAGGGCTGTCTCCAAAGAGCCATCTTATCACCCTGAAACAGTGCACAGATAAAAGGAGAGGGGAAAAATTCAAAGCCAAAGAACCCTTAGGGAGCAAGCTGGGCTCATTCCTTGCGTCGCCTAGTCCTTCAGGCAAGAATCTGCCTGGCAGACAAGCCTGCACGGTGCCCTGGGGTTCTGTGGCTGTTACTCAAGAGCTGTGGCCCTTTTGCACGAGCTAGCAAGTTTCGGAGCAGCAAGTATCTGTGGGTCATTCTGGGAATGACCACGTTAGGACAGGGTGGTCCTTAGGCCTCGCACGGCCTCTCTCCAAACCCCAGCTCTGCTACTGGCCATCATGTGCTTACCTTTGTAGCCCTCCCTGAGCAGGGCCAGTGAGGGGCCCTCCCTGGGGCTGTGGAGGTTAACATTTAAAGGATCACAAAGGAGACTTTGCTTCTGTTTTTTGGTTTCTGTTTTTTTGAGACAAGGTCCTGTTACATAGCTCAGAATAGCCTTAAACTCATTGTGTTTTCCTGGCTGTTCACAAATTTGCAATCCTCCTGTTTCAGCCTTGAGTGCTGAGATTACAGGTATGAGTCACCTGCCCGGAACACATACAGGGCTAAAAAGTCGGTGGCCTGCATTTTTCCTGAGAGTTCATTCTGGGGAGGGGTAGCCTATGCCATGGAGAGAGGCTGTGCAAGTGTCTCAAGGGTCACGACCTAGCCAGGCTGGGAAGAGACTCCACTTGCAGCATGCACACACCCAGCCAGAGGACTGGGAGCAAGGTGTCCTGGAGCGGGTGGAACTACATGGGCATCATGGAGAGATGTCACATGTTCCAAACCTCACCACATCTGTACCAGACTGCGGAGGATCTTTGCGGCAAGGGATGTGGGGAGGAGTCTGGCCTGGGGACTGGAGTTCAGGAGCCAAGATGCGGCACAAATACAGAGAATCATTTCTTGCTGGAAAGTGCTAAGCGGCCTGGGAAGCACAGGGAGGAAGATGTCATCTCTGTTCTTGGGGCTCCAGAGTTAATAAGGTAAAAGGATGAAGCTTAAAAGGTGTCTAGAAAAGAGAACCACTGGGGAAACCCCACAGGCAGAGGGAGACTGCTTAAGCACGGGCACAAAGAGCGGGCAAGTACCTGGGTGAGATGACGAGCAGTGGGGCCCGGCCGTGGCGCACACTGTGCAAACGGGCATGAGGAAGGAGCAGCTGGAGGTCAGCAGGGCCAAACCCCAAATGGTACTGTAAGCTAAGCTTGGGGTTTTGGACCATTTAGGCCTCTGCTTTGTGGCAGTGGAGACATGCTGAAGGGTTTAAAGAGAGGAGTAGCATGGACAGAATCACACTCTCAGGCAGCTGAGTGAGGAGACCAGAGGTGTGAGAAGCTATATAAACTGGGGAAACCACAGCTGATCTTAACTCTGGGGCCGGGACTGCCATGGCTATGAGAAAGCTACACAGCAGTGACGCCTGCATGCACTCATCTGTAATCTTTATGATGGGTAATCCCCAAAGCATCATACATTTTCCACTTGAGGTTTTAACAGGCGAGAGCATCTTCTGGTCACGTGGCCTTTCCTTTCCTGGCTGACATAAGGAAATAGAATCCATTCTCTGTTTGCTACATGACACCTTGACCTTCATCTCCACACCTGCAGACAGCAGTATGAGACACAACCCTCCTCTGGAGGAGTGACCTGGTTCCCGGTCCTCTCAGATCCTGTCATTTGACTCACACTGCCATTCCTTATCCTCTGAACCCACAGAGGCCCCAACAAACCAAACGGAAGGAAGGTTCATGTGTGTGTGTGCACAAACGTCAGGATCTCTTGTCAATCAGTGATCAGCTCACAAGGCACTGGGGAATTGAACCCAGCTAAGAGGCTTTGCAAGCAGTGCTTTTTAGAGCCATCAACCCAGCACCAGAAAGGTCTTGATACTGGTACTGAGTTGGGTTGACACAGGGAGATCAGTAAAAAATTTATCAACATCGTACCACGCAGAGGCAACAGGCAGGCAGAAAGAAGGGTGGAGAGGAAAGACGCAAATCGTGACAATAACAGCTAATATTTACCAAGCATATATCACATACCAGGTGTCCAACAGCCCAGTGAGGCAGATACTGACTTCCTCTCCTCCTATGGAGGAGACGGAGGTCTGAAGAACTTACAGGGTCTGCCCAAGGCTACTGGCTGGGAAACGCCCACTCACAGCCCTGGACAGCAGGCTTTGAGAAACACTTCAAGGAGAGGCTAAATGGCCTCAATGAGAGCTGTTGTGATGTAGTGGGAAGGCATTAAACTGGTAGTGAGGGGTTGAGGGTTAGTCCCAGCCCCACTGTTATTTATGTGAGCAGTATTTATCTCTACTGCTTACCTCCTCTCTCTGAGTCTGTCTCCTCTGTGACACAGGTCACTGTCTGGACTCTAGGGTCTGGGCAAGTCCTAGGGACACTGAAGGTGAAGCTAAGGAAGGAGGTGGAGATGGGGTGCAGCCCTCACCTCAGTGACCTTGTCAATGGGGAATTGTGTAACATTTCTACCAAGTCCTGTACTGAGAAACCTGTTTCAATTCTGGACTACATGTCTTGGAGGCCATTCTGTTTTTGTTTTTTGTTTTTTTTTCTAGGTAGGGTCTCACTCTAACCCAGGCTGACCTGGAATTCACTATGTAGTCTCATCGTGGCCTTGAACTCACAGCGATCCTCCTACCTCTGCCTCCCGAGTGCTGGGATTAAAGGCGTGTACCACCACACCTGGCGGCCATTCTAATTTTAAGCATTGTTGTGTCCCCCCCAATCTCAGATGAGGGCAATGAAAAGTTGACATGAGATATCATTCTAATAGCCTCTAATGAGGCAAATAGCACACAAGGTGTATTTACTCAATAAATAATGTGCTGCAAAGGCTGGTGCTATAGAAATCTTTCTTCCTCCTCTAGTCTATGGCCATAAAGCAGAGGGCATAGGGAGTTCTTAATTTGTAAGTGGGGTATGTTCTACTGGAGTGACTTTTCAAGACTCAGGCTCGTTGTATCACTTTATTATGTATTAGGTCTTTTTTTTTTTTTTAAACTAGAAAAGTAGGGCAGACTTCAAGCTGCTTCTTGATGTATCTGGGCTGTGATTAGCTGCATTTTCCCAAAAGGGATGGCAGAGTGGAGGAGATGAAATGGACTACATAAGATCGTCTGAGGAAGGGGTAGAAAAGTAACAAAATTCTACTCAGGTAGAAAGTGAATTCTTATAAGAAAAAGACTAAGGAAAAAGCAGCACAGGGAAGGTCTGATAGTAACAAAACTAGAAAACAAGGGTGCGGGTCTGTGTTTGAAAAACTAAAAACAGTTCTCGCTCTTTTGAGCTGGTCTCACCATGTAACCCAGGGTGGCTCCAAACTCTCTTCATCCTCCTGCCTCAGCCTCCCAAGTTGCTTGAATCATAGGTGTGAGCCACCACACCTGGAAAAGCAGTTTTTTGACTTTTTTTTTTTTTTTTTTCAGTGCTGAGGATCAAACTCAAGTCTGCATGCATGCTAGGCAAGCACTTTACCACTGAGCTAAATCCCCAACTCCTAAAAGGAAAAATATTTCTAATGCTAAAGTTGCAAGGAGGGGGAAAGAGAATGGGGAATTTCAATTATCCTAAGGAAAGGAAGAGGTATTAATTTAGACATGTTTTCCCCAAAACTGATTCACAAAGCACTCATCAATGGAGATAGTTCTTACAAAACAGTTCCCTGGGCTGGAGGGATGGCTTAGTGGTTAAGGTGTTTGCCTACAAAGCCAAAGGACCCAGATTCGATTCCCTAGGACCCATGTTAGCCAGATGCACAAGGGGCGCACACATCTAGAGTTCGTTTACAGTGGCTGAAGTCCCTGGTGCGTCCATTCTCTCTCTGTCTGTCTCTCATTCCTCCTCCATTCTCTGTCAAATAAATTAAAATATTTAATCATAATAATAAAACAGTTTCTCTGGCTAGAAAAGCTTGGGAAACACTTCCAGAAGTCACAGTGCACTGGTGAAGGCACTGCAGGAATGAAATCTGCCTCCCTCAAGTCTACCTGGGGACATCTGGATTAGATGTCTCAGGTGCCATTCCTATTTTAAGCACCCTTTCTCACTAGCCCCAAATGGGGACAGGAGATACCATCTTAGGCAAAGCCTAGCATTTGCCAGCACAATGGTGCCACTGGTCCAACTTGGATTACAGCAGGAAAAAGCAAGACATACAGACATAGAGAAATGTGTTATTTCAAGCCATGGGAATATCTATGTAAACATGCTAGAGGAACTTAAGCTAAATGGAATTGACAGCTAAATTTCATCTGTCTGGACTTTGTAATTAAACAAGAAAGCCTTACATGCACTGAAAATTCAATATGACCATGATCACTTGAATTTAAAAAAAAAATTCTCATCACTAACTCTTGTTTTCCTCCTTCATAAAAAATATATTATTTTAGTCTAAATGTGTACCATTCAGACCATGACGGTCTGTTCTCTGCTCAGGCAGATGCGTGGGAGGCCATCAAAGGCCTCAGCGAATAAGACCCAAGGACACCGTCTACAATGTGTCACTCAGTACCGGTACAGCACTGTCAGAAGAAGCAAGGTGCAGCCGGCCTGGCTTGCTCTTCGCAATCCTGGCTGGTTCAGGCGACAATGGCTTCCTTCCCGGACGATCACCACTGCTGCTGCAACAACGAACTGTGAATTCTGCCACCATCAACCCCCACTCAATAGCAACAGACAATGTTTCTGGATGGCAGAACTTTCCTCAAACAAATACTTGTTGAAGTCACCTGCATTTTACCTGTTCTCTTTTATATTCACCAATACTATCCTTCAAGATGAACCCCAACTGTGTGACTATCTTGCTTGAAGGCCTCATGGGCCTTGGTCTTAACTTCACTTAGCCAACAGGCTCATAGTTTCCCACCACTGCTAGCCTGGCTGCTTGCAACAGGACCCTATTCTGCCTTATCTAGCTGACAAACAGCTCTAACACCTGGTCTCAGAGCCTCTGGTTCTTCCTCAACCAACTAGTATCTCCATTTCTGGGATCACATGGGCTCCTTTATTTCCTTGGGGTCCCCATTCTCTGGCTCCTGACATGCCTTCAGAATCCAGTTTACATCCTGATTCTTTCAGGTCATGGATCGCTCTCCTTCCTCTGAGTTTCCCAAGCACTTGGCAGCAACAATCCACTCACATGCCATTTGGGATTATTAATACGCTACATGGGAAAGTCCCACTTGTCTAAAGTGGGACATGATTTTATACCTCCTTAGGAGTTCCCTGCAATTCTCTGAGGCAGCACCATGCCACAGCAGCCCTCAGAATGTGGATGAACACAGCATTGTTCCCAGCTCCTCTTTTAGACCCAGGGAGAGCACAAAAGCTCCTCAAATTGGATGGAAGCAGAGAAGAGTCAACACTTTCACTACCTCAATCTGACTCAGGGTTTATCTTAAAATGATGTGGACACCGGCCTTGTAAAAATGGGCATGCACTGACTCTTCCAAAGTATTTCAATAAAATTTGGTACACAGATATGTTAGACTTTTCACGGTACCTAGCAGATTAAACATATAAGGACATATGTATTTGGGATGAATTTAAAATATCAAACTTATATTCTTGGTGTGTGTGGGGGAATGCTCCTGAAGCTCCTAGAAGAAGCAAAGTGACTCTAGTTATAAAAAGGGGGCAGAGGTGGGCGTGGTCACACTCTTTTAATCCCAGCACTTGGGAGGCGCAGAGGTAGGCAAATTGCAGTGAGTTCAAGGCTGCACTGAGACTACATAGTGAATTTCAGATCAGCCTGGGCTAAAGTGAGACCCTATTTCAAAAAGAGGGAGAGAGAGAGAGAAGAGGAAGTAGTCTTAGATCAACTTGACTATCCGAGTTGTAGTGATAAAGGTCGGCAAGTCTTCAGTATTAGTTTCATAAGCAGGGTAAAAGCCTGACACACACAGATCAAATAGGAGGCAGGAAAACCTTTCTCAGACTCAGACCAGACTTTCCCTACCACCCATGGCTAGGTGTAGGCATGTAGACTCAACTCAGCACATGGTCTCTCATGGGTACCTCAGAAGATACAGTCTGACTGGAGGAATTTTGAAGTTGTCTAAAATTTTGTTTTTTAAATGCAGGGTCTCACTCTAGCCCAGCCTGACCTGGAAGTCACTCTGTGGCCCCAGGCTGGCCTCAAGCTCACAACAATCCTCCTACCTTAGCCTCCCCAGTGTTGGAATTAAAGGTGTGTATCACTATGCCTGGACAAGTTGCCTAATTTTTTTTAAAAGAATAACAAGAAAAATAAATAGCTATTCAAAAATAATCAGTGCTTTACTTTGTGGTAATTAAGGTTGTCTTCTTTATACTTTTCTTTTTTGCTGGAAGTCTACCTTCCAAAAACCGATGTCCCTGGCTAACAGAGCTGAAATTAATGAGCAAGCACACCACTGGGCTCTATGCT
The DNA here is from genome assembly GCF_020740685.1 of Jaculus jaculus. Classification (NCBI taxonomy): domain Eukaryota; kingdom Metazoa; phylum Chordata; class Mammalia; order Rodentia; family Dipodidae; genus Jaculus; species Jaculus jaculus. The sequence goes on from NC_059102.1 coordinate 102,130,967, forward strand.
CATGTGCACTGCTTAACCATGGGTGGTAGTGGCAGTACAGCTAGCTTCTCGCTGTTAAAATGCCAGGTGCCTATGAAGTCACTCCCCGCCCTCTGCCATTCACTACACGGACATTTGGTAACACATACTCTCTCTCGCCTCATCTTCCCCAACCTCACCTGGTTGATCACATAGATGCCATAGTCCAATTGCTGGCGCTGCAGGATTGGATGTAAGTAATACAGCCAATACTTGAGGTGTTCCTGTCGGTTGCGGAATGGAATAATGATAGCCACCTTGTGAGGAGAGATGCAGTACTTGGGGTTGAAACGGCCACCCATCCTTATCTCCGGGTTTTGTTTTGCCAAAAGCTCCAGATCCACAGGAACAGTAAAGTCAATCGATAGGGGGCCAACTAGAGAGATGGAAGGAAGGAGAAGTTAGCAAGCCACAGGACAAATCACTCCTCAGATGGAGTCTGATGACTGGGCCTCAGCTGCAGGTGGCCGTGGAGAGACCACTCATGCCCAGCACTGGGAACATTTCTGGAATAAGAGCAATCAGTCACTGCAGGAAAACGCTCATCCCAGAAACCACTCCTTACTGGACAAACCCCAGTAGTAGTTGTGGTAGTTTGAACACATGGTCCCCAATACATTCAGTGTTTTATTAGTTTTTAGTTTGGATCTGCAGACACTTCACTGGAACTGTCACTGGGTGGATCTTAAGGTGTAGTGGTGGGCTTGAAAACCAATCTAAAGATATGCAAAGTGCCTAGTCTGGAGTTCCTAGAAAGGTGTGGTGGTGGGTTTGAAATCCAATCTAAAGATATGCAAAGTGCCTAGTCTGGAGTTCCTAGAAAGGTGTGGTGGTGGGTTTGAAATCCAATCTAAAGATATGCAAAGTGCCTAGTCTGGAGTTCCTAGAGTGTGTGGTGTGGTATGGCTTTTGGCTTGTGGCCTCACTCTGACCTGTGAAAGCAGGCCAGCTTCTTCTGCCATTATGGAACTTCTCCTGGATCTGTAAGCTTCAATAAAGCCCTTCCTCCATAACTGTGCCTGGTCTGGAAGTTCATCTCAGTGATGGGAAGCTGTCTATTACAGTAGTTTATCCCAGGAGGCGCTCCCTGCCCAGAACCCTCTCTCATCAGGCAGCTATAAATTATGGCTGTGGTAAGATCACTGAGTACAGATGAGAATGCACTTCCTTGGAAGTTCTGAGGTTTTGGACAATAGACTGACATGGCTCTCTGAACCTATCCTAACTGGGGTGTCCTGTGTTCAGTGTGGAGAAAATGAGCTTCAAATCTGAAGGTAATGGAGAGCAGAAGGGACCCAACATGGAGGTGAACCAAACTCAATGGGGAAGGCTGGAGGCAATGAGACCCCAGAGGAGGAGAGGAAAGAAAAAGAACTTAAGGAAAGAACATCAAACCATGCTTAGTCACAGTTGGTGATAAAGCAGAAGCATGTGGAGAGACAGAGAGTCAGAAATTTTTGTGCTAGAAGAGCATGGACCCAAAACAGTAAAATGTGGCAGTCAAAGAGCTCTTGCCTCAAAAGATTGAAGAGACAGATGGTAGATTTGAGTTGGTGGCAGGTTAGGTGTGGAGGGAAACGGATGAGCCATGGGTGACATACATGAGAATCTGAGAATCAGTAGAAAAGCAGGCTTGCAGTACTCCCTGTACTTCAGACTTCCTCAAAATGGGTTCCAGGAAACAAGAGACTCAGCAAGAGGCTCAGTGCAGAAACTATGCCCTGGCCACATCATACTGAATCCTGCTTTTGTAACTGACACACACCAAAGACTCTGAGAACTACGCAGTCAATAAACCTCTTTGACTTTATTAACACACTATCACTGAAGCAATTTTGTCATTTGTGGAGCCGTCATGGTATCTGTACCAGTTTCCCTGGGAAAGCCTCCTAGCCACTAGAACAAAGGCAGGGACAAAACAGGTGATAATGCTAACCACAATCTCAGATCAAAGTTCACCTGAAGCATATCAGTGAGAACCATTTTCTCAGACTTCGCTGTGCAGGCCCCAGTCTGCCCTATTTATTAAAAAACGTGTAGCTTGCTGGGCATGGTGGCACACACCTTTAATCCCAGCACTCAGAGGTAGGAGGATCACTGTGAGGCCAGCCTGAGGCTATATAGTGGATTCCAGGTCAGCATGGGCTAGAGTGAGACCCTACCATGAAAACCAAAAAACAAACAAAAAAGGTGTAGCTCATATGGCCAGGGAGCACTCATCCTCCTGAAATGACACTGGCCTGAGCAAAGGAAGCTGTGGGCCTGCTCCTCCTGCCTGGCAGCAGGTACTGCTCAGCAGCTGCCACCTCTTCTTCCTTTTCCAGAACATTCCTCACACCTTTGTACTCTTCCTTCGTAACTAGACCTGTTCCCATGAATTCATTTTCTTCTAAGATTCAACTTTGATCCCTTAACCCTCCTCATAAAAGCCGCCATTGACTCTTAGGCTGTGTGGCCTTTGTGTAAGGCTGAACTGGACAGGGCTCTCCGGTCAGCTGTCTTCCCTCTCCCCATGTCTACAAGCCATGCCTATTTCCTTTGCCAGAAAGGCCTTTCCTTTCTTATTCTCCTTAAACCCACAAGCTAACTTTTGCACTGAGAGATAGATAGACCTTGTGGTAGTTTGAATAGATGGCCTCCAATATATTCTTTTTTTTTTTTTTTTTTGAGGTGGCACGCTAGCTTAGGCTGACCTGGACTTCACTATGTAGTCTCAGGCTGGCCTAGAACTCAGGGCGATCCTCCTACCTCTGCCTCTTGAGTGCTGGGATTAAAGGTATGCGCCACCACACCTGGCTCATATTCTGTGTTTTATTAGCTTGTAGCTTGCATCTGCAGCCACTTGGCTGGAGGAGGTGTCACTGGGCAGTTGAGTCCTAAGGTGTGGTGATGGGTTTGAAATTCCAATCTAAAAATATGCAAACTACCTAGTTCCACCTGGAGTTCTGAAGTGTGCTGTGTGGCTTTTTGGCTTTGGGGCTTGTGGCTTCTCTCTGCTTGGCACTTCTGCCATCATGGAACTTCCCCTGGATCTGTAAGCTTCAATAAATATCCCTTCCTTCATAACTGTGCCTGGTCTGGAAGTTCATCTCAGCAAGCCTGAAGCTGTCTGCTACAGGTCTCAATCGAGCTTCATTCTTTCAGTGTCTTGATGACCACACTCAGACATTAGGACCCCTCCTCTCCGAAGGGAAGGAGAGTCTCAAAACCCTAAGAGCTGTCCTTCCTTCCCTGCTATGGCCTCCGTCTTGGAGGTCAGGGGCTGGAGAACAGTTTTTTACATGACTGTGCTAAGCCTGCTCCAACCTCTCAGGATGCCCTCAGATGAAGAGGCACCATGGCTGGGGATGAATCTACTGGTCTACATGGACTAGTCTATCCCAATCCTATCATGAAACTCCTTAGAAGTTGTTAGTCAGGACAGGCTCCCAAGATGGAGTCACCAAGGTCAGCAGAATGGTGACATAGGAAAGTGGATTATCCACATTCTTCGGGAAACCACCCAGTCCTTATCCCCTCCTCACCTAATAATAATGCCGCAGGTCATGGTTTCCAGGCCCCTTATCTACTAAGTCACAAGGTCACTGTTCTGGCGTCACACACTATCTATTTTAAATGATTAATGTAATGAGCTCCCCAAAGGAAGTTCTCTATTCAACTTAACAAATTCTTTTTCCTTCCTCACCTTCTCCCAACTGAAAAAGCCTTATTATTTTTTATTTTTAAAAATTTTTAATTTTTATTAGCATCTTTCATGATTATAAAAAAATAATCCCGTGGGAATTCCCTCCCCCCCCCCACTAAAAAAACCTTGTAAAGCCCTCTACCTGAAAACTCAGGTTGGCTGTGCTCCTCTCTTGTGAGTCAGCCCTGGCAGTTCCTGCCCCGCACCCCCCCACACACACACACTGAATAAAAGCTTTCATCTTTGGCTCAGAGTGGTCTGTGTGGTCGTGGTCACTCCAGAACCTTACATAAGTAACTGGCATAAATACAGAACCTCAGGGCCCTCCCAGAGCAGTCCAAAGTAACAGACCTTGAGAGGGACCTAAGTGAATAATTATCAAGGAGCCCAGATGATCCTTACTGTGCAAGTTGGGCAACAGGAAGCTGATGGCACAGGGGTGAATAGCTCTGGAACTTTTGAGCAAGCAGAGTCCTTAGGGATTCCCACTATATCCACCCTTCCCCACAAAGTCCACCGAGCCTGGGGCGCTCAACTCCCAAGCCCTGAACAAAGGCCTCTGGGAAGCCTCCTGGTCCAGTGAACTCATGACTCATCACTGCACTCTTCTCTCTTCAGAGGACCCCACCCCACTGCTAAATAAAAATAACTGTTAACAGGAACCCGAGAGACATCTGGCCTGCCACACTACCAACTTGCTCATGCTTTTTGAAACCAACCCAGGAGACAGGAATCCCCATGTGGCCCTCCCGGCCTGTCTGCAGCAGACACCTGCAGGCTGGAAAGTGTCCTCCTGTTTCCCTGCAGGAGTTACAGAATGGTGGTGAGATAAAGAGTCCCAGACACAGAAAGGAAGTCTGGACCTTCGTCTAACTGCACCAGTCACTTGCTGGGTGATCCTTGGACAAATCATATCCACTTTCAGGATACCTGTCTCCTCACTTGTAAACGACAGACTGGGCTGGATGTAAGGTAAGGCGTCACATGGTGGTGCACGCCTTTAATCCCAGCACTCGGGAGGCAGAGGTAGGAGGATCATCAAGAGATCGAGGCCAGCCTGAGACTACATAGGGAATTCTAGGTCAGCCTGGACTAAAGCCAAACTGTACCTTGAAAAAAAAAAAAAAAAAAAAAAAAAAAAAGAGAGAGAGAGTACAGTAACCTAAACCAAAATCTTCGGAAAATTCTTGCTCTCATCTTCCCTGTCCCAAGAGGGCACAAATGACAAGCAGACAGAAGGAAATGAGTGGCTTGGCTGACAAGGTAGAAGGAAGCCTTGAGTTCCGAGCACCAAAGTCACTTACGGCCTCTCCTACCTTACTACCAGCTACTCCTTGATGTCTAGCTTCACTGCATTCTCTCCCCAATCTTTTCTTTCTCCATTTTAATGTATTTACATGAGACGGAGGGAAAGAGGCACAGAAAGAGTGCATGCGCGCATGTCAGGGCCTCCAGCAGCTGCAAACCAACTCCAGACACATGTGCCACCTTGTGCATCTGGCTTTACGTGGGTATTTGGGGAAATGAGCTGAGGTCCTTTGGCTTTGCAGGCAAGTGCCTTAACCATTAAACCATCTCTGCAGCCCTCCCTCAGTCTTCTTAGACATTCTCCCTTCTTGCTTTTGCTCAGCTCTCTGCTTGAGGCAATGACAGTTCCCAAAACTCTGCCTCTATCCCTTACCTTCCTCCTGACCCCACAGCCAGCAGGGTGTGTTTAGCTATGTGCCAGGTACAGCTTAAATTCAATCTGCCCCAAATAAATTTATTCAAGCCCACCTTATCTTCCTCTGCTTCTCCTCCAGGGTTATTTCAACAGGCCCGGTTGTCCAGCCAGTATGGGAATTCATACCTAGGTGGACAGCCTTCTATTCTCTCTCCCCATCTCTTTTGCCTCTCTTCTCTCTCTCATACACACACGGAGATAGGAAGTATTAACAGCAAACTGACCATCTGTGGGAGCCTTCCAAGTATAAAACCAGAGCCTTTTCTGAAATGTCTATTTAATGTAGATTCTCCCTGAGATATGTCATTATTTTCAATTTGTGTCTATCAATTCTCTCTGAGTACCAACTGAGAGCCAAGTTATGTGCCAACCCAAGAAGTGTGATTTCAGGAAAGTACGAATACTAGACAAGACTGTTCTTTCCAGAGCTCCCGCTGAGCATGTGACACAACCTAAATGAAAACTGCAACTGGTTTATTTCTTTTATTTATTTATTTGATAGAGAAAGAGGGGGAGAGAGAGAATGGGTATGCCAGGGCCTCCAGCCACTGCAAACGAACTCCAGACACATGCGCTTTTTTGTGCATCTGGCTAACGTGGGTCCTGGGGAATCACACCAGGTTCCTTTGGCTTTGTAGGCACATGCCTTAACCACAAAGCCGTCCCTCCAGCCTCTGGCTGGTTTATAGCTGGCTAAGGAACACACTCTCCCAGTGGCGCCACACAGAGCTTCAGCCCCCACCGTCTCTTCCCACACTCCTACTTACCTGTGCAGCCCTCACAGCCCCCCGTCATTCTTCTTACATACTGTGGGTACCTGACCCCCAATTCACCCTCCCTGTCCCATGCAGCAATGCTTCCCCCCACCCTCTCTCTTTCTCTCTCCTCATACCCCAACTCTGGGAATCCTGCCATTCACCCGGCCAAGACTGCAGAGCACACAAGAGCACCAAGCCTGGAGTTGAATGCCTTCTCGGGTCCAGGGTCACTGAGGGGGCCTTGGTGCTCTACACACCTCCTGCTACTCCACAGGTACTAAGTCCACTGCACACCTAGATCTACAACTGAGATAACCCAGAAAGCCCAGATTCTACAAGGCCGAGGAACAACAGTGTTCAGAAACGTGCAGACCTGCTACCGGTTCTCAGAGCCACTGCTGGGGCTACAAGAAGAGGAACAGGCGGAAGGACGGGCCTATGGGCTTTGTGATAATCCTCAAATGAGCCAAGGCACCCTTGCTGTGTGGCGCATGGCGTGTGCTACCACAGGCCCTCAGCCCCGCTGGGCTGGCTTGTTTTTTCTTGGCTCTGAGAGCGGGCAAGCAGGGTTACATAAGCAGATGAGCAGATGTGAGCTGTCCTCAGCTCCCCCAGCTCAAGCTCCGCCACGTGGGTCTCTCGGCTGGGAGTCTAGGTCGTGGCCTTGCGTGTAAGTCGCTCAATAACTTCAATGTGTGAGCTCAACTCAGACAAATTCCACTACTCCTTTGCCTAGCATGGCAAGCTCCAACACACGTAGGCCTCTCTATCAAAAGCTTTGTTAATCTAAGCCAACCTCAGCTCAGGCTCCTGCCTTGCCTTTGTGCTGGCTGGGCCACTGGTTCAGTCCCCTATCCTCAGCAAAACAGGCTGGAACATCCAATTCACTGCTTTCCAACTGATAGGCCAATGAGTGGTTCAGAACATAATCCTTAGCCTGTTGTTGGATTGTGACAAAGTTTCACTAGACAGAGAGAGATGATAGAACCATGTAGGTGTTTTCACAAAGCTAACGTAATACAGAAGAATGCCCTTTCTTCCAAGATTACGTGATTCCTGTTGAACTGTTCAAGGGCCCTTCATTTTACAAAATAATCATGATGAATTTTGATTGATTGATTTATTTTAAATCCTTCTTTGAAAGCCATGGGGCAGGCTCTAAATTTCTTTTGAAAACTTCCTTAGCAAGAACTTCCAACCTTTGGGCTGAAGAGACAGCTCAGTGGCTAAGGCCTGCAGAGTCTAATGACCAGAGTTCAATTCCCCAGCACCCATGTAAAGCCAGATGCACAAAGTGTCACATGCATCTGGAGTTTGTTTGCAATGGATGGAGGCCCTGGCACACCCATATTCTCTTTCTTCTTTAAAGCTTGCAAATAAATAAACAAACAAAAATTCCAACCTTTGGGAGCAGGTGCAACTAGGCAGCTTCTATAAACTGGGATGCGGGCATGTCTTCCTGGATCAGGTCTCAGATCTGACATGACAGTGCATCACTTAGCTCCTCTTCAAGCCTTCTCTCCTACTATGTGCTGTTCCAGGGGCACGTGAAAGGCCAGGTGACAGTGGAAATTAGCCACCAAATTTCTACACTTAGGCTGGGCATGGTGATGCACACGTTTAATCCCAGCACTTGGGAGGCTGAGGTAGGAGGATTGCTGTAAATTCAAGGCCAGCCAGAGACTACATAGTAAATTCTAGGTCAGCCTGGACTAAAGCAAGATCTTATCTTATAAAACAAAACAAATTAAAAAAAAAATCTACGTTTGGGGGAAACTTGCTGCTAAACTGAACCTGGTTTGCCAAGCCTGTAATCCCAGCACTTAGGAGGTATAGGCAGAAGGCTATTAGGAGGTCAAGAACAGGCTGAGCTCCCCATACACCCCCCCCAAAAAAAAAGAGAAGAAATGGGGAGGGGAGGAAGGGGGTGAAAAGGGAGGTCAGACAGGATGGGGCATGGCAGGCCAGGACATGACAAGACTCGCTGGCAGTGCGTCTGTGAACTCATGATGCCACACTGGGGATCCTTTACACTAGAAAGGAGAGCACAGTCTCATATGCATGGGGTTCCCCCAAAACCTCTTCAGTCCTTTGGGGAAGAGGACAAGGTCTCTAAACGTGTTCTATGACTATGACATCACCTTCTGGAGGAAGCCTTCCCAAGCACTCGAGCTTGGTTCTTACTGTTCATCCACTTATCCTAAGCAGTCACGCACCAAATCCACTCAAACATGCGGGGGGGGGGGGCGCGGGTAGCTTAAGGAGTGGCCTTCGTCCCCAGCAGGACAGGGAGACCAGCCAAGTAAACCGTGGTAGTGCATATGACCAGGATAAAACTGGCAGCAAAGAAGGGAAGACAACTCCAAGGTAGGAAAGAGTCAAGGACAGTTTTGTAGGAAAGCAGCTGCCTCAACTGGGCTCCTCAGCTCCTCTTGGGGAGGATTCATCACACAGATCTGCATCCACTCACCAGTCAACTCCTTCTGCCACGGACACAGCACACAAAACCTTAGCCAAGTGAGCTGCACGGCTGTTCTTCCTGCTTCTCTGCTAACACTGCAGCAAAAACTTGATGGAAGAACATCACAATGGAACCTCAATTCCCATATTAACCACTTCTCTGGAGTTTAAACTTCAAAGGTACTGAGAATGATTTACTTAACTCATATGTTCATGGCATCTCATTATATCTTTGGACATATCTTTAAAGTTGAACTAAAAATAATTTGAACTATAACCCAAGGAAAGGTGATCCCCAACAAAGAAGTATCTTCCAAAGTAAACTTTTCAGATAATACTTTCTTTTTTTTTTCTTGCGTTGTTTTGACTCAGGGTTTCATGTAACCCGGGTTGGCCTTGCCACTATGTGCCTGCGGATGACCTTGGACTCAATCACTGCCTCCACCCTCACAAGTGCTAGAAGTACATAAGCATTTGCCCCAAGCTTAGCATAAAAAACAAGAATATCGAAAAACCAAAACAAACAAACAAGGATATCATTTTTTTTTTTTTAATGTAGGGTCTCACTCTAGCCCAGGCTGACCTGGAATTCACTATGGAGTCTCAGGGGGCCTCGGACTTCTAGCGATCCTCTACCTCTGCCTCCCAAGTGCTGGGATTAAGGGCGTGCACCACCACACCTGGGTGCAAGAAAATCCTTTTCTAAAAATTTATTTACTTATTTATGAGAGAGATGGTACATGCATATCAGGGCTTCCTGCCACTGCAAACAAACTCCAGACACTTGCTCCACTTAGTGCACCTGGCTTTACGTGGGTTCCAGGAAATAGCACAGGGCTGCCAGGCTTTGCAAGCAAGTACCTTTAGCTGCTGAGCCATCTCCCCAGCCTGAAAACAAGAATTATCTATTCCTACTGCCAATGTGGTATGTCTGGGCATACACAGAACACAAGTCCACACCCACTGTTCTTTCTGCCAACTCCCTGCCATGCTACCGTTAGACCCTGGGGAAAGAATCACTTTTTCAACAGGAAACAGATTTGTGGTGTAGGAAGCCTACTTTTATTTATTTATTTATTTTTGGTTTTTCAAGGTAGGGTCTCACTCTAGCCCAAGCTGACCTGGATTCACTATGGAGCCTCAGGGTGGCCTCAAAATCATGGCGATCCTCCTACCTCTGCCTCCCTAGTGCTGGGATTAAAGGCATGCACCACCACACCTGGCTTTGAAGCCTACATTTGTCGACAGAGAAAAACAAAGTATTTCCCCCCAAATAAAAAAGCTGCCTAAGCAGATGTACAAAGCAAGGCCGGGAGGCCAAGCAGAAAGCCGTACCTGTCACAGAGGGGCCAGCTGGTGCTCCATGGACCTTGTGCTAAGGGCAGCCCTGGCAGGTGCCCACACTGCCTCACTTTGTAATCTTACAAAATATGACCAGAAAGTGGCCTGACTAGCACAAGCCACCAGTCCCAGTGAAACTGCCACTTCGCAAACTGACACGTTGCTATGTCATTACAAATATGCTACTTGGCTCTTAAAATGTTAGTGGTTTCTATCAACTGCCCTTGAACTGTGTAGTACAAGAAGAATCATGTGGAAAAATGCGGAAAACTGCAGATTCCTGGGTCCTATTCTGATTAGACTGAGGCTCAGGAAGCTGCATCTTAAAATGCTCTCTAGGGTTGGTTTGTTTGCTTAATTTTTGTTTTATAATTTTGTTTGAGATAGGGTCTCATATAACCCATACTGGCCTCAAATTCACTATGCTACTAAGGATGACCTTCATCTCCTGATCCTCTTGCCACCATTTCTAACTTGGGTTCTTGGTTTGTTTTGTTTATACTGAGGATTAAAACCAGTGCCCCATTCATGCTAAGCTTGACCACTGAATTTGTGGTCAGCCCCAGCACTCTAGGTAATGTTAATACAGATCTCTGGAGTTTATTTTGGAAAACGCGAGTTTAGAGGCTTATTCATTAACTATACCACTAACTCCCTTTTGCTCTAGCAAGGCTCTTTAAATATGAGGTACAAACAAAACAAAACAACAGGGCTGGAGAGACAGCTTAGTGGTAAAGACACTTGCCTGCAAAGTCTAAGGACCCAGGTTCAATTTGCCAGTACCCACATAAGCCAGATGCCCAAGTTGGCACATGCCTCTGGGGTTTGAGTGCAGTGGCTAGAAACCCTGGCATATCCATTCTCTCTCTTTCTCTCTCTCTCCCTTGTAGTTGCTCAAATAAATATATAGCATATTACAAACGACAACAGCCAGACATGGTAGTGCAGGCCTTTAATCTGAGCACTTGGGAGGCAGAGGTAGGAGGATTGCCATTGAGTTGGAGGCCACCCTGAGACTCCATAGTGAATCCAGGTCAGCCTGGGCTAGAGTGAGACCCTACCTCGAAAAAAACAAACCAAAATTGGGAGGCTGGGATGTAGTCCAGTGGGAGTACCTGAAAACACTTATCTTCTGACAATGTGTGAGAGAGAATGCTTCCCTTGGGATTTTTGCAAAAAGTAAGATGGTAAACACCATGTGGGGACCCATGATCTTCCTCAGTCTTCACTTTCTACATTTCTATTCTTTTTCCCTGATTTTAATTTATTCAAGTTGGTCCTTTTTATGGCACTTGTTTTTAAGCCACCTTGAAAACTTTTATAAAAATGGGAACATTCTTTTCTGTTTGTTTGTTTGTTTGTTAGTTTGTTTGTTTTGAGGAATGGTCTCACTCTAGCCCACGCTGACCTGGAATTCACTGTGTAGTCTAAGGCTGACCTCATGGCAATCCACCTACCTCTGCCTCCTCTGTGCCAGGATTAAAGGTCTGCACCACCATGCCTGGCAAGGTCTTTTAAAATTGCCATCAAATATTATCCTTTTGCCGGGTGTGGTGGGACAAGCCTTTAATCCCATCACTCAGGAGGCAGAGGCAGGAGGACTGCCTTGAGTCTGAGGCCACCCTGAGACTACGTAGTGAATCTCAGGTGAGCCTGGGCTAGAGTGAGACCCTACCTCAAAAATAAAAAAAATGTATATATATATATATATATATATATATATATATATACACACACACACACACACACACACACACACACACACATTCCCTCCCCCCTTTCTTCAAAACTTCCCCCAAGCTCCACAGCCAAACACCTTTCCAGGCCTGCCTTGGAGCTGGGGGGAGGGGGAGCATGCCCTTCTACCTGCAGGCCTCTACCATTAGCATCTTTTTAGGGGCAGGAGTTGCCTCCCATCCATTTCTATGCTGTGGATGGCTCCCAACCCAGTTTACAAACTAAGCTTACAGACCCGGAAGCCACGTTGCTTTGATATTTTAGAATCTGAGGTTTTGTCTGAACTACACACATCTGCAACTGAAGTAGGAGCAAAATCACGCATTTCTACGCTCTAAGAATATCTTTTGCTCCCAGATATAATATTTGATTCATTAACTGCAGGCACAACCCAAACATCCCCTCAATTAAAAAAAAAAAAAAATTTAAGCCGGGCATGGCAGCACACACCTTTAATCCTGGCACTCAGGAGGCAGAGATAGGAGTATTGCCATGAGTTCAAGGCCACCCTGAGACTACATAGTGAATTCCAGATCAGCACAGGCTAGGAGACCCTACCTTGACAAACAGAAAAAAAAAAAAAAATTAAGCTGGGCACACCTTTAATCCTAGCACTCAGGAGGCAGAGGCAGAACTGCTGTGAGTTCAAGGCCAGCCTGAGACTACATAGTGAATTCCAGGTTAGCCTGGACTAGAGTGAGACCCTACCTGGGGGGTAGGGTGGTTTCCAGGCTACAGTCCTATATAATTGGACTTTGTGGCACTAGATGGTCTATCTCCTAATGAAAATGTTGTTATTTCTTCACCAAACAAGCTCTTTACCCAATGGTGTTCATTCCTTGAGAAAATAAGGCCAAATCTCAATCTTTTTTAAAAACTATTTTACTTATTGAGGGGGGAAGGAGAATAGGTATGGCAGGGCCTCTTGTTACTACTGCAAATGAACTCGAGACACATGCACCACTTTGTTCATCTGGCTTTATGTGGGTACTGGGTGATAGAACCCAAGCTTGCAGGCTTTGCAAGCAATTAACTTTAATCACTGAACCATCTCTCAGAAAAGACTTCCAGAAGCACCATGTGACAGGCCAGGCTCGATTCCCCAGGACCCACGGTAGCCAGATGCAGAAGGTGGCACATGTGTCTGGAGTTCATTTGCAGTGGCTGAAAGCCCTGGAGCGCCAATTCTCTTTCTCTCTCTCTCTCCCTCTCTCAAATTAAAAAAAAAAAATCTAAGAGGATATAAATAAATCATATGGAAACCTATGTTTTTGGACAATGGAACACCCAGAAGCCATAGATTGTTACTAGAAAATTTTCAGTGCCAGGGATGGAACACCTTCTAGTGAGTTGTTGGCCAGGGAGGTCCCTGATGCCCCCAAAACATTACAGCCCTAGAGGTGCAATGTCTGCTGCTGTCTGGCTAAATATATATACTATGCTCATCAAAATGCCCAATAAGCACTTCTCTTAATGTCCATGCCCATATATTAATGCTACTCTAATTTTTGGTAGAGAACCTTCTCTTTTCAGATGGCAGTGACCTTGGGATGACTCAGAAGGCATCACGGTGCTGGGAAGAAGTGACAGAGGAGTACTCAGCACTGCAGTATCTCTATCACACCTTCCAAGGATCAGGGTCTATTGTGGAAAAGGTGGTGGAAAGAATGTAAGAGCCAAAGGAAGGTTAGGACTCCTTACAACATGCTCCTCCAGAAACAAAATGGCCTGGATATCCACGACCTCACAATGCCTGACACTACCTACACAAGACCATCATACGAGGAGGAAAAGATCACGACATCAAAATTAAAAGAGAGACTGATTGAGATGGGGAGGGGATATGATGGAGAATGGAGTTTCAAAGTGGGGGGGGGAGGGTATTACCATAGGATGTTATTTACAATCATGTAAGGTGTTAATAAAAATTAATTAATTAAAAAAAAAAACAGGGCTGGAGAGATGGCTTAGCCGTTAAGGCACTTGCCTGCAAGCCAAAGGACCCAGGTTCAATTTCCCAGGACCCACATAAGCCAGATGCACAATGTTGAGCATGTGTCTGGAGTTCATTTGCAATGGCTACAGGCTCTGGCGCACCCATTCTCTCTCTCAAATAAATAAATAGATTGAGGGATGGCTTAGCTGTTAAGATGTTTCCTGCAAAGCCAAAGGACCCAGGTTCGATTCCCCAGGACCCATGTTAGCTAGATACATAAGGGAGCACATGTGTTTGGAGGCTCTGGTCTTTCTCTGTCAAATAACTAAAAATAATAATAATAATAATAAAAATTTTAAAAAGAACAAAAAAAAAAAAAACCCTAATCCTGATCATAAGGAAACCTGAAGAGTCCTCGACAATACAACTGCTTGGCTGCACTCTGTACTCTGTCATAAACTGCACTGAAATTCTATGAAATCATCCCAGACTGAGACATGACAACAGAACAGAACACATGATCACTGACTTCCTTCTGCCATAAAAGGCATTATTGGAACAACTGACATTTTCGTGAGCAGCTGGGCATGGCGGCACATGTCTGTAATCTGAGAAAGGACTGTGAGTTCCCAGCCAGCCTGGGCTACATAAGGAGACCTTGTCTGAAAACAGAACAAAACCACACAGGCGACATCCTTCTTTTAAAAGGCTGTGGCTCAGTGGTAGCATGCTTGCCTATCATATTCAAGCCCTGACGACACATGAGGCTGGGGAGCTGGCTGCTGATAAAGCACTGGCCGCCCGAGCCTGAGGACTGGAGTTTGGCGCCCGGTGTACTCCTAACACTCAGCAGGAAGAAACAGGGCACTCCTAGGCAAGCTGGCCAGCCAGACTAGCAGAAGCAGCGAGCTCTGGATTTCAGTGACAGAGGGGACAGCGGCTAAGGAAGACTCCTGTCATTAACCTCCATGTACATATACCCCAGCACAGGCATGCACCTAACAAACGTATGGACACACATATACACATGCATGCCTGTCTCCAAAAACAACCAACTGATGGTTATCTGGGGTTAAAGGCAGGCGTGAGGTAAATGTGACTGAAAAGGGGAATTTTTAGAGTGAGGAAACTGTTTTGTATTCTGAACGTAGTGGTGTTTACACAGACAAAAATATGGTTAAGTCTATACAACCATATGCCTTCTAGTCGAGAAGAATTAATGGTCTTAAGATAAATATGAGTATCAGTGGTTTCACATCAAAATAGGGAAATGGAAGTGAGAATGAAAAGAGAATAAATAAATAAGGCAAGAATTTCTAAGTCGGCCAGGGATGGTAAGGAACCATGAAATGAAGTTTGATGTCTAGATGGCAAAGAAGAAAATACAAAAGAAAGGAAGAAAATAAATAAAGGACTAAGAGGACAGAATAAGAACTGTACGGGGTACTACCAGAAAGTCCCTGAGGCAGGTCTGCGACATGGTGGGGGGTTTGACTTGTCAGCCATGCCAGCCTGACAGGATCTGACAAACTTAGGGGACCTTATCAGTTCCCTGAGTGAACTGTGGTCTTCCACGTGGGGTGGTCGACACGTGGTGACTTGACAGCAGTTATGCTCTTCCAGTAAAACAGCCTCTTAGCGTTCAAGCACATGTGTATAGGGAGTTGTATCCTTCAGTCAGCTAGAGCCTTGGTCAGTTTGGAGCCCTGATGCAATTTCTGGACCTGCAAAACTAATTTCAAATACAGTGTTCTCTCTCCATCTAGAACCAAACTGTAGAAAGTCTAATGCCGATATGGACCATCTGGGCAGTTAGCCAGCCATGCACTTCTGGCAAATACCTCTCTGATATCAGAACCACTTTACGTGAAGCCAGCTCCAATTTCCTCTTATAAAGAATGGGGTTATGTCTTCCTTTCAAGTGATAAGAGGTAAGTGAAATGGTACATACACTCTTATCATAGTGTTTGGCACTTACACACTTTCAATAATGTTCCTGTCTTTCTCCCAACTCCCCAGCACTTCCTGTCCACAGCTCTAGCAGCCCGAGTATACCTGCTAGGTCTGTAACAGGCTGGAAGACCTCTGACACCTTAAAGGGTCCCAAGGACAAGAACAAAGGATACTTCAACATACACTAGCTGAATAGCCACTACCAGGGACAAGTACTAAAATGTCAAAGAAGCAACTTAGGGATAGGGAGTCCTTCCCAGTTGTGAAACTAAACTGCAGTCATAGAGAAAAAGACACAATTTCAACATAAAAACCCAAACTTTCTGTGTAGCTGAAGATACCAGAGATAAAGCCAAAACACAGATGATACCAGCTCCTGCCGCACACATACACACAGGTCAGGCCCAGTGGCTTGACTGGTGAATTCTACCAGAGAAGAAAGAAGACAAACATACCACAAAGCCTTTCAAAAACCAGAAGAGGGAACACTTCCCTACTCATTTTTTCTCAATTTTTATTAACATTTTCTATGATTATAAAAAATATTCCAAAGTAGTACCCTCCATTCCCCCACTTTCCCCTTTGAAATTCCATTCTCCATCATATCCCCTCCCCATCTCAATCAGTCTCTCTTTTCCTACTCATTTTTTGAAGCAATATCATTCTGACACTAAAACCAAAAAAAGGTATCACAAGGAAAGAAAACTAAAGACAAACATCCTATGATTAAAACAGCAACAACAGGGCTGGAGAGATGGCTTAATGGTTAAGGAGCTTGCCTGCAAAGCCTAAGGACCCAGCCAGGTTTGATTCCCCAGAACCCATGAAAGCCAAATGGCACCTGGTGGTGCATGCATCCAGAGCCCATTTGCAATGAATAGAGGCCCAGGAATGCCCATACTCTCTCTCTTGCTTGCTCTAATAAAAAAAAAAAAAAAAAAAAGGTTTTAAAGCTACAAAATACTGGCAAACTCAACCAAGCAACAAGTACAACATATCAAATATCATGACCAAGTGATATTTATCCTGGCTCTGCAAGGAAGATTTAGTATATAAAAATCAATTCATGTATAATGTTATCAACAGAGAACAGGACTTGACAACAATACCCCTCATCTTTGAGTGATAAAAACACTTAACCAGCCAGGCATGGTAGTGCACTTCTTTAATCCCAGCACTTGGGAGGCAGAGGTAGGATGATTACTATGAGTTAGAGGCCAGCCTGGGCTGGAGTGAGACCCTATCTCGGGGGGGGGGGGGGGGGGGAGGGAATTTAACCAGCTAGAAACAGAGGGGAATTTCCTTAACCCGATTATGGCATCTGTGAAAGTGTCACTGCTAACATCATTCTTACTAGAAGAAAATCTGAGCATTTCCCCTCCTAAGATAAAACCTAAGGATGCCTTCTCATACCATATCTATTCATCACTGTACTGAAGGTGCTCATCAAGGTAATTAAGCAAGAAAAAGCTACTGTGAGAACTAATGAAAATAACACACGTGAAGAACTAACTGTCCCCATGCTCGCTCACTTGGCATATAGCAAGGGACAAACAAGCACAGTGTTCTGGGTGGCTGGAGCCTAGGGCTGTATGCACTGTGGCTCCCACTGACAAAGTCTTCACACTAACCAGCTTATAGACCAATCCTCTAGCTTCTGCCTTCCCACTGGGGCACTGGAGTTGCCACAAGGTTCTAAAACGTTTATGTAGGTGTGGATTTCTCCAGTTAAGAGTCAATCCTGGTTTTCAGGGCCCACTAACAACTCCCCCAGCTCGACACTACATGGCCCTAGCGGAGGCATCAAGTACTCCTACAACCAAGCCTTGACTACATCAGCACTTTTTATGGGAGACCACAAGCAGGAGAGGGGGAGAGAGGCAGAACTGGCACTCCAGGGCCTCTAGCCACTGCCATGGAACCTGACATGTGTGCCACCCTGTGTGCATGCACAACCTGGCACTTGCATCACCTTGTACATCTGGTTTACAGGGATCTGTGGAGTCAAACATGAGTCCTTAGGCTTTCCAGAAAAGCGCCTTAAGTGTTAAGCCATCTCTCCAACCCTACATCAGCACCTTAAAAAAATATATATTGCCAGGCGTGGTGACGCACGCCTTTAATCCCAGCACTCGGGACGCAGAGGTAGGAGAATTGCCATGAGTTTGAGGCCACCCTGAGATTATATAGTGAATTCCAGATCAGCCTGGGTTACAGTGAGACTACCTCAAAAAACTAAATATATGTACATATTTTTTATATATATTAATTTATTTGCCAGCAGAGTTTGGGGAAGAAATGGTGAAAGAATGAGAATGAGAGAGAGGGAATGCATGCCAGGGCCTCCTGCAACTGCAAACAAACTCTGGATGCATGCGCCACCTTGTGCATTTGGCTTACGTGGGCACTGGGGAACTGAACCCAGGCTGTCAAACTTTGTAAGCTAGTGTCTTCAACCACTAAGCTATCTCTCCCTACATCAGCACGCTTTCTTTTTATTTTTTATTTTTTTGGTTTTTCGAGGTAGGGTCTCATTCTAGCCCAGGCTGACCTGGAATTAACTCTGTAGTTTCAGGGTGGCCTTGAACTCATGGCGATCCTCCTACCTCCGTCTCCCCAGTGCTGGGATTAAAGGCATGCACCATCACACCTGGCTTAGCACTCTTTCTTAAAAAAAAAAAAAAAAAAAAATGTGGGCTGGAGAGATGGCTTAGCGGTTAAGCACTTGCCTGTGAAGCCTAAGGACCCCGGTTCAAGGCTCGGTTCCCCAGGTCCCACGTTAGCCAGATGCACAAGGGGGCGCACGCGTCTGGAGTTCGTTTGCAGTGGCTGGAAGCCCTGGCTCTCCCGTTCTCTCTCTCCCTCTATCTGTCTTTCTCTCTGTGTCTGTCACTCTCAAATAAATAAATTAATTAATTAATTAAAAAAAATAAAAAAAGAATTGCATAAAAAAAGTGCCACCCTATGCATCTGGCTTCGTGGCACACCTGACAACATGGCAACACATTCTCAACCTTCCCAGTGTGCATCCACAGACCCTCTCCTTGTGGCCTGGGACAGGTCTGTCCACCCTGGGCAGGTCACAGTCTCCACTAGATTATGGCTCTGGACTCCACTAGTACTTCCCTAAGCCCTGGTCACAGCCTCATACCTCTCCTTTTTCCTCGTAGTCTTGACTCTGCCATAGGGCAGATTTTATAAAGAGATAAATAAGCCTGCACTTGGCAGAAATTGTACAGTACAGCCTGAGGGCCTCAAGGTAAGCTTTCTGTACCCAAGGGATCAGCACTGATGAAGATATTCAGTGCACTGAAAGTATCATAGCCTCATCTCATTTAATCCTCTTACCAGCCTCTTAAGGTAGAAAATCCCCATTTTACAAGAACAAAAAATATTGTGTTGGCTCTTTAAGGAACAATATGCTGAACAGTAGTTCTGACCTGAATCAATGAACCAGAGTGTTCGGTTAAGTCCCAAGTGAACTGTAAATTCAGAAGACATAGACAGTGGCTGGAAGACAAAGGGAGTGACTATTGTAAGTTCAGTGTGGGCCCATCTGCTGAATCTATTAGCTGGTGGTCACTGAAATCACTGGCTCTATCATTCATACACTGAATCACTCTATCACTTATACAATCAAACAGGCTACATATAGTCTATGAAATAGGCACACTGGCATGCACAAGGCCCTGGGTTCGAAACCCGGCACTGCAAACTGTGGGGAGGGAGTGGTAGACACGCGCATAGAAAATGACTACAGGTTCAATGGGAGGAAGAGAAAACACAAGTGAAGATACTCAACAGTGGACACTGCACACCTTATATTTGGCCAGCCAGGACAAATGAACCTGCAGCATATCTGTCATGGTGGAAACTGCCTTCTAATTAGACTGAGGCCCACTCCTTGACAGGGAATACATCCCTGATACTGAAAACTTAAAACAGGTAGTCATGAGCCCTAAGGGTGTAACATCTGCTGCTGTCTGGCTAAATGTATATACTATGCTTATCAAACTGCCCAGTAAGCACTTCTCTTAATGTTCATACTCTTATATTAATGCTACTCTCACTTTTGGTAGAAAATCTTCTCTCTTCAGTGGCAGTAACCTTGGGATGACTCAGAAGGCATCACAGTGCTGGAAAGAAGTGACTGGATTGCTCAATACTACAATATCTCTATCACACCTTCCAAGGCTCAGGGTCTATTGCAGAAGAGGTGGCAGAAAGAATGTAAGAGCCAAAGGAAGGGTAGGACTCCTTACAACGTGCTCCCCCCAAACACAAAATGGACTGGATATCCATGACCTCAGAGTGCCTGACACTACCTACACAAGACCATCATAATAGGAGGAAAAGATCATGACATCAAAATAAAAGAGAGACTGATCAAGTGTATTGACATGGGGAGGGGATACGATAGAGAATGGAGTTTCAAAGGGGAGAGTGGGGGGGGGGAAGGGTATTACCATGGGATACTTTTTTATAATCACGGAAGTTGTTAATAAAAAAATTATTTTGAAGATTAAAAAAATAAAAATAAAAATGACTACAGGGACATACTGGTCTTTCACATTCATAGGACTTTGAGG
Source organism: Jaculus jaculus (assembly GCF_020740685.1). Lineage (NCBI taxonomy): Eukaryota > Metazoa > Chordata > Mammalia > Rodentia > Dipodidae > Jaculus > Jaculus jaculus. The sequence continues at coordinate 102,151,167 of NC_059102.1, forward strand.
TACTGAATCAATTTTTCATTTTCTTTTTTTTTTTTTTTTTTTTTTGGTTTTTCGAGGTAGGGTCTCACTCTGGCTCAGGCTGACCTGGAATTCACTATGTAGTCTCAGGATGGCCTTGAACTCTCGGCGATCCTCCTACCTCTGCCTCCCGAGTGCTGGGATTAAAGGCGTGCGCCACCACGCCCGGCCAATTTTTCATTTTCAATGTAGGACTTCACTCTAGCCCAGGCTGACCTGGAATTCACTATGTAGTCTCAGAGTGACCTCGAATATCTTTTTATCCAACATAATTTAAAAGCTTTTTTCCCCTTTGGACCATTTTTGGAATCCACAAACTGGAGCTATCAGATATGAGTTCATCTACTTGGGTTAAATGACAGGCTGCTCAGGCTAACCCAATGGCAACTATCATCTCTATGGATAGTCACATGTAGTTTCCAGGTATCAACTCACATAGTTGTTGCTTGTTTTTGTTTTTTTTTTTTTCAATCTTTATTTATTTTGAGTGAGTTAGAGAGAGAGGGAGAATGGGCACATCAGGACCCCTAACCACTGCAGACAAATCCCAGATGCATGTGCCACCTTGTGCATCTGGCTTATGTGGGTACTGGAGAATTGAACCCGGGTCCTTAGGCTCCACAGGCAAGTGCCTTAACTGTTAAGCCATCTCTCCAGCCCTCACATAGATTTTTGTTTTTATATCAACTCTTTCTAAGTTGGATTTTTACAGCCTGTGTCTGACAACATTCTACATGCCTGGCTTAACATATAAACAAGAGAGGGAAGTTTTTGTTTTGTGCAAATCAGCTCTGCCTGTGGGAGCACTGAAAGAATCATTAGACTCTTTTGGGGGCCAGGGACACTGAGTACTCCAGCAGGAACTGCTCAGAGGGAAATGTGTACACGAGGCTCCTGATAGATCCAATTCTCTGCCTCAGAACCCACATTCTTTAAAAGCCAAGAATTTCTAATTTAGAGCCTGTGAATGATTCCAAACCTCTTGGACGGCAATGTGGCAGTGTGAACCCATGTTGTTGAGACAACCATATCTGGCCTAGAAATTCCTTTCCAGGAATTTATCCCAAGGAAGTAATTCAATTAAAGTAAAGAGCTATGCCTTGCAAAAATGTTCAAGGTTATCTATGGTAGTGAAACCTAGAAGGAAGAAGGGATAGTAGACAAACTGAGTAAGTGGGGCATGATTGTAATCCCAGTAGGCAGGAGATTGAGGCAAGAGGATCAACCAATTAGGGCCAACCAATACTTCTATATACATAGTGAGAGCCTGTCTTAAAAATAAAACTAAGGCCAGGCGTGTGGCGCACACTTTTAATCCCAGCACTCGGGAGGCAGTGGTTGGTGGATCACCGCAAGTTCATGAGTTCAAGGCCACCCTGAGATTATCTAGTGAATTCCAGGTGAGCCTGGGCTAGAGTGAGACCCTACCTCAAAAAACCAAAAAAATAAAATAAATAAAACTAAGCAAAAAAAAATATACTAGCCAAAGCTGGGCATGGTGGTACACTCCTTCAATCCCAGCAGAGGGCAGAGGTAGAAGGATTGCTGTGAGTTCCACGCCAGCCTGAGATTACATAGTGAATTCTAGGTCAGCTTGGGCTAGAGTGAGACCCTACCTCAAAAAACCAACATATAGGGATGGAGAGAATGCTTAGCAGTTAAGGCACTTGCCTACAAAGCCAAAGGTCCCAGGTTCGACTCCCCAGGACCCATGTAAGCCAGATGCACAAGGGGGCACACACATCTGGAGCCCCGGCATGCTCATTTTCTCTCTGCCTGCCTATTTCTGTATTTTTCTCTCTCTAAATAAATGAATTTTAAAATATAAAATAAAATATTAAAGAAAACACAATATATAGTGGCTGGAGAGATGGTTTAGCAGTTAAAGCACTTGCCTATGAAGCCTAAGGATACAGGTTTGATTCCCCACTACCCATGTAAGCCAGATGTACTAGGTGGTACACGCGTCTGGAGTTTGTTTGCAGTGGCTGGAAGAGGCCCTGTTGTGTCCATTCTCTCCCTTCCTCCCCCCGCCTTGTTCTGTCTCTCCAATAAATGCATAAATAAAAATTTTAAAAAAGACAGCCTATAAAGCCAAAGTCAAAATCATCACAAATAAGAACTACAGTCATCCCATCTTATTCAGCATCATCCCACTATTTCAGTCACTCCATTTCAAAAGTTACCCAGCATACCTTTAGAATTGAACTGAGTAAAATTTACAATGTGTGATGATTGTGAATCTGTTGAGGGTCAGGGACAGAATGAGGTAGTTTGAAAATATGACCCCCAATATATTCACTGTTTTATTAGTTTGTAGTTTGCATCTGCAGTCGCCTGACTGGAGGTGATGTTACTGGGCAGATCTTAAGGTATGGTGGTGTTTGAGATTTCAATCTAAAGATATGCAAAGTGTGCCTAGCTGAAGTTCTTGAAGTGTGCTGTGCTGTGTGGCTTTAGGCTTGTGCTTCTCTCTCTGTGTTTGGTCCTGTGTAAGCAGGCCAGATTCTTCTGCCATTATGGAAGCCCCCCTGCCTCTGTAAGCTTCAATAAATATCCCTTCCTCCATTTAAAAAAAAAAAAAGTTACCCAGCATAAACTGAGGTCTGAAAATATTACGCGGAAAATTCCAGAAATAAAAAATATATAAACTTGCCTGGCGTGGTGGCTCACGCCTTTAATCCCAGCACTCGGGAGGCAGAGGTGGGAGGACTGCCGTGAATTTGAGGCCACCTTGAGACTCCATAGTGAATTCCAGGTCAGCCTGGGCTACAGTGAGACCCTACCTTGAAAAACCAAAAAAAAAAAAAAAAATATATATATATATATATATATATATATATATATATATATATATGTACATATATATATATATATATAAACTTAAATAGGTTTTATTACAACATACTGTTGTAAATTTTTTTACTGTTTTTATTTATTACTTATTGTACCTGACTATGCCTATGCCTGATTTAGACATTAAACTTTGCATAGATAAATACGCATAGGAAGAAAAATGACATATATGTGGGGTTTAGTTTTATCCATGGCCTCAAGGTACCCTCAGGAAGACTATATGTAGTATTACCACAAACAAAAACAAACAGTAAGGTCTGGAGAGATGGCTTAGTGGTTAATGTATTTGCCTGCCAAGCCTAAGGACCCAGGTTTGATTCCCCAGGACCCACATATACCAGATGCACAAGGTGACGCAAGCATCTGGAGTTCGTATAGAGTAGCTAGAGGTCCTGCTGTGTCCATTCTCTCCCTCCCTCTCCCTCTTTCTCTCTACCTGCCTCTTTCTCTATCTCTCTATCTCTCTCTCTCTCTCAAATTAATTAATTTAAAAAATTAGGAGGTAGAGAAAGAAGGGTGTTAAAAGACCAAAAGATTCAGCCCAAACTTCAGAAAGGCAACATGAACCAAAGGAGTCTAGCCTGACCTTAGGCCCTACGGCAGAACTGAGAATCCAGTGTCCTTCTAGGTTCTACCCGCGACAGACCATAAAACAGCTCCCTCTAGGGCTGGAGAGATGGCTTAGCGGTTAAGTGCTTGCCTGTGAAGCCTAAGGACCCCGGTTCAAGGCTCGGTTCCCCAGGTCCCACGTGAGCCAGATGCACAACGGGGCGCACGCGTCTGGAGTTCGTTTGCAGAGGCTGGAAGCCCTGGCGCGCCCGTTCTCTCTCTCTCTCTATCTGTCTTTCTCTCTGTGTCTGTCGCTCTCAAATAAGTAAATAAATAAAAAATGAACCAAAAATATTTAAAAAAAAAAAGAAAAGAAAACAGCTCCCTCTATACCTCGCTTTCCCTTCACTGTGTTCCCTCAGCTGGCTGCTGGCCAGCAACAGTCCCCAAGAGTCCCAACCCCACCACCTCCTCTCTGATCATCTTCCGCTCACTCTACCTTCATTTCCTTCCCTCTCCTGCCCTGTCAGTAACTGTAAGCAACAGGTGAGACTTCAGCCTTGCGACACCAGCTGGAAGAAACCACAGAGCACTTTCGGCCTTGGGTCCCTGCCCCTCCCGACAAGAGCATGCTGACACAGAGCAGCCAACATTAGTTGGAAGAGGCCCTTCGTTTCTGACTCTGGCCCTGGCCCAGACTGTCCATTTGACTCCCGGTCCCTCTTCTGTACCTCTGTGCTCCAAGGCTCCCTCTCGCTGACCAAGAGTCCTTCCACTGTAAGGGGCTTCCTGAGAGCAGGGGGCCAGCCCTTTTCATGTCTTCATATAATGTAGTTACTGTAAGCGTGCTGAATGAGCAAATGAGTCCTTGCTTGAGGTCTTCCTCGGGACCCCTCCTGACTTTAGGAGGAAGCTCCCTTGCTGGTCAGGCAGGGCCCCTGCTCAGGCTGTGTGCTGTGCTTATCTGCACGCTGGACATTTCCAGAGAAAGTTCCCAATCTCCTGTACCACAAGAGCCCTTCTTATCTCAGGGTCCTTTCCTGTCTTATTTTTTCAACTTGGTGGTGTCCTGCCATACCAATGGCAGCCCTGGCATTTCAGGATGTCAGAGGCAAAAGGACATTATGCAAAACAGGAAGAAACTTCTAAAGAAAATGGTAAAGGCATTTTTAGAACATACCCTGTCATGAGGCCAAGCAATTATTGAAGCCCCAGCCAGGGCCCCTCCCTGTGATGAGGCCCATGTGGTGGGGCAGGAAAGAGCCTGACCTCACGCTGCATGGGTCATGCTGGTCTGCAGAATCCTGCCCCTCCTCTCAATGCAGCTTTGCCCTCAATCCCAAGGCTTGGTGCCAAGTGACCTCTGGCAACTTCAACACCCAACATTCCCACAGAAGAGAACTTAGCCTCACAGAGCATCCAAAATGGAGTAACTTTAAAATATATTCCTTGTAGCCGGGCGTGGGGGAGCACGCCTTTAATCCCAGCACTCGGGAGGCAGAGGTAGGAGGATCGGCCTGAGTTCGAGGCCACCCTGAGACTGCACAGTGAATTCCATGTCAGCCTGAGCCCCTACCTCAAAAAAAAACCAAAAAAAACAACATATATATATACACACACACACACATAGTCGTCATCCATCCTTGGGAACAGCCAAGCCCAGCAGCTTGAAGCTTTATTGATCCAATCCACCAAGTCCCCGCTGAGGGCCAGCCTCTCTGCTCTGCTGGCAGTCTGCCTGCAGAGAATTCCCAGAAGCCTAAAGAACGCTCACTGCAAGGTCCCTCCCCGGAATCAGGAACACGTGAATGGGTAAAGGCTGCGTGTTCCAGAAACCTGATTTGCTGGGCTTGTCCCCACCTCTCCTCTGTGTCACATCTCAGTGACCACAACAGCACTGGGTTGGCCTACTGGTATTCATCTAGCACCAGCCCTTAGAGCTGCATTAGGGACTTGGCAGCTAAGGAAACAGATGGAGAAGTTACTGAGAAAGCACCACTCCCACGGACTCTCTTCACAAGAGATCTCTGCTCAGCCAGATCCCAGGATCTGTCCTGCAGCCTGACCCTCTGCCCCTACCCCAGGTACTGAGGTACTTTCCTGGTCCTAGTTCCCTTTTTTGTTGCTGTTATTTTTGTTGTGTTTTGTTTTTTTGAGGTAGTTTTGGTTTTGTTTTTGTTTTTTTGTTTTTCGAGGTAGGGTCTCACTGTAGCCCAGGCTGACTTGGAATTCACTATGTCATCTCAGGGTAGCCTCCAACTCAAGGTGATCCTACCTCTGCCTCCCGGGTGCTGGGATTAAAGGCGTGTGCCACCACGCCTGGCTCTAGTTCCCTTTTTAATCAGAATTCTAGACACATCATTCAAAAATAAGTGATATTCATCTGCCAGCGCTATGCAGACCTGTAATTTCTGATGGCTCTACCCTTTGCCTGACAGCTTAAACACTCAGTGCTTCCTAGGCTGGGGAAGAGCTCGGAGGGTGAAATGTTCACAGCCTAAGCATGATGACCCCCTGAGTTCAGACCCTCAGAACCCACACACAACTGCTGGACTAGGGCGTGGCTGACACATGGATCTCTAGGGCTTACTGGTAAGCCAGTCCAGCAGTCAGTGAAGTCTAGGTTCAGTGAGAGATCTGACTCAAAAGAATAAAATAAGGGCTGGAGAGATGGCTTAGTGGTTAAGGGCTTGCCTATGAAGCCTAAGGACCCCGGTTCGAGGTTCAATTCCCCAGGACCTACGCAAGCCAGATGCACAAGGTGGCGCATGCATCTGGAGTTCATTGGCAGGGGTTGGAGGCCCTGGAGCACTCATTCTTTCTCTATCTGCCTCTCTCAAATAAATAAAACTAAAACTAAAAAAAAAAAAAAAAAGATAGAGCCGGGTGTGGTGGTGCATGCCTTTAATAAAATAAAATAAAATAAAATAAATAAGGTAGAGACTGGAAAGGACATCCACCTCCAGCCTCTACATGCACACATATGCATGAACACCAACCAGTACACACATACATAAACACATGCACATCACACATGCATACACACACCAAGAAAAAAAAAAACCTACTGCTTCTTAAAAAGCATTCATTAGGTTTTTTTCTTTTTCTTTTTTTTGTTTTTTGAGGTAGGGTCTCACTCTAGCCCAGGCTGACCTGGAATTCACTAAGGAGTCTCAGGGTGCCCTCAAACTCATGGCAATCCTCCTACCTCTGCCTCCCAAATGCTGGGATTAAAGGCGTGCGTCACCACGCCCGGCTTCATTCTTTTTTTTCTTTGAGAAAACACTCCTATAAAAGCCATCTAAAAAGTACAGTTTTATGTAAGCCTTGTACATAAAACTGTACTTTTTAGAGAAAAAACCTCTATGCATATGTGCTTGACAAAAGTTACATGATAGGGCTAGAGAGATAACTGAGTGGTTAAGGTGCTTGCCTAAGGACCTAGGTTTGATTCTCCAGGTCCCATGTAAGCCAGATGCACATCGTGGAGCATGCATCTGGAGTTCATTTGTAGTGGCTAGAGGCCCTGGTGTGGCCATTTCTCTCTCTCTCTCTCTCTCTCTCTCTCTCCCTCTGTCTCTAATTAATAAATAAAATGATAAAAAAATTTAAAGTTACATGATAAAGAAAGTTATGGAATATTTAGTTGAAAGGGGATGATATTGGCCTTGTGATTTGTTAGTTGGTTTTATTTATTTTATTTTTTATTTTCAAAGGTGGTGCTGGTGACCAAGCCCAAGTCATCACACACACTAGCGCCGCCTGGTTTACACTGAGCTACAAACCCCGCCCACCTTTGTGACTTAATGAGAAAGGCATAGGACCAAAACTGTAACAGAATGCAAGTGCAAAAGGCTGAATGCCAGGCTACCTACATGAACTTATTATGTAAATTGATTTGGAGCTGGAGAGATGGCTTAGTGGTTAAGGAACTTGCCTGCTAAGCCCAAGGACCCAGGTTCGTTTCCTCAGTACCCACATAAGCCAGATATACAAGGTAGTACATGCACCTGGAGTTCATTTACAGTGGCTGGAAACCCTGGCACACCCATTCTCTCTCTAGCACTCAGGAAGCAGAAGTAGGAGACTTACCATGAGTTTGAGGCCACTTTGAGACTACAAAGTGAATTCAAGGTCAGCCTAAGCTAGAGTTAGACCCTACCTGTATATATATATACACACACACATACATACACACACACATATATAAACATGCATGCATACATACATATATATATATTAAATAAATATAAAATATACATATATATATTAAATAAATATAAAATATTAAATATATATTAAATAAAACAGAAATAAGACAGATATCAACCACATTCTTAAACATGTATAAGAAAAAGAATATGGGTATGCTTCTTCCCCCTTCAGGTTTTTATTTTTATTTTTTTGGGGTGTATGTTTGTTTTTCCAGGTAGGATCTCACTGTCCCAGGCTGGCCTGGAATTCACTAGGAATAAAGGCAAATGTTGGGATTAAAGGTGTACACCACCACACCTGGCTAGTCCCCTCTCAATTTTGCAAATTATTTTTAATTAGCCTGCTTTGTTTTTTAGAACTAGAGATCAAATTGAAGACCTCAAATACACAAGGCCTACCACTGAGCTATACCCCCAGCCCTTGCATTTGTTTGCACAAAATGAAGAGATTATTCTCACCCCCAAACTCCCCCCTCTCCCCAAAAATCCACACACACAAAAAGTAAAGCAAGATCTGACATTCGAGTGAGGTAAACCATTCTCCCCTCTGGACTTTGTGAGGGGCTTTGGAGAGGCTGCTTGGTGAGGGGTTGGGGTGGAAAAGAACCTCCAGAACACACCCAGACAAAACTTAGCATCACTGCTAAAGAATTTTAGCTACATGGAGCTGGGTGTGGTGGTGCACACCTTTATTCCCAGCACTTGGGAGGCAGAGGTAGGAGGATCGCCTTGAATTTGAGGCCACCCTGAGACTCCACAGTGAGTTCCAGGTCAACCTGAGCTAGAGTGAGACCCTACCTCGAAAAAAAATAGAAAGAAAAAAGAATTCAGCAATAGCCAATGATATGGGGGAGGGGCCAAGCTCACACTGAACTGAGGAACCTGAAACACCAAGTGTATGAATGACTCACCCCTTGGTCTCCTGAGGTCGAATCCCTTTAGGCCACGTTCACACGGAAGCAGCCCCAGCCAAGCCCTGTTCCCCGCCCCCAAGCCACCAAGATCTTCTAACTAGAGGGCTCTTTTCAGAGGGATTTCCTCATCCTGCAGAGGCAGGGACAAAGGCTCTGACACTGAGGACTCTCCAGTCACTGCTGCCGTCAGCTTCCAAGAGACCTCCCCCAGCTTAGGGACAGGGAGGCAGGCTGAAGGTACCTGTGGAGGCCAATCTCATGCCTTAACTCCCCAATAAGTCCAGTTCTAGATGGCTAGCCCAAGGAGCACATCAGACTATTCCAGAACCAAATATAAAATAATCACAGTACCAGGCTCTCAAAGGAAAGCCAAAAGGGAGGCCATTAGACAAGACTGCCACTCCCTTGGAATTTCCAGATGGATGTGGATTTGAGCAAAATTCCAGCCTCAGCTGGGTGGGCATGGTGGTGCAGCACTTGATCGCCATGAGTTCGAGGCCACCCTGAGACTACATAGTGAATTCCAGGTCAGCCTGGACTAACAGTGAAACCCTACCTAGGCGAGGGGATGGGGGGGGGCGGGTAGGAGGACAAACAAAATTCCAGCCTCTTTCTCTTGGCAAGAACAGGCAGGGACAACGAGTGGGAACAAGGTGCAAGAGCCAGCGTTAAGTGGGTCCTGGAGAAATCACTAGGTTTGACTATAGAATAACTGGGCCACTTTCCCAGATGCTCACAGCCCAACTGAGCCTAAACTGAGTCTGCTGACCCTCACTGTCAAAGCCTGGCTGGTCCCTAGAGTGGAATCTGTCTGAGAGGGGGGGGACTTGGACTCCCTTGGCATTAACTGTCCTATCATTCACAACCCCTATATTAGCCTGGAAATCCCTCCCCTGCTGCTACCCAGAGACGGTAATACCCAGGCAGATGGCTGCGGATGTCTTATTATAATCATTAGCAAGCAGCAAGTTAAGAGTACCTGACAGAGCTAATGTACAGTTTCAGAGAGAGAGGAAAATTTTCACACAATCAAATAAAACCAGGATGGAAGAACTGATATCAACTCTGGGTCTGAAAGAAATGACACTATTAGGGGGAAAGATGAATACACACATACACACACACACACACACACACACACACACACACACACACCAGTTTTCTACATGTTAGAGTCACTTAATTGTCTTCCTTGCTTAAACTGTGAGTTGCTACAGGGAAGACATTTTGCCTTCTCTGTAATTTTAGTGTTCACACAGTACAAAACTAAAAAAGTCACCAGGTGCCTTAGTCATTAAGAACATCTACTTAAGACCTTTGAGAGCTGGAGAGATGGCTCAGGGGATAAAGGTACTTGCTTATAAAAACCAGACAGCCTGGGTTCAATTCCCCAGTACTGACGTAAAGCCAGACACACAAAATGGTGCATGGTGTTCATTTGCAATGGCAGGAGACCATGGCCCATTCATACTTGCCCTCCTTCTCTGTCACATTTTTTTGGGGGGGGTTCAGGTCTCACTTTAGCCCAGGCTGAAATGGAACTCACTCTGTAGTCCCAGGCTAGTCAAATAAAAAAATCTTAACCCCCCCCCCCAAAAAAAAAGCCAGGCGTGGTGGTGCACGCCTTTAATCCCAGCACTCGGGAGGCAGAGGTAGGAGGATTGCCGTGAGTTCGAGGCCACCCTGAGACTCCATAGTGAATCCCAGGTCAGCCTGGGCTAGAGTGAGACCCCACCTCAAAGAAACAAAACAAAATAATGATAATAATAACCTTTGAGGGCTAGAAAGATGGCTCAGTGATTAAAGGCACTTGCTTGTAAAATCTAACTGCCTGGGTTTAATTTCCCAGTACCCATGCAAAGTGTCTGGAATTTGTTTGCAGTGGCAAGAGGCCCTGGCAAAAAGTGTGTGTGTGTGTGTGTGTGTGTGTGTGTGTGTGTGTATACATATATACTATACACACACACATTCTCTCTCAAATAGTAACCTTTAAAAAAAAAATAGTTGGAGCTGGGCGTGGTGGCGCCCTCCTTTAATCCCAGCCCTCGGGAGGCAGAGGTAGGAGAATCACCGTGAGTTCAAGGCCACCCTGAGACTACAGAGTTAATTCCAGGTCAGCCTGGACCAGAGTGAGACCCTACCTCGAAAAAAAAAAAATAGCTGGGCGTGGTGGTGCGTGCCTTTAATCCCAGCACTGGGGAGGCAGAGGTAGGAGGATTGCCATGAGTTCAAGACCACCCTGAGACTACATAGTTAATTCCAGGTCAGCCTGGACCAAAGTGAGACCCTACCTCAGGAAAAAAAAAAAAAGAACTTTGAGCTGACTCATAGATACACCTTATAAAAGATCCACTTCCCAAACTCTGGGCCCTATCAGGCAACTGTACTAAGTATCTACGTTAACTTTGAGAAGAGAACCAGTCTCCTTTTGGGGTGCTATGCCAAGAAACTGCAGTTTGAGTTCAATACCACATCTGGCTCTTATTCTCTGTGCCCCAAGGAACTTCCACCTGCTCCTGTGAAACCCTTTTGCACAAGAAGGAAAACTCTCACACTTGTTCAAACCTGGGGATTTTTTTTAAAAATTTTTTGAGGTAGGGTCTCACTCTAGCCCAGGCTGACCTATAACTCACTATGTAGTCTCAGGGTGGCCTTGAACTTTTGGGGATCCTCCTACCTCTGCCTCCTGAGTGCTGGGATTAAAGGCATGTACCACCACACCCAGCTGGACATGGGATTATTTTATTTCAATTTTTTTTTTTTTTTTGCAATGCTAACGTTGAATCCAGAGCCCTGAACATTCTACCACTAAGCCACATCTTCGTTAAGTCTAAAGTAAATTATAAACAGGGATCACTTCCACTGACAATATGCCATATGTGAAAAAGTAACCAGGTTTGGGCATGAACATGAATCAGATACTCATGGAAGGTGTTTCTGAAGGACCATGACAGTAAGGCTCACTTTTTTCTTGACCACCTGGGGATCTGCCTGAATTGGAAGAAGCTAAGGTCTTCAAGCTCTTTTCTCTGTTCCAGGAAGGTCATGGTATATCTAACACAACTGTTAGACAGGTTTATATCAATAAATGATTGCCCCCAGCAAAAAGGAGCAGGACACAACTCATTTAAAGGATGAATTACTTAAACCCAATAGCTTCGAGGTCTGAACACAGTGAGGATCTCTATGCCTCCTCCTAGGATGACACTCCACCCTAGAGTCATAGAACTGGTGGGTGAAAAATAGCCTTCTCAGCCGGGCGTGGTGGCGCACGCCTTTAATCCCAGCACTCGGGAGGCAGAGGTAGGAGGATCGCCGTGAGTTCAAGGCCACCCTGAGACTACAGAGTTAATTCCAAGTTAGCCTGGACCAGAGTGAGATCCTACCTCGAAAAACCAAAAAAAAAAGAAAAAAAATAGCCTTCTCCCCAGCCTCACAGTACACTCTGTCCTGCTCACGTCCACATGTGCACGCACGGAGGTCAGCAGCAGCCTGCTGGAGAGACACAGAGAGTAAAGGGCCCAGCAGAGATCTAGCACGTACTATACCCTTGATGGACGCAAACCATTGAGCGAACAGAACCCAGGAAAACCAGGGAAGCTGGCTCATGAACAAATGCTCTCCCAGAGCCTGGGTTACCTACAGCTGCTGCTTGCTTCTCCTTTTTTTAAAAAGTATTTTATTTATTTATTTATTTGAGAGAGGGAAAGAGGAAGAGAGGAAGAGAGAAAGAGTGAATGGGTATGCCAGGGCCACCAGCCACTGCAAAGGCACTCCAGATGCATGAGCCTACTTGTACATCTGCCTTACATGGGTCTTGGGGGAATCGAACCAGGGTCCTTAGGTTTTGTAGGCAAACGCCTTAACCACTAAGCCATTTCCCCAGCCCTTGCTTTTCTCTTTGAACAAATGAAGAGGATCTCCTCAAAGCACTGCTAGGCAAAGGGTGTTTGAGGTTTAAGCAGCCCCAGAACTCACCTTGCTCCCTTGAGAAACTGTAGTATCCATCCCAGACCCTAGCTGAGCCCCAGGGCCAGCCCTGCTTTTCCCAACCAGGCCAGTCTGATGTGCTTGCTGCCCACATCCCCCCCCCCCACACACACACACTCCACACACACTCGCTGCCTCCAAGCCAACTGCCTGTGCCACAGCCAGTCAAATCATGTTGGACTGTGCCAAATCTGAGCAGATAAACATTCGGGAAAAAGATAAACATTCCGGGAAAGAACCGTAAGGCTGCTGCTCCTTCCATCTCAGGCAAGCACCCAGGTGGCCAGAAAAGGGAGCCTCACTCTCAGGGTCAGCAGTGCGGTGTGGCTGGTGCAGACCCCCAAGGGGTGACCAGACTACCTAGAACTCTAGGGGAAAATGAGAGGATTCAAGGAAGGCCTCCTACCCTGCTGCAGCCCACACTTCTGGAGGGCCTCACAGGAACCTACAGAGGGACTCCGAACACTACAGTCACACCTGACGTGCAGAGGCAGGGTTCTGAGCCCAGCCTATCTGAAATCCATTCAAATGCTCTGAGTGACAACCCAGAGACAGAACAAGCAGTGACCCATTAGCAGCCCAGCCTGGTGCCTAACCACCTCAAAGCCACCAGCTATGAGCTGAGAGGGATCCAAGCATCTGGCTCAGACCTCTGGACACCAGACAGTACAGCCAAGTCGGGGAAAGGAACTGCAAGGAGTGAAAAGGCCACAACCCTAACCCCCACGGATGCTTTCTCCCACCAACCTCAAAACCACCCAGCGAGGGCTTTGAGCGACACCTGCCCAGTTCAACAGATGGGTTTGCCTTCCCCAACCCACACACTCCAGACAGATTTACAGCTTTCTTGAGATCCCTCCTTGGCAAAGAACTCTGCTCTAAATGCTTCACCCAACCATTCAAACCTAAGGGCTCAGTTAAAATGGAGACAAGGCTCCTACCCTCATTTCTGGGGTTGCAGCCTCAGCAGCAGGATACACAGCAGTCCATGCAAGTCACAAGAAGGCAGCCAAACCTCAGAGGAAGGCCAGGCTCTCACCCAGCCCTTCAAAGTGTTCTCTCAAGAAGGCCTTTTGAGCAGCCAATTTCAGAATCAAGTTAGCAACACTAGTAACTGGTGACAAGCTGCTCACTAACACCACCATATTACCAAGCCAAACCAAGCAATACACAGCATAGCTCTAGTCACTGCTGCGACTCTCCCATGTTACCAAGAAGGCCCTATACCTTAAGCACCAGTCAACTAAACATTAATTTCCTAATTCATTTCTCTTCCTTTCTGCACATTGCTCAGACACAATCAAAAACAAAAGCAAAACGCCTGTGGTCTGGAGGACTCAGTCACCCTCTCCCTCTTTTCTCTGTGTTGTTCAGAGCCATCTCCATGGGAGTCTAAGAAAAACGGTACTTCAAGGTCTCAAACAAACTGCACTGCTACGTGATTATGAGCTGTCATGGGCTGTATGCCTACTGCTACGTGCCTTATATTTAATGTACACAACCTCGATTAGTCCTCAAAACAACCCTGTGAGGTAAGCACAGACAAGCCCTCTTTACACAAGAGGAAGAAACTGTACCGTGCCTGAGGTCAGACATTTAGCAGCAGGACAAAGATTCTACTTCATTTTTAATAGATCTGCTCTGATTCTCAGCTTAGTCACTAAGTCCAAAGGAGCTCAATTTTGTGCTTTGAGACAGACTCCCTCATGACACTTCATGTTTGACCAACTCCAAGAGGTTCCTCCCAAACTTGATATGAAAATACTGCAGTAATTGTTGGAGAAATTGAGCAAGAGCCTGTAGAAAGGCCTGCTCTGCCAGGGCTCTCCCGGAATGTGACAGAGCTATTGGCCCACTGCCTGCCAGCCAGCCTGCCTGGGCCCCTCACTCAGAACGACCTCCTCTAAAACCTGGCAGTAGAACTGAACGACCACCTGTCTGGTAACCCTGGGAGCAACCTGTGGAGGCCTTAGACCCGAAGGCCTGTGCGTTCGGGTCAAAGAGAGGTCCACGCTGAGGTTACCCCCCTCCTAGCATAGACAATGCAAACCCACCTAGCAGAGCTGTCTGTCTACCATGAACTGCTGAAAAGCTGAGTATGGATCCCTTGGACAAGGACTGCCAGGAAAGGACAGCTTGTCTCAGCTAACTAGTTACATTTTAGCCCTCCTGCCCCACCCCCCCACCCCCGCCCCCTCAAAAAAAGTATACAAGCCCTCTGTCGCTGGGAAGGGCCCTGCTCACTTTCCTTTGGGGAAACTTTTAGGAGGAAGTTGGGGATGGAAGAGAGGGCCCCAGGTTAGGGTTCTGCACAGAAGAGGAAACATCACAACAATAACTCACTGAGAGCTCATCCTCATTAATTAAAGCCTTAGTTACACTGTTTCATTTACCCTTCCACAGTAACCCCCTAAGTAGATACTATTATCTCCATTTACCAGAAAGAAAACCTTAAGCACAGTTGAGTCACTAGCCCAAAAGTTAAAAAAAAAAAAAACCTCAGGGAAGTGGCTCTAGTGAAAGCCGGACAGAGAGACAAGTCAACGTCTCTGAGAGGTTAGGGGGGTCACAGTCAGTCCCCCAGATGCGGGTTGCTCTGTGCCATCTGATAGTTCCCACTCATGTTAGTACAGCGAGGCAGGTCCAAGCCTGAAGCAGATCCAAACTCCAAAAACTTCTGAGCCTTGGGCCGGAGCAGAGACGTCTCTAGGGGGATTTCTCTGGTGCCGGGGATGGAAGAGTCCATCCAGGGGCTTCCCTAGCGGGCCCCAGGACCTTGAGACCACCGCCAACCAAGGGACAATCGGTCCCCCCATCCGATCTAGAATTAGGAGGGCTGGCAGTCGTGAAAATCAGACCTCGGGGAAAGAAGTGTGTGTGTTGGGGGGTGGGGGGAGTCCCGGTCTTCGGAGACGAGTCCTTACCGAGCAGCGGGGACTCTTCGGGGCACGCGGGCAACGACAGTGCCGTGGTGGGGGACAGGGGTACCGAGGTCAGGTTGTCGGCCGGCTCGGAGGAGACTCTGCCCAGCGGAGGCGGCGGCCCTGCGGCCCGGGGCCGGGGCTCCCCCGAGGGCTGCCCCTGCAGCGGCGGCGGCGCTCCGATGAGCTGGGGCAGGCGGCGCAGGTCGCGGCCCGCCAGGTAGTAGACGACGGTGACGCCGAGGTGCAGCGCGCACACGGCCACGAGCAGGCGGCAGGCCCGCTGCAGGGTGGCGCCGGGCATCGCGGCGCTGCCGCCCAGGAGCGGCTCCCGGAACCTCATCTTCCCGCCGCCGCTTTAAGGGTGGGGGGTGGGCTGCAGACCGAGGGGACGGCCCGCCCGCAGGCCGCCCGCCAGACGCTACCCGACCACGGCGACGGGGGAGGGGTCGGGGAGGGGGGCGAAGGAGCGCGGCGCCTGCGAGCGGCGGCCGACTGCCCGGACGCGCGGTTCCCGAGCGAGCGGGGAGGAGGCGCCGCGGGCGCGGGCGGGCGAGGCCGCCGCGGGGCGGGGCCTGGGGAGGGGGCGGGGCCTAGTCAGGGGCGGGGCCTGGAGGGGCGGGGCCTCGGGAGGGGCGGGGCCTCGGGAGGGCGGGGCGGGCAGCCGCCGCTGGAACCTGGATCCCACGCCCATGGGCGGGCGGGCTCCTCCCCGCCTCCTCTCCCGCCCCGGTGTAAGTTGGGGGGGAGCCTACCAGGTCCTGGTGTCCGCAAGGACCAGGGTGCGGGACGCTGTCCAGAGGGACTGGGCACCCTGGCCACCTTCCAGCCCGTAGGCATCGGTAGCCCCGAGGGGTACCGAGGGACTGGAGCCCAGAAAGGTGGTCCAGGAAGCGGGCTTGGGTGCCCTGCGAAGGTTCTGAGAGATCCCCCAGCCTATCCCGGGTCAGGCTGCAGGTGAGGGAGCTTGTAGGAAGGGAGGCCCTTACAGAGAGTTAAGGTGAGAAAAGTACAGAGTTGCCCTTTCTCTCGCCCCGCTGTGGTGTATGTCGGGTTAGACACTTTCAGAGGCCAGCCTGGCTCGGTTCTTTCTGAATGCATGCCACCTCTCAAGGACACATGCTTTGAGAAGTGTGTAGCGCAAAGCTATCGTAGAGCGCTGGTGTGCAGGAGAGCGATCGGTTTTACGTTGGGCACCGAGTAAGAATTACACCCCCATTTTACAGAGTTCAAAAAGCCGGTGTGGAGGTGGGGTATACCTGTAATACCAGCAATTTGGAGGTGGAGGCAGGAGGATCCAAAATTTGAAGCCAGTTTGGGTTACCCACATGGCAAGACTCCAAAAAACAAAAACACAAAGCGGGGCGTGATGGCGCACGCCTTCAATCCCAGCACTAGGGAGGCAGAGGTAGGAGGATCGCCGTGCGTTCGAGGCCACCCTGAGACTCCATAGTGAACTCCAGGTCAGCCTGGACCAGAGTGAGACCTTACCTCGAAAAATAAAACAAACAACAAACAAAGGGGGGGGGTGCTGGAGAGAGGGCTTAGCGGTTTAGGTGTTTGCCTGCAAAGCCAAGGGATCCCGGTTAGACTCTCCAGGCCCCACGTAAGCCAGATGCACAAGGGGGTTTGCATTGTCTGGAGGCCCTGG
This sequence comes from Jaculus jaculus, assembly GCF_020740685.1. Taxonomy (NCBI): domain Eukaryota; kingdom Metazoa; phylum Chordata; class Mammalia; order Rodentia; family Dipodidae; genus Jaculus; species Jaculus jaculus. The sequence continues at coordinate 102,168,280 of NC_059102.1, forward strand.
AGTGTCCATTCTCTTTCTCTCTCTCTCTCTTTCAAGTAAATAAATAAATATATTTTAAAAATAAACCTCTGTCCTTAAAACAACAACAACAAAAACCAGGGTTCAGGCCCAAGGAGGTTAAGAAACTTGCTAAAGATAACACAACAGCGGGGCATGGTGGCACACGCCTTTAATCCCAGCACTCAGGAGGCAGGATCTCCATGAGCTCGAGGCCACCCTGAGATGTAGAAGGATCTTCATGAGTTCGAGGCCAACCTGAGAGTACTTAGTGAATTCCAGGTCAGACTGAGCTAGAGCGAGACCAAAAATAAATAAATAAATAAAAATTTAAAAAATTATAAAACCCTTACACATACACATGCTTTTCAGGATGAAAGCCTCTGTGCCTGTCTCAGACCCGCATGGTACTTGAAGGACCTCACAGCAGAGAAAGACCCCTGGTGGTACTGTGATCTAAATGTATGAGGAAACTAAGGGTTCTGACAGTGGACTCGGAGACAGAGGGTGTCAACAGCTATTCTATTTTGAGAGTTTGGTTTTTGAGATTAGGGTGAAAAGAACCCAGGGTGGCCTCCTGTCTCAACCTTCCAAGTGCTGAGATTACAGGCCTATGCTAACATGACCACAGTACTTACTTACGATCATCTTTTTCTTGTGTGTGTAGATGTTTGTATGAGTGTGTTTGGGCGGGTGTGTCTGTGCAGGACAAAGTGGTGTCATCTTCAGGATCATTTTCCACTTCTTTTGACACAGGATCTCTCAGTGACCTGGAGCTCACTAATTAGGCTGGATTGGCCAATCCGCAAACCCGACCTACTGACCCCCTAAGCACTGACACTGAGGCATGTTTGACCTCTCCCATGGTTGCTGGGGATCGACCTTGATTCCCTGTGCTTACATAGCCATATACCTAGCCTCTTTCCTTTTTTTTTTTTTTTTTTGAGACACTATAGCCCAAGCTAGAACTATGAACCACAGAATTCACTATGTAGCCCAGGCTAGCCTCAAGCTCACAGCAATTCCTCCTGTTTCAACTTCCCAAGTGTTGATATTACAGATGTACGCCACACATCTGACTTCATCTTGATGCAGAAAGAGGAAAATATTGCTAAGTTATTTTAGGACTAAAAGTTGAGAGTTATTTTCCAACGACTTGGTCAGGGTGACACTGACCCCAACAACCTATGCCAATGGAGAAATTGTATTAGCCAATGGCTAGACTGAGGTAGATACCCTTCCCCCATCTGAAACACTGAAGCATGAGCAGAGAAAAATGGGCATGACTCATAGGTGAAGATGATGGTCTGGAGGCAAGATTTAAAAAATATTAGGGTCACAGACCTATCCAGGCCCCCCTCTCTGTGGACCGAAGTTGAGGAAAAAGAATGTTATTTGGTAGTTATCTGTCCCTCAGTAAGAGACCTAGGGCTGGAGGGGTGGCTTAGTGGTTAAGGCGCTTGCCCGCAAAGCCAAAGGGCCCAGGTACAATTCCCCACGACCCATGTAAGGCAGATGTACAAGAGGGCACATGTATCTGGAATTTATTTGCAGTGGCTAGAGGCCTTGGCACGCCCATTCTCTGGCTATCTCCTCTCTCTCTTTCTCTGCTTGCAAATAAATAGATTAATTAAATTACAGTTCTTAAAAAAAAAAAAAGATGGGCTGAAGAGATGGTTTAGCAGCTAAGGCACTTGCCTGCAAAGCCAAACACCCTCGGTTCAATTCCCCACAACCCACGTTAGCCAGATGCACAAGGTAGTACATGTGTCTGGAGTTCGTTTGCAAAGGCTAGAGGCCCTGGTGTGCCCATTCTCTCTCTCTTTCTCTCTCTCTCTCTCTGTCTGCCTCTTTCTCTCTCATGCTCTCTCAAATAAATAAATAAATAAATATTTTAAAAATATGTTTTTTTTAATTTTTAAATTTTTATTAACATTTTCCACGAATATAAAAAATATCCCATGGTAATTCCCTCCCTCCCCCCTGACACTTTCCCCTTTGAAATTCCATTCTCCATCATATTACCTCCCCATCTCAATCATTGTACTTATATATATACAATATCAACCTATTAAGTACCCTCTTCCCTTCCTTTCTTTTCCCTTTATATCTCGTTTTTAACTTACTGGCCTCTGCTACTAAGTATTTTCATTCTCATGCAGAAGCCCAATCATCTGTAGCTAGGATCCACATATGCGAGAGAACATGTGGCGCTTGGCTTTCTGGGCCTGGGTTACCTGACTTAGTATAATACTTTCCAGGTCCATCCATTTTTCTGCAAATTTCATAACTTCATTTTTCTTTACCGCTGAGTAGAACTCCATTGTATAAATGTACCACATCTTCATTATCCACTCATCTGTTGAGGGACATCTAGGCTGGTTCCATTTCCCAGCTATTATAAGTTGAGCAGCAATAAACATGGTTGAGCATGTACTTCTAAGGAAATGAGATGAGTCCTTTGGATATATGCCTAGGAGCGCTATAGCTGGGTCATATGGTAGATCAATCTCTAGCTGTTTTAGGAACCTCCACACTGTTTTCCACAATGGCTGGACCAGATTGCATTCCCACCAGCAGTGTAGAAGGGTTCCTTTTTTTCCACATCCCCGCCAACATTTATGATCATTTGTTTTCATGATGGTGGCCAATCTGACAGGAGTGAGATGGAATCTCAGTGTAGTTTTAATCTGCATTTCCCTGATGACTAGTGACATAGAACATTTTTATAGATGCTTATATGCCATTCGTATTTCTTCCTTTGAGAATGCTCTATTTAGTCTCATAGCCCTTTTTTTTTTTTTTTTTTTTTTTGGTTTTTCGAGGTAGGGTCTCACTCTGGTCCAGGCTGACCTGGAATTAACTCTGTAGTCTCAGGGTGGCCTTGAACTCATGGCAATCCTCCTACTTCTGCCTCCCCAGTGCTGGGATTAAAGGCGTGCGCCACCACGCCCGGCTCTCATAGCCCATTTTTTGATTGGCTTGTTTGATTCCTTATTATTTAACTTTTTGAGTTCTTTGTATATCCTAGATATTAATCCTCTATCAGATATATAGCTGGCGAAGATTTTTTCCCATTCTGTAGGTTGCCTCTTTGCTCTATTCACAGTGTCTTTTGCCATACAAAAGCTTTGTAATTTCATGAGGTCCCAGCTGTTAATCTGTGGTTCTATTGCCTGAGCAATTGGGGTTATATTCAGAAAGTCTCTCTCAAATAAATAAATAAATAAATATAAATTTAAAAAAATATGTTTTAAAAAAAAATCCAGGCATGGTGGTGCACACCTTTAATCCCAGCACTTGGGAAACAGATGTAGGAGGATTGCTGTGAGTTCAAGGCCACCCTGAGACTACATAGTGAATTCCAGGTCCACCTGGCCCTACCTCAAAAAAAAAAAAAAAAGAGAGAGATCTAAGCTGCACTTATCAGTTTCCATTTCTGTTCGGTCCCATTAGATTAGAGGAGCAAAGAATAGCGCCTGGTGCATGACAGGAAACTATTTCAGATGTCTGATGTAGCATAATGCAAGTTGACTGAGAAGTTCTGCCTCATGCAGTGCTGACCAGAGCACTGGCAGAAGAGGAAGTTTCAAAACATTTTACATAATGTTCCTACGAACTCCCGTTTGCCAGTAGCTGGCGCTAGCTGGAGGCCAGTGGCTCAAGATGGGGCTCCGTTCCCCACATTGGTCTCTACCCAGAGTTCTTCCCAGGTGGCTGCTTGAGTTTTCCCAGACTGTAGGACATGTTCTAAAAAGGGTCATTTCAAGAACAAAGAAAGAAGATGAACACATTGCATAAAGACTAGCTGGAAGCAACACTTCTTAGAGCCTTGAACTCACAGTGATCTTCCTACCTCTGCCTCCCAGAGTGCTGGGATTAAAGGCCTATGCTACCACTCCTAACTAAATAAAAAAAAAAAAAAAAAAAGATTTTGCTAATTAAAGGATCCAGGCATGGTGGTTCACACCTATAATCTCAACACTAGGGACATTTATGTAATTTCAAAGTACTACTCTATAAAATACTAATTTCATTGGGGAAACATTAGAGAAATCCAAATTGTTAGGTATTTGTGTGGAATGCTGTCCTTGAGCATAACATGGTGTTGCCTTCCTAAATGGTCAGCAGCTGTGATTACTGGAAGAAGACCTCCACAAAGATTGGGTCTGTTAAGTCTCCATTTTTTTTTTCTTTCTTTCTTTCTTTCTTTTCTTTCTTTCTTTCTTTTTTTTTTTTTTTTTTTTTTTTTTGGTTTCTCAAGGTAGGGTCTCATTCTAGCCCAGGCTGACCTGGAATTCACTCTGTAATCTCAGGGTGGCCTCGAACTCAGGATGATCCTCCTACCTCTGCCTCCTGAGTGCTGGGATTCAAGGCATGCGCCACCACGCCCGGCTAGTCTCCATTTTGTATATGAGAGGAACTCCCAGGCCCCTTCACTACCCCAGGATTTATTGACAGTAGCTGCTAGAACAGAGGCTGGTGAAGCCATACTCCTCTCCAGATTTTATAAGCAGTTAAAAATTGCTCAAGGGAGGAGTTCACAAGACTCTGCTTGAACAGCTAGAAAAGTATCAAACCCAGTGAGGAAATTGCTAGCAGAGGTTATCCAAAACCTAGTGACATATTGGTAACATGATGCAAAAACTAAAGAGAATGTGTCAACTGAATTTGTGGCTTTGATATAAAGACTTCCAAGCACAATGTTTAAAGTTCCAACTGACTTAGCAACTACACAAAAATTTAGAGAAACTAAACTAAGCTAGAAGGGATGGGGAGAGATGACTCAGAAGATAAAGTACCTTGCCACACAAATGCCAATACCTGAGCGTGAATCCCAAGAACCCATGCAAAGCTGGATGTGGTGGCATGTGTGCCTGTAATCCCCATTTACCTACAGGGAGATGAAGGCAGAGATAGGAGAATCCCCTGGAAGCACACAGGCAAGCTACATAGCTAACAGCAGTGAACAAGACCCTGCCTCAAACAAAGTGAAAGGCTAGGACAGACACCCCAAGTTGGCCTCTGGTCCCACATGTGCACACTCACACAAATGAACACATCCACCAAAAGAAATTCTATAGTTAATTAAACAAAAAGGGGGGGGGGGCTGGAGAGATGGCTTAGCGGTTAAGCACTTGCCTGTGAAGCCTAAGGACCCCGGTTCGAGGCTCGGTTCCCCAGGTCCCACGTTAGCCAGATGCACAAGGGGGCGCACGCGTCTGGAGTTCGTTTGCAGAGGCTGGAAGCCCTGGCGCGCCCATTCTCTCTCTCTCCCTCTATCTGTCTTTCTCTGTGTGTCTGTTGCTCTCAAATAAATAAATAAAAATTAAAAAAAAAAAAAAGGCCGGGTGTGGTGGCGCACGCCTTTAATCCCAGCACTCCGGAGGCAGAGGTAGGAGGATCGCCATGAGTTCAAGGCTACCCTGAGACTACAGAGTTAATTCCAGGTCAGCCTGGACCAGAGTGAGACCCTACCTCAAAAAAAAAAGATCATAGTAAATTAAAACCTGGAGAAGGGTAAGTGTGGTGACACATGCCTGTAACCCCAGAGAGGAGTAGGTGTGGTGGCACACGCCTATAATCCCAGCACTGGGGAGGCTGAGACAGAAGGCTTAAGAATTTGCAGCCAGCCTGGGCTACCTTAGCAAGATTGTTTCAGAAAGCCTATATATATATCTTAAGGATTTGTCCCTCAGCCCTCTGACTCACAGCTTAGAGGACGGAAGGACTCCTCTAGAGATTTTGGGCTGTGGTTTTATCTAATGGAGTGAAATGCAATGAAATTTGTGGAAAATCACCCCCAACACATGAACACCCAGACATCCTGTGAATCATCTTGAATATTACTGACTGAAAACAAGGCCCATTTCTTATGAAGAAGGAGGCATTAACTCAGGGGAATACTACTCCCTCCAAGCCCAGAGCTCAGCCACAAGGGGAGAAGGGAGAGAAGAAGCACTAAAAGCCATATTCCTCTGAGCCAGACCTGGGGAGTTGTTCACACAAGCAGGATTGGTTCTCAGATTTACTAATGGCTATGATGTGCTTCTTAATAACCTCCTTTCCAAATGGGAGGGTCTATTACGGCTTTCCTGACCCTAGTTTCCCGTTATATATTGTATGTGGGGAAAAGTTGCAAATTAAGCTAGACTATTTGAGAGCACTATTTGAGAGTTTGACATTATTCCATATTTCCTCCAAATCTTTAAAAGCAACGATCAAAAATCAGAAAGTTGGGCTGGAGAGATGGCTTAGCAGTTAAGGTGCTTGCCTGCAAAGCCTAAGGACACATACTCGACTCTCCAGATCCCATGTAAGCCAGATGCACAAAAGTGAGGCAAGTGCAAGGTCGCATATGCCCACTAGGTGGTGCAAGTGTTTGGAGTTCAATTACAGTAGCTGAGGCCCTGGCACACCAATTCTCTCTCTCTCTTTCTCTCTTTCTCAAAAAAAAAATCAGAAAGTTGATCTGGGCATGGTGGTGCACGCCTTTAATCACAGCGCTTGGGAGGCAGAGATAGGAGGATCACCATGAGCTCGAGGCCACCCTGAGACTACACAGTTAATTCCAGGTCAGCCTGAACCAGAGTGAGACCCTACCTCGAAAAACTAAAAAAAAAAAAAAAGAAAAAAATCAGAAAGTTGATCGGGGCATGGTGACGCACGCCTTTAATCCCAGCACTTTAATCCCAGGCAGAGGTAGGAGTATCGCTGAAAGTCCAAGGCCACCCTGAGACTACATAGTGAATTCCAGGTCAGTCTGGGCTAGAGGGAGATCCTACCTACAAAATAAAATAAAATAAATAAATTAATTAAAGTTGCCAGGCATGGTAGTGCATTCCTTTCCCAGCACTTGGGAGGCAGAGGTAGGATTGCTGTGAGTTTGAGGCTAGCCTGAAACTACTTGGTGAATTAGGCTAGAGCAATTAGGCTAGAGCAAGACCATATCTCAAAATCATCATCATCATCATCATCATCATCATCATCATCATCAGGGGCTGGAGAGATGGCTTGGCAGTTAAGGCACTTGCCTGCAAAGCCAACGGACCTTGGTTTGATTCCCCAGTACTCACGTAAGCCAGATGCATAAGGTGGCACATGCATCTGGAATTTGTTTGCAGTGACTAGAAGCCCTGGCTTTCCCATTCTCTCTCTCTCTCTCTCTCTCTTTTTCCCTCTCTCAAATACATAAATAAAAATAAAATATTTTTTAAAAGATCAGAAACTGGGCTGGATGGATGGTTTAGCAGTTAAGGTGTTTGCCTGCAAGGCCAAAGGACCCAGGCTCAATTCCCCAGGACCCATTTTAGCCAGATGCACAAGGGGTGCACGCATCTGGAATTTGTTTGCAGTGGCTGGAGACCCTGGTGCACCCATTCTCTCACTCTTTCTCTGTCAAATAAATAAGTAAAAATAAAATATTTAACAAAAAAAAAAAAAAGTCAGGAACATAACATTGGTACATGACTATCATCCTACCCTTAATCCTCACTCAAATTTCACTGGTTTTCCCAATACTAGACTTTATAGCTCAGGATTCACTTTAGAGTCTGTGTTGCATTTAGCTGTGGTTTCTAACCGCTAAGCCCTTTTTGTTTGCCTTCTATTAGAATGGGAATCCTTTTCCACTTTTTCCCTTGACTACCATAACATGTGTTTCTTTTGTTTTGTTTTGTTTTGTTTTTGAGGCAAGGTCTCATTCTAGACCTAACTGACCTAACAGTCAATCTATAGTCCCCAGGCTGGCCTCCAACTCCTGGAAATCCTTCTATCTCAGCCTCTTGAGGGCTGGGATTAGAGGCCTGTGCCACCACAGACTCTATCTTTGTTGTTGTTGATGTTTTGAGGTAGAGTCTCCCTCTAGCCCAGGCTGATCTGGTACTTTGTAGTCCCAGGCTGGCCTTGAACTAACAATGATCCTCCTACCTCTGCATCCCAAGTGCTGGGACCAAAAGGGGTGTGCCACCACACCAAGATAGAACCTACACAGGCTCGACCTTGATGTTTCATTGCTGTTTTGAAATTTCAGGAAATGGTTTTTTTTTAACTAATTATTTTTATTTACTTATGTATACAGAGAGAGAGAGATAGAGAAGAGAAAAAGACAGACAGAATGGGCATGCCAGGGCCTCTAGCCTCTGCAAACAAACTCCATATTACATGTGCACCTTAACCTCTGAGCCATCTCTTCAGCCCAGAAAATGGTTCTTGTATAAAATACTGTTGTATGAACAAATGTCTACTCACTTCAGATAGGGCACCAATGACAGAAACAGAGACTAGAGATTTGTGTATTTATGTATGATTTATTTATTTGAGAGAGAGAAAGAATGAGGGTGTCAGGGTCTCTAGCCACTGCAAACAAAGTGCAGATGCATGTGTATCTGGATTTATGTGCGTACTGGGAAATTGAGCCTGGGTCCTTAGGCTTTGCAGGCAAGGCTTTAACTACTGAGCCATCTCTCCAGACTGCCTTAGGTTTTTGTTATGGAAACATACTATTTTCAGGTGCAATTCCTGTTTCAATTATCAGTGCTAGTGATTGGCAAACTAGGTTCCATCAGTTAGATTTGGTTCCCCTACTCCCGCCCCTGCCTGGAACTCACTACTTAGCACCGGGCCTCAAACTCATAGTGATTTTCCTACCTCTGCCTCTCAGTGCTGGGATTAAAGGCATGTGCCACAACTTATCTTTTTTTATTTAAAAAAATATTTATTTATTTGAGAGTGACAGACAGAGAGAGAAAGAGGCAGATAGAGACAGAATAGGCATGCCAGGGCCTCCAGCCACTGCAAACGAACTCCAGATGCGTGCGCCCCCTTGTGCATCTGGCTAATGTGGGTCCTGGGGAATCAAGCCTGAAACGGGGGTCCTTAGACTTCACAGGCAAGCGCTTAAATGCTAAGCCATCTCTCCAGCCCAAAACTTATCTTTTTTAAAATTATTTATTTATTTATTTGAGAGAGAGGCACACACACACATACACACACACACACACACACACACACACAGAGAGAGAGAGAGAGAGAGAGAGAGAGAGAGAGAGAGAGAGAGAGAAACTGAAGGAATGGATGCACCAGGGCCTTCAGCCACTGCCAATGAACTATCTCCCCAATCCACCACCTATGTTTGTAAATGAAAATGTATTCGAACTCAGGCATTTTTTATTTTTAACATGGCCTATGACTATTTTTAAGCTTCAATGGCAGAATGAAGTAGTTTCAACAGAGACAACTGACCTACAAAGCCTAAAATATTCACTATCTCTTCTCTTACAGGAAAGAAAAAAAATGCTGGGGCTGAAGAGATGGTTTAGCAGTTAAGATGCTCACCTGCAAAGCCAAAGAACCAAGGTTCGATTCCACAGAAGCCACGTAAGCGAGATGCACAAGGGGACACACACATCTGGAGTTTGTTTGCAGTGACTGGAAGCCCTGGTATGCCCATTCTCTCTCTCTCTTTAAAGGCCTATTTCTATCTCTCTCTCTCTCAAATAAATAATAAATAAAATATTTAGATTAAGATCCCCACAGACTTAGTCTACTTTTTAAAAAAATGCCAAAGTCTAGTTTAACTGTGCAAATAAATAAATAATTTTAAAAATACCTCAGAGTGATTTTCTTTCTCCTTTTCTCCTTTCCTCCCTGAGGCTGGCCTTGAATTCTCTGTGTCACCCAGACTGGCCTCAAAACTCTCTTCTGTCCCTGCCTCCCAAAAGCTGAGATTACAAGTTTTTTGTCACTGTGCAGCTCCCCAGAGTTTCTTAAAACAATGACATTATGTTATTTCCTATGATTCTGTGCATTATGTCTTGAGGAGCACATTGTAAGGAATCCTACACTTCCTTTGGCTCTTACATTCTTTCCACCACCTCTTCCACAATGGACCCTGAGCCATGGAAGGTGTGATAGAGATATTGCAGTGCTGAGCACTCCTCTGTCACTTCTTCTCAGCACCATGGTGCTTTCTGAGTCATCCCAAGGTCACTGCCATCTGAAAAGAGAAGCTTCTCTAACCAAAAGTGAGAGTTGAATTAATATATGGGTATAAACATTAAGAGAAGTGCTTACTAGGGCAGTTTGGTGAGCATAATACATGCCTTTAGCAAGGCAGCAGCAGATGTTACACCCCTAGGGCTCATGACTACCCTGTTGTGGGTGTTTAGTATCAGGGATGTATTCCCTCCCATGGAGTGGGCCTCCAGTCCAATTAGAGGGCAGTTGGTTTCCACCATGACAGACGTGCCACTATTGCACCCGTTGGCTCATTTGGCCTGGATGGCCAAACATAAGGCTTTCAGTATCCACTGTTGAGTATCTCCACTGGTGATTTCTCTCTCTCCCATTGAACTACATGCAGAGTGGCTTTTTTAAGCTTTCTGTCAGCTGGTCTACATGGAGGAGGTTTTCAGCTCAACTCCAGCAGGGTTTCTCAGTGATCTTGCAGCCCAAGTATGTGGAGTCTTCAGCAATAGGGCCTCACCGTCTATTCCTGGTGGGAAACAAAGGGCTTTGGCAATGGCCTATAATGTTTTGGGGGCATCAGGGACCTCCCTGGCTAACAACTCACAGGAAGGTATCCCATCCCTGGCACTGAAACTTTTCTAGTAACAATCTATGGCTTCTGAATGTTCCATTGTCCAAAGAGTAGGCTTCCCAAATGACTTATTTATATCCTCTTAGATTTTGATTAGCCCTCCCTCCACCTTTCCTTTACTCAATCTCTTCCCCTGACCTCACTTAGGCCTTTTCACCCCCATTAATCTGTTCTTCTATTTACATATATACAATGCCATCCTATTAAGTCCCCCTCCCCTTTCTATTCCCTTTATATCTCCTTTCTAGCTCACTAGCTTCTGCTACTGATTGTTATTCCTACTCACATAGAAGTCTAATCATTTGTAGCTATTATCCACATATGAGAGAGAACATGTGACGTTTGGCTTTCTGGACCTGGGTTACCTTACTAAGTCTAATACTTTCCTGATCCATCTAGTTTCCTATAAATTTCATAATTTCACTTTTCTTTACCACTGAGTAGAACTCCATTGTGTAAATGTGCCACATCTTCATGTATAATCAGTTGAGGGACATCTAGTCTGGTTCTATTTTCTAGCTATTGTGAATTGAGCAGCAATAAACATGGTTGAGCAAGTATCTCTAAGGTAGTGAGATGAGTCCTTAGAATATATGCCCAGGAGTGCTATAGCTGGGCCATATGGTAGATCTAGTTTTAGCTGTCTCAGGAACCTCCACACTGATTTCCACAGTGGCTGGACCAGATTGCATTCCCACCAAGAGTGTAGAACAGTTCCTCTTTTTCCACATCCTTGCCAGCATTTAAGGTCTTTTTTTTTTTCCATGATGTTAGCCAATCTGACAGGAGTGAGATGGAATCTCAATGCAGTTTTTTTTTTTTGTTTTGTTTTGATTTTTTGTTTTTTCATTTTCTCATTGTAGCCCAGGCTGACCTGGAATTCAGTATGTACTCTCAGGGTAGCCTCAAACTCACAGCAATTCTCCTACCTCTGCCTCTGGGATTAAGGTGTATGCCACCATGCCCAGCTCAACATAGTTTTTTTGTTGTTGTTGTTTTTGTTTTTTTTTTTTTTTAGGATGACACACATTTTTAATATCAGCAAAGAAAAGGATAACATAGAGATCATTGTGAGCTTGGGGCTATCTTGGTTTACAGATTGAGTTCCAGGTCAGTCTCAGCTAGAGTGAGACCTGCCTTAAGAAATGAAACAAAAAATTCTGAGAAGTTTCCCATGTTGAAACATCATTTTCCCAGGCTATCATCACTCATATTTGGCAAAGAATAAACTACTGTTATTCACATTGATGTGATAGTTGAGGTTTGACATCCACAGGTTCTATCCCCAGCACTACAAGATTAAAAAGAAAAAAAAAATCAGCAGATAGTCAGCCCTGTGAGTTTCAAGTTCTCTCACACCTCCATGCCACTGCACTTGGCATTCATTTTGCCACATTGACATTTTGAGTCAGATAGACTTTTGTTTTCGGAATAATATGTACATTGCATAGTTCATAACATCCCTATCCCCACCCACAAGGTCAGATGCAGCATTGTATGCCCCACCCACAATTAAATAACAAAAGTGACCCCTGACATCACAAAATATCTGTTGAATGGTTAAAGCAAACTCATTCCTCCTCTGTTCAACCCGAGAAACACCCTTAGTGCCATTTTTTCTGCTAATGTCAGACCAGGCTGAGGAGAAGGAAAAGGGCTACTTGCAACTGGGGACATGCAGTGACTTTTGCTTTGATTATGCGAGGGAAGGCATTGAAAAATTGCTGTGGCCACCAAAGGAACAACATTAAGACAGGTCCCAACCTCAGTCTGATGAAGCACACAAGAGATCACAGGCCAGAATGGGGAAATTTTTCAATATTCAGTGAGGGCTGAGCTCCCCTCTTCCTCACAACATAAGCATAGGAGTGATAAGAGAAAGATAGACATGATGTTTTATGTAAAAGCACCTGAATACACTGGTGTTGGTTTGTTCTGTGTTAACTTTTGCTCTAGATATAATCCAAGCAGAGATCACAGGAATGCAAGGATCACTGACCTTGGTGTATAGGAAACCCTCTCTACATGGAAAGAAGAGTCCTTAAGGAGACAAACAGGCCCATTAACATCATAATTCTCAGAGGCATGACTGAGTATTTGATCAGAAAAATTGAAATGATTGCCTTTGTTTCCCCTCTTTTATTTAATCTGTCAGTTGTAGATGAAATACATCTCTAAGAGAATTATCCTTTGTTATCCCAAATTTTCAGTTTCTCTCAATAGAGCACAGGTTTAAGGTTAAATTCCTCCAAGCAGTTATCAAAAATCTCCCAAACAAAAAAAGTCCAGGCCCAGATGGATTCACTGCTGAATTTTACCAGACCTTCAGGGAAAAACTAACACTGTTGCTTCTTAAGCTTTTCCATAAAATAGAAAAAGAAGGAATCCTACCAAACTCCTCTAAGGTTAAATTCCTGTCTTTGTCCACTGCCCACTGAATGACAAGTATTAAGGACTGAATTCTGGTTTCAGCAACACAGGATCACGGGCATAGCTGACAGTTGTAGGAAGAATCAGGAGTTTCTGAAGCCACTAGGCAAAAGGCTGAGAGGCAAATGATGGAAAAAGACTTTATGTTTTTGTTCCACACAGAGCCAATGTCTCAAGCCTTAGAAACCTGGGGGACAGATGCATCAGAGCCCTGCGCATTGCCCTACTTCACAGGCAGTCTGAGCTTGGCTCCCTGCTCATCCACCTCCTTCCTCCTTCCTCCACAGCACCATGGTGACCAGATCCCAGTTCTGAGAAGAACCAACCCAGCTTCAACTCCCAGAATGGGGAGCGTCAGTTGAGAATGGCCACTCACCTTGCCTACGGCATGTGCCTCTCCTCCTGAGAAGCCAAGACCACACCTACCCACTGCTATCCTGGTGGCAGGAATCCCACAGACTCCACGCCCTGGATCTGGTCCTTTGGGTTCCACTGCCAATTCACAGTGCCATCTCCAGAGTAGAACCCGCGGGCGCAGCTCCTCCGTGTCCTCCCTGTCTTCCCAGCCGCAGGCAGGTGGGGCTGGAGGACCTTGGTGTTGGCTGTGAGGACCCTAGCTTGCTGGCTAGCTAGTTGATCTGAGTCAGTGAGCTCCAGATTTAAGGAGAGAACCTTGTGCATCTGGCTTATGGAGGGCTTGGGGAATTGAACCTTAACTGCACCTTAACTGCTAAGCCATCTGTCCAGCTCATGCTACAGAAGTACTCCGTCCACGTGGAAGATGAGGTGGGTGACAGGCGAGGTCCAGGCGTCCGGGGCGGGAGCCTCCACAGCCACGAAGGGGTGGGTGGCGGCGGGGAAGAGCTGTGCGCGCCTCCTTGTTCATGCCAGCCTGCCCACCCACGACGCCCTTCCACTCCCCGGAGCCCGCGCGTCCCAGACGGCCTCGCTCTCGCCTAGTTTTTTTAAATTTTTAAATTATTTATTTATTTGACAGAGAGAGAGAGAGAATGGGCGCTCCAGGGCCTCCAGCCACTGCAAACAAACTCCAGACACGTGCGCCTCTGGCTAACATAGGTCCTGGGGAATTGAACCTGGGTCCTTTGGCCTTGCAGGCAAATGCCTTAACGGCTAAGCCATCCCTCCAGCCCTCAACATAGTTTTAATCTGCATTTCCCTGATGACTAGGAATGTAGAACATTTTTTTAAGATGTTTATACGCCTTCTGCGTTTCTTCTTTTGATAACTCTCTATTTAGTCTCATAGCCCAGTTTTTAATTGGGTTGTTTGATTTATTATTATTTAATTTTTTTGAGTTCTTAGTATATCCTAGATATTAATCCTCTATCAAATATTTAGTTGGCAAAGATTTTCTCCCTTTCTGTAGGTTGCCTCTTTGCTTTTTTCACTGTGTCCTTTGCGGTGCAAAAGCTTTGTAATTTCATGAGGTCCCAGCTGTTAATCTGTGGTTTTATTGCCTGCGCAACTGGGGTTATATTCAGAAAGTCTTTGCCAAGACCAATATGTTGAAGGGTTTCCCCTACTTTTTCCTCTAGCAGTTTCAGAGTTTCAGGTCTGATGTTAAAATCTTTAATCCATTTGGACTTAATTCTTGTGCATGGAGAGAGAAAAAAATCTATTTTCATCCTTTTACAGATACATATCCAGTTTTCCCAGCACCATTTGCTGGGTCCTTGGGCACCTGCACGCAAACACCTTAACTGCTGAGCCATCTCTCCAGCCCCCTTTCTTTCCTTTTACTAGACAGGCGCTTTAACCAGCTAAGTCATGGCACCACCCCCTTTCTTTCATTTTAGACAAGGCCTTGCTATGTGGCCCAACTAGCCTTGAACCTAGGATCCTCCTGTCTTGGCTTCTCATCCAGCTTCACCTTTTCTTATAAGGACACCATTCACTGTATTTGGGGGTCTGCCCTAATACATTATGAACTCATGCTGACTTAATTAATTGCATCTGCAAAGACTGTCTTTCCAAATCAGTTCATTTCTGCAGTCTTGAATAGAGACGGATTTTTGAGGTTCACTATTCAACTTACTACAGCCATCATGTGGAAGAAGCCTTCCTGAGAAGAAAGCCAACAGAAGGCAAGAAGAATGTGCCTCGCTGAGCCACCATAGACTCCTGGTGGACCCACGGTCACAAGCATTGTCAAACTCCCATCCCGCCCCCTTTTCCTTAAGCTGATTTAGAGTAACAGAAATAAACTGACTACCATTTCTCCTTTGGCAAAAATAGAAAATTATTTGCACCTGACCAGTGACTTCTCCCTAATGGTCTCATCTTCCAAAATTTCTTGCTAGGAATTTAGCAGTTTCATCTGGATGATCTCTTTCTTATGCCTTAGATTTACTTCCTTTTTCTGAACAAATTAATTTTTATTGTTGTTTTTTTTCGGGGGCAGGGTAGTGTCTCACTGTACCTCAGGCTGACCTAGAACTCACTCTGTAGTCCCAAGCTGGCCTTGAACTCACAGTGATCCTCCTATCTTTGCCTCCTGAGTGTTGGGATTAAAGACATGTACTACCACACCTGGCTTGAACAAATTAATTTTTTTAATAATTTTTTAAAATTTATTTATTTATTTATTTGAGAGCGACAGACACAGAGAGAAAGACAGATAGAGGGAGAGAGAGACAATGGGCGCGCCAGGGCTTCCAGCCTCTGCAAATGAACTCCAGACACGTGCGCCCCCTTGTGCATCTGGCTAACGTGGGACCTGGGGCACCGAGCTTCAAACCGGGGTCCTTAGGCTTCACAGGCAAGCGCTTAACCACTAAGCAATCTCTCCAGCCCGAACAAATTAATTTTGAGAAGCTCTTACAATGTCTTTAGCCATTATTCCTTTCATTGACCTTTTTTTCCCCCCGCAAGGTAGGGTCTCACTCTAGCCCAGGCTGTCCTGGAGTTCACCATGTAGTCTCAGGGTGGCCTCAAACTCTTGGCAATCCTCCTACCTCTGCCACCCAAGAGCTGGGATTAAAGGCATTCACCACTACGCCCAGCTCACTGAATTTCTTTTTTTTTTTTTTTATTGACAACTTCCATGGTTGTAAACAGTATTCCATGGTAATTCCCTCCTTCCCCCACTTTCCCCTTTGAAACTCCACTCTCCATCATATCCCTCCCCCTCTCAATCAGTCTCTCTGTTATTTTGATGTCATGATCTTTTCCTCCTATTATGATAGTCTCATGTAGGTAGTGTTAGGCACTGTGAGGTCATGGATATCCAGACCATTTTGTGTCTGGAGGAGCATGTTGTAAGGAGTCCTACCCTTCCCTTGACTCTTACATTCTTTCTGCCACCTCTTCTGCAATGCAAGTGGAAGGTGTGACAGAGATATTGCAGTGCTGAGCACTCCTCTGTCACTTCTTCTCAGCACCATGGTGCTTTCTGAGTCATCCCAAGGTCACTGCCATCTGAAAAGAGAAGCTTC
This sequence comes from Jaculus jaculus, assembly GCF_020740685.1. Taxonomy (NCBI): domain Eukaryota; kingdom Metazoa; phylum Chordata; class Mammalia; order Rodentia; family Dipodidae; genus Jaculus; species Jaculus jaculus. Next base: position 102,184,762 of record NC_059102.1, read on the forward strand.
TCTAACCAAAAGTGAGAGTAGAATTAATATATGGGTATAAACATTAAGAGTAGTGCTTACTGGGCAGTTTGGTGAGCATAATGCATGCCTTTAGCAAGGCAGCAGCAGATGTTACACCCCTAGGGCTCATGACTACCCCATTGTAGGTGTTTAGTATCAGGGATGTGTTCCCTCCCATGGAGTGGGCCTCCAGTCCAATTAGAGGGCAGTTGGTTTCCACCATGACAGACGTGCCACTATTGCACCCGTTGGCTCATTTGGCCTGGATGGCCAAACATAAGGCTTGTAGTGTCCACTGTTGAGTATCTCCACTGGTGATTTCCCTTTCTCCCATTGAACTGCATGCAGCTTGACCTTTTCCAGCTTTCTGTCAGCTTGTCTACATGGAGGAAATTTTCAGCTCAGTTCCAGCAGGATTTCTCAGTGATCTTGCAGCTCAAGTATGTGGAATGTTCAGCAATAGAGCCTTACCATCTATCCCTGGTGGGAAACCAATGGCTTCAGCAATGGCCTGTAATGTTTTGGGGGCATCAGGGACTTTTCTGGTCAACAACTCACTGGAGGTGAATTTTTATTATAAAAATTTTGAATGGGCTAGACAGATGGCTTAGTGGCTAAGGCATTTGCCTGCAAAGCCAAAGGACCATGGTTCGATTCCCCAAGACCCACGTAAATCAGATGTGCAAGGTGGCACATTTGTTTGCAGTGGCTGCAGGCCCTGGAACCCCCATTTTCTCCTTCTCACTTTCTCTTTCAAATAAATAAATTGAAAAGTATATAAAATGGGCACAATAGTACAATTCCTCATGCTTCTATCATCCCCTCTAGCCTTTATACTCTCAATTTCCCTTTACCTCTAGATTATTTTATTTATTTATGGGGGCGGGAATGGGCACACTAGGGCCTGCAGTCACTGCAATTGAACTCCAGACACATGTGCCACCTTGTGCACCTGGCTTACATGGATACTGGAGACTTGAACCTGAATCCTTAGGCTTCACAGGCAAGTGCCTTAACCACTACGCCATCTCTCTCCAGCCCCCAGCTTTTTTTTTTCTTTTTTGGTTTTCTTTTTCTTTTTCTTTTTTTTAATTTTTATTAACATTTTCCATGATGATAAAATATACCCATGGTAATTCCCTCCCTCCCCACCCCCACACTTTCCCATTTGAAATACTTTTTTGGTTTTTTGAAGTAGGGTCTCACTCTAGCCCAGGCTGACCTTCAATTCACTATGTGTTTCAGGGTGGCCTGGAACTCAAGGTGATTCTCCTATCTCTGCCTCCTGAGTGCTGGGATTAAAGGCATGACCTACCACGTCTGGCTAAAAAAAATTTAATATTTATTAATTTAGTGTGTGTGTGTGTGTGTGTGTGTGCGCGCGCACATGTGCATGTGTGATCATGTGTATGAATATGGGGCAGCGTGTGGAGGTCAGAAGACAACTTTCAGGCTATTCCTTGCCTTCTACCTTATTTGAGACAGGGTTTCTCAAAGCTCAATTCATGAGCTTCTGGAAAATTCTGTCTGCCTTCTTCTCACCATATGTGGACTGCGATAACAGAAACCTACCCCAGCTTCCAGCTTTTATGTGGGGTTTGGGGATTTGAACTCAAACTCAAGTAGTCAAGAGTTTTGTGGCCAGTGTTTTACCTACTGAGCCATCTCCCAGCCCCAGGCTGGATTATTTTAAAGCAAAGCTTGAAACCTCTTCATAACTGCATTTGATGAGTTCTGTCCCCTTTAAGAATACAAAACAAGGTACTTTGCTCATAGAAAGTATACGGAGGTTTGATGAATGCTGTTCCTGCTCTCTGATTTTTTCTGCCTTGTCAAGAATTCCTGCAAGCACTTACTTACTGAACTTTATTTATTTGAAAAACAGAAAAAAGTCAGGCAGATGGAGAGAGCAAGATTGGGAGCACCAGGGCCTCTAGTCACTGCAAACATATTCCAGAAGCATACACCACCTTGTGCATCTGGCTTTAATGGGTACTGGGGAATCAAACCTGGGTCCTTAGGCTTGATGGGCAAGCGCCTTAACCACTAAGCCATCTCTCTAGCCCACTTTCTGAATTTTTGATGTGAACCACTGAGGGAACTATTAAAAGGCAGGCTGCTTTACTAGCTCAGGCAGGAATTCTGCAAGGGGTTTTGTTTGCTTGCTTGATTTGTTTTGATTTTGCTTATTTGCTTTTATTTTGGGGGGGCTCCAAAGTAGGGTCTCACTGTAGCCCAGGCTGACCTGGAACTCACTATGTAGTCTCAGGCTGGCCTCAAACTCACAGTGATTCTCCCACCTCTTTCTCCCAAGCGGTACTAGGATTAAAGGCATTCACCGCCGCGCCTGGCTTATTTGCTGTTTTTGAGACAGAATCTCAGGTATCCCCAGGTGAGTCTGGAACTTACTAGGTAGCTCAGGCTGGTTTCATACTTGGGATTCTCCTGCCTCAGGCCTCCCAAGGCCTGGGATTATAGACAAACACCATCATGCCCAGGTGAAGTTCTTTAGTTCTAGAAAACTCTTAGGTGATAGAAATAGTGTCTATGTATGGATCACACTGAAAGTGGTGAGGCCCTGTGTCATAAAGGAAAGAAGGAAATGAGAGGGTGGAGATAATGAGCTGAGGGCTTGAACTGGCTTGTTGAATTGCTTATTTACTACAGTTACCCAAATCAATGTTAAAAATATTCTAGGCCGAGCAGGCATGTTGGCACACACCTTTAGCCACTTGGGAGGCAGAGGTAGAAGGATTGCTGTGACTACATAGTGAATTCCAGGTCAGCCTGGGCTAAAGCAAGACTCTACCTCTCAAAACAAACAAACAAATAGAATATTCCAAAGTGAAACTAACATTGAACCAAGCACTGAAGGAGACACAAGTTCTTGGAAGAGGAAGGTTAGAGATGAATTCAGTAGTAGAACACCGAGTCAGCATGCGTGAGACCCTCCTGTGTTGTCAGCAACACCAAAAAGAAAATGAAAAAAATTCGGAGAGGTGGAAACACCATCATATCATCAGTTCTGGGAAGTATGCTCAAGAGTGAACTTGTCAGGCTGGTGAGATGGTTTAGCGGTTAAGGCATTTGCCTGTGAAGCCTAAGGACCCAGGTTCAATTCTCCAGGTCCCACGTGAGCCAGATGCACATGGTGGTGCATTCATCTGGAGTTCATTTGCAGTGACTACAGGTCCTGGCATGCCCATTCTCTCTCTCTCTCTCCCACAGCCCCTGTCTCTAATAAATAAATAAAATAAAGAATTATTTAAACATTTAAAAACAAAAAAGAGGGCTGGAGAGATGGCTTCGCGGTTAAGTGCTTGCCTGTGGAGCCTCAGTTCAAGGCTCGATACCCCAGGACCCATGTTAGCCAGATGCAGAAGGGGGCACACGCATCTGGAGTTCATTTGCAGTAGCTGGAGGCCCTGGCGCGCCCATTCTCTCTCTCTGCCTCTTTCTTTCTCTGTCTGTCACTCTCAAATAAATAAATAAATAAATAAATAAATAAATTTTAAAAAACAAAAACAAAAAAGAGTGAACCTGTTTAGCCAGCTCAAGATAGATTCTTTCTCAGGAAAGGACCTTGGTAGTCGTTCTCTTTTTCTTTCTTTCTTTCTGAGGTAGGGTCTCACTCTAGTTCAGGCCGAACTGGAATTCACTATGTAGTCTCAGGGTAGCCTCGAATTCATAGTGATCCTCCTACCTCTGCCTCTGCCTCTCTCTCCAGATTGCTGGGATTAAAGGCACGCACCACCAACGCCTGGCTCTTGATAGTTATTTTCTTACTATTATACCTCGCCTATCAATCACAACTGACTGTACCAGGGAAGAGAATTTAACCCAAGCTGGGCCAATCTGGATTCAATTCCCAGCACCACACATACATTATATACCACCTTCTCTTAAAATCTCTTTTTTTTTTTTGGAGGTAAGGTCTCACTTTAGCCAAGGCTGACCTGGAATTCATTATGTAGTCTCAGGGTGACCTCAAACTCATGGTGATCCTCCTACTTCTGCCTCCTAAGTGCTGGGATTGAAGGTATGTGCCACCACACCCAACATACATAGCTTTTTTTCAAAAAAAGATTTATTTTTATTTATTTATTAGAGACAGAAAGAGAGAGAGATAGAATGGGGGCACCAGGGCCTCTAGCCACTGTAAATGAGCTCCAGATGCATACGCCACCTGTGCATCTGGCTTACGTGGAAACTGGAGAATCAAACCTAGGTCCTTTAGGCAATCCTACCTCTGCCTTCTGAGTGCTGGGATTAACATTTGTTTTTCTGGTTTTTCAAGGTAGGGTCTTGCTCTAGCCCAGGCAGATCTGGAATTCTGCAATTTACTATGTAGTCTCAGGCTGGCCTCAAACTCACAGCAACCTTCCTACCTTGGCCTCTTGAGTGTTAAGATTAAAGGCATGTGGGCTGGAGAGATGGCTTAGTGGTTAAGCACTTGCCTGTGAAGCCTAATGACCCTGGTTCAAGGCTCCATTCCCCAGGACCCACGTTAGCCAAATCCACAAAGGGTGCATGTGTCTGGAGTTCATTTGCAGTGGCTGGAGGCCCGGGCGCACCCATTCTCTCTCTCTCTCTCTATCTGCCTCTTTCTCTGTCTGTCACTCTCAAATAAAAATAAACAATTTTTTTTTAAAAAAGGCATGTGCCACCACACCCAGAAAATATTTTTGAAACTGATTCCTGAATCTACTATATCTCTCCATAAATTTGTAGCAGCATAGCAGGTATAGCAAAGTCAGATTAAAGGCAAATATTCTCCTGTGCTCAGCTACAAAGGAAGTAGCCAGCAGCCTGGGCTGAAGGAAGGAAGGAAGGAAAGAAGGAAGGAAGGAAGGGAGGGAGGGAAAGAGAAGAGAGGAGAGGGAGGAAAGGGAAGGGAAGGGAAGGGAAGGGAAGGGAAGGGAAGGGAAGGGAAGGGAAGGGAAGGGAAGGGAAGGGAAGGGAAGGGAAGGGAAGGGAAGGGAAGGGAAGGGAAGGAAAGGAAAGGAAAGGAAAGGAAAGGAAAGGAAAGGAAAGGAAAGGAAAGGAAAGGAAAGGAAAGGAAAGGAAAGGAAAGGAAAGGAAAGGAAAGAAGAGGAGAGGAAAGTGTGGGGGGGGGAACAACAAATGAATGGGGCTGGAAAGATGGTTTAGTGGTTAAAGTGCTTACCTATGAAGCCTGAGGACCCAGGTTTGATTTCCCAGTACCCACATAAGCTAGATACACAAGGTGGCACATGCATCTGGAGTTGTTTGCAGTGGTTAGAGGCCCTGGTGTGCCCATTCTCTCTCTCTCTCTCTCTCTCTCTCTCTCTCTCTCTCTCTCTCTTTCTCTCAAATAAGTAAAATTTTAAAAAATAAAAAAAAAAATAAACCAAATAACAACAAAAAAGCACAGATTTGAGGCCTCCCTCTCAGTAAGTAGGTGACCTTGGGCAAGTTGCCTAACTTTCCAGACCCTTATCTGCACATATTTCTGTTTTGTTTTGCAGTGTTAGATATCAAATCCAGAGCCTCACACCAGCCGGCCAAGATTGTGCCACACTCGGCTCTACCCTCAGCCCTTTCCATACTTATCTGAAGTCATAACAAGGCTGGCATATCTGCCCTAATGTGGAAATACTGTTTGGGAATTCCTCCCAGCCTGATTGTGTTAAGACCAGCTATGCCAGGAGGCCCCTCGTTCCCATCCAGACCTGGAGGCCACAGCGTCCCTGCCTTTCTGCTCCTTGACGTTATAGTTTGTCCCTAAAGAGAACTTTATTCCTTCAGCTTTGATGTTTAAAAGCATTCCAACAATAGCCAGGCATGGTGGTGCACGCCTTTAATGCCAGCACTGGGGAGGCAGAGGTAGCATTGCTGTGAGTTCAAGGTCAGCCTGAAACTACATAGTGAATTCCAGGTCAGCCTGGGCTAGAGGGAAACCCTACCTTGAAACACCAAAATAATAATAATAGTAGCAGGAGGGCTGGAGAGATGGCTTAGCCTTTAAGCACTTGCCTGTGAAGCCTAAGGAACCATGTTAGCCAGATGCATGTTTGTTTGCAGTGGCTGGAGGCCCTGGCACACCCATTCTCTCTATATATCTGCCTCTTTGTCTGTCTATTGCTCTCAAATAAATAAGTAAAAATAAACAATAATAAATAAATAATTTTTTCTTTCAATTCTGGGTTAGCCTAATCTAGAGTGAGTGAGACCCTGCCTTGGAAAAAGAAGGACCTAGCAGGAAAAGGATTTCAACTGCTTTTCAGCCCTCTGGCATGGACGAGGAATCCCATATTCTTCCTTTGCCACTGTGGTGGGCTTGTCCCTCAATTTGTTTTTTCAGCAGCCATTCTCCTCTCCACCTGTCAGCCAGGAGACAGGAGGGTCTGGAAACTCCGAGAAGATTAAAAAAAAAAAAAAAAGCAAAAACAAAAACAAAACAAACAAAAAACCCGGCCAAGGCACATTTTGTGTGCGCTTGCTGGGGGCAGTTTATAAAGTCCTTGCAGCCAGCTATCCCACCTGACCATTGTCACCTGAACTGAACTGAGCTCTGTCTACTCACAAAGGCAGCCTGGCCCGGGTGGATTTCTTCATTGCTGCTCACCACAGGGAAGCGTATACACCATGCAAGCTTTGAATGACACGATGACAGAAAAATCCCAAGGCTCTGGTGCTGGGTTTCAGGCCTGTGAGGAGAAACGCCCAGGAGTGCTCGGAGGTCTCACCAGCTCCCCTCAGACCCACCACACTGGGCCAGTTCTCAAAGGCCTCTTCTGACTACCCTTTCTCTCGTCTTTCCCCACTTTGATAAATGTCCTGGGATTAGCCCTCCTGTGTTTATTGGATGAGCAATTTGTGTCTGTCTGAAAGGCTATGTCTGAATAATATTTGGCACGAGCTGAAGAAATGCGATCCCTGCATTTCCCTCCAGGCAGCTCTGTGGAGCCAGGCGTCTCCTGCCAACAGGGCTGTACAGTTCTTCAGCTAATTCTGGCCGTCCAAACATGTTTGTAGGTGGGGAGTGAGGGTGGGGGAGGTGCTGGGGGTGGGCCCAGGAACCCATGGGATCCAGGGGCAGAGCAGCCTTGGTGAATTGGCAGATAGGTGTAGAAACCCTACAAATTAAGAATCTCAGCTGGTGATCACTCAGACCTGGAAAGAGGGAAACTAAGACCCTCACAGAGCTCTGGAACCTGGCTGGTTACCTGGCCCAGAGTCCCAGGTAGGAACCGCAGTCAAGGAGTTTCGAGGGGATTCAGCATGGAGATACCAGGGCTGTCAGAGTAACTAGTGTTGTAGTTAAGTTATTCATTAAAGATACAGAGAGGGTGAGAATGGGCTTGCTAGGGCCTCCAGGCACTACAAATGAACTCCAAACGCATCGGCCACCTTGTACAACTGGCTTCCGTGGGACCTGGAGAATTGAACCTGGGTCCTTAGGCTTCGCGGGCAAACGCCTTAACCGCTAAGCCATCTTTCCAGCCCAAGTGTTGAGCTCTTGTTTGTGTGTGAGTATGGGTGTATGGAGACTGTTTAAATGTTCCCTAGCCCCAATAATGCAGGTCCCAGAACTAGGGAGGACAGAACTGGCTGCTGCGGTATCAGAATCCAAGTGTGGCATGCCACACAATGCACAGAAAGAAGGAATAAGTATATAGGTGTGAGTATGCCAGCGACCTCCCCCCATCCGCTCCCCCAAAGCCCTCCACTATGCCCCCTCAGCCCCTCCCCCTTTGCCTTTTTGTAGGGGCCATGCCATTTCTTATCATTCCTGTTGCCAGCTTTCTTCCACTTCTTTCCCACTCTTCCTAAGGCAGAGATTGACTGGAAGGCAGGATACGATCCTTGTGTCCCCGACAATGAGGGGATATTGATTGACAATGATTTTCTGAGGAAAGGAGTGAATGAGAGAGGCTGGGCACTCAAACACTGGTGGTGATCATAGCGCCACAAGAAGATAGCCAATAACAGGTCAGACAGAGGCAACCATCTAGGAAACTGGTTCAGGAGTGAAAACCCAACCACGGACACCTGGGAGGCAAAGGTAGAAGGACTGCAGTGAGTTCAAGGCCAGCCTAGAACTACAGAGGGAGCTTCAGGTCAGTCTGAGCTACAGCAAGACCCTACCTTGAAGAAAACAAAACAAAACGAAACAAAAAGCCCAAGCATGGCCTCCTGGCCCCATGATGCTAGCTAGCACTTGTGAAGCTGAGGCCAGAAGATTGTGAATTGGAGGCTAGCCTGGGCTGCCTATTGAGACCCAATCTCCAAAATGAACAAATAAAAACTGGCTGTGATTGAGATGGGGAGGTAATATGATGGAGAATGGAATGTCAATGGGGAAAGTGTTGGGGGGGGAGGGTATTACCATGGGATTTTTTTTTATAATCATGGAAAATGTCAATAAAAATTAAATAAAAAAATTTTAAAAAAGAACTTTCAGTAAGGGTGAGAATGTTTATATAACTATTGAGCACTTGAAATGGGCAAGTATGACTGAAAAACTGAAATTTTACTTAATTAAAATTTATTTTTAAGCCAAAAAAAAAAAAAAAAAAAGACCTGGGGAGATGGCTCTGGTTAAAGGCACTTGCTTGAAAAGCCTGCAAGTTCAATTTCCCAGAAACAAAAAGTGGTGCATGCATCTGGTGTTCATTTGCCGTAGTAGGACACCCTTGGCATGCCCAGCCCCCCCATGAATAAATTAAAATATTGTTTTAAAAGAAGAGAGTGAATCCATGACCCCACAGTGCCTGACACTACCTCCACAGGACCATCATAATAGGAGGTAAAAGACCATGACATCAAAATGAAAAAGAGACTGGTTGAGAGGGGGAGCGGATAAGATGGAGAATGGAGTTTCAAAGGGGAAAGTGGGGGTTAGGGAGAGCATTACCATGGGATATTGTTTACAATCATGAAAGTTGTTAATAAAAATAAATTAATTAATTTAAAAAAAAAGAGGGAGAGTGAGCCAGGCGTGGTGGCACACACCTTTAATCCCAGCACTCAGGAGGCAGAGGTAGGAGGATAGCTGTGAGTTGAAGTCCACCCTGAGACTATATAGTGAATTCCAGGTCAGCCTGGGCCAGAGTAAGACCCTACCTCGAAAAACCAAAACAGAAAGAGAGAGAAAGAACCTGGCCACACCAGCACTGTCCTCAGGTTCTGTGCTGGCCAAAGGCCTGGTATAGGTAAAGCCAGCTCTTTGTGATAGAAACCCTGAGAACACCTGTACATCTGTCTTGGTGAAGAACAGACGGGGTTTCACACGGTTCAACTAGTCAGTCAACAGCTTGTCCTGTAGTCCACAGGATACTATCTGCCTCTTGGACAGGAAAAAAAATGCACCCATAAGAGGGTAGAAACCATCTGTGCTTGAGCAGAGATGCAGAGACAGGGTGCTGAAAGATTAGAAAAGGATGAGGCTAATTTCACTTACAGGAGGAAGGAAGGTTTCATGGGGACAGGGTGACATTAAACTTGTCTTGGACCAAGGGTGCTATTCTTCCTACACACACACAAACACACACACACACACACACACTCACACATTTTTTTTCTTTTTTTTTTTTTGGTTTTTTGAGGTAGGGTCTTGTTCTAGCCCAGGCTGACCTGGAATTCACTCTGTAATCTCATGGTGGCCTCGAACTCATGGCAATCCTCCTACCTCTGCCTCTCAAGTGCTGGGATTAAACACGTGTGCCACCTCATCCAGCACAATTAAAAAAAAAATTTAGCTGGGCATAGTGGCACACACCTTTAATCCCAGCACTTGGGAGGCAGAGGTAGGAGGATTGCCATGAGTTCGAGGCCACCATGAGATTACAGAGTGAATTCCAGGTTAGCCTGGGCTACAGTGAAACCCTACCTCAGAAAAAAAAAAAAGAGAGAGAGAGAGAGAGAGAGAACACTTGAGGGAAAATGCTGACTGGAAACAGAGAGTGGGCTGGGACAAGCTGTGGGAAAGGTTTGTGAATAGGGAAGAGTGGAGGATGCAGCCAAGAAAGAAGGTTGAGGAAATATCTGAGCTATTGTCAGACTAAGGAATTCTATCTTGGGCCTAGAGGGAGAGAGACTGGCACAGATGTGTTCAGGAAAACATTCTGGCACCAGCTTGTGGGGCAGGCTGAGCTGGGAAAAGCTGGAGGCGGGTAAACCAGCCAGACGACTGTCTCGGGCAGCAAGTGGCGAAGCACTTGGCAAAAACATCTGTTCAACACTCATCCCACTGTCTCTGTTGGAGCTGTCTTATAACAGCCTGACAGCCCCACAAGCTTGTGGCTTCCTTGATAGCAGGGACTGTTTGTTGCCTCTCTGGGGCCCCTGCCCTGACATGGTTCTTGGCAGATGTTCATTATATACTTGTGAAGTTACTGAATAGGGTAGTGAAAAAAAACAAAAGGACCATGGGTGTACAGAGAAGGGTACAGATTTCCGGGATAACATCCTATTTAGCAAGTGCAGATCCTAAGGCCCGATCATTGGCACAGCTGTCCATTGTGTGTGTGTGTGTGTGTATGTGTGTCTTTTTTCAGGAGGGGCCTGCAGGAGCCCTTAGCTCTTCCAAGAGCCATACAGGAACCCTCACAATCTGTACTATCCTAAGGTGCCTTAGCAAGTACATTAAAGCTCTTTCTTTCTTTCCTTTTCTTTTACCAAGGTAGGGTCTCTCTCTAGCCCAGGCTGACCTGGATCTCACTCTGTAGTCTCACCACACCCAGCTATTAAACCTCTTTATTCTTTTTTTTTATTATTAAATCAGCTGAATATCTGATTCTGCAGGATATTTTTTTTTAATTTTTATTTATTTATTTATTTGAGAGCGACAGACACAGAGAGAAAGACAGATAGAGGGAGAGAGAGAGAATGGGCGCGCCAGGGCTTCCAGCCTCTGCAAACAAACGAACTCCAGACGCGTGCGCCCCCTTGTGCATCTGGCTAACGTGGGACCTGGGGAACCGAGCCTCGAACTGGGGTCCTTAGGCTTCACAGGCAAGCACTTAACCGCTAAGCCATCTCTCCAGCCCTTAAACCTCTTTATGAAAAATACTTTTAGGAGCCAGGCGTGGTGGTGCACACCTTTAATCCCAGCACTTGGAGGCAGAGATAGGAGGATGGCCATGAGTTCAAGGTCACCCTGAGACTACATAGTGAATTTCAGGTCACCCTGGACTAGAGCGAGACTCTACCTTAAAAAAAAAAAAAATTTGTTTTAGGGGCTAGAGGGATAGTTTGGCAGTTAAGGCACTTGCCTGCAAATCCTAAGGACCCAGGTTCAATTCCCAAGAACCCATGTAAACCAGATGCACAATGTGGTGCATACCTCTGGAGTTTGTTTGCAGTGGATAGAGGCCCTGATGCACTTATTATCTCTTTTTCTATCTGCCTCTTTCTCTCCATCTCTTTCTCAAATTACATATATATATATATATAATTTTTAAAAAAGTTAGAGCTGGTGAGATGGAGATATATATTTTAGGCCAGGTGTGGTGGCCTACACCTTTAATCCCAGCACTTCAGAAGCACAGGATCACCATGAGCTCAAGACCAGCCTGAGACTACAGAGTGAACTCCAGGTCAGCCTGGACTAGAGTGAGACCCTACTTCAAATAAAATAAAATAAAATATTTACTTATATAGATACACATACATACACAAGAGAGAGAAGGTGAGTATGGGTGCACCAAGGTCTCCAGCCACTGAATACTAAACTCAGATACATGTGCCATTTTGTCATTATGTGGGTATTGGGGAATTGTACCCCAGGCTGGTAGGCTTTGCAAGAAAGTACCTTTAAACACTGAGCCATCTCCTCAGTTCCTCTTCTATTTTTTCTTAATTGTAAGTGACAGAAACTTAATGGAAGTGATGTAAGAGGAAACAGGGAACTTGTGGGTTCATTCAATGCATTTTGGAATAGTCAGAATGAGGGAGACTTTCAATGTCAGCTTCTCCCCCACTGTTGGTGTGTCTGCCCCTCTCTTTACACACCGGCTTCATTCTCGCAGCCTTGCTTCCTCCAGAGCACGGAAACATGGCTTCTAGACCAGAGAGCACCAAAGACTTCCTACCTCCTGTTCCAATGCCAAAAGCCCCAGAGAGGGTCATTGTGATTCAAGCTTGCTCCTGGCCTAAGAATGAACCATAGCAGTGGCTAAGGAAGCAGGGTTACGTAAGAAGGAAATGGCCATCACCAAAACCTGACAGTTGGGAGGGGGAAAGGAGTTTTTCCCAGAGGCAGAGCCAATAATAATAGCCTGAATCCTTTGTATATGTTAATTATTTTGCAGAACTGCAATACCTACTATTGTTATAATGTTTATTATCCGTGTGAATTATTACCTCAGGAGACCCTGGTACATAGATAGTTCAGGAACAACCATAGATCACCCAGCTGATAGAGGGGACTTGGTAAAGGGTTAGCTAATAAATGAGTAAGCAAACATGGAGCTAGCACTGGAAGCCAGTCCATCTAGCTCCAGACTCTGGGTGTTACCACACGTTATATTGTCCACTCACTACAGAAGAAAGGGAAGAAGGCAAGCTGTAGGCCTCTAAGGAAGGACCATCAGTAATTTCTCCCAGGAAAATCCAAAGGCTAGAGCCAGGCGTGGTGGCACACACCTTTAATCCCAGCACTTGGGAGGATCACAGTGAGTTCAAGGCCACCCTGAGATTACATAGTGAAGGCCAGGTCAGCCTGGGCTAGAGTGAACCCCTACCTCGAAAAACAAAACAAACAAAAAAAATCCAAAGGCTAGGCTAGAGGGCCTGTGGGAAGTGAGGGATCCATGGCAATTAGGAGGAAGAAACCACCTCTGTGCATCCATCTCAATGGAGATATCTAAAAGGGATATTTCATTTTTCTTCACGTAACTTATTTAGAATTTGATGAAGGCAAAAAGAAAAAAAAAAAAGATTGAAAGAACAATGAGGTACTATTTTCACATATTAAAACTTTAAGCACACCCTGAGACTACATAGTGAATTCCAGGTTAGTCTGAGCTAGAGTGAAACCCTACCTCAAAAATCAAAAAACAGGGCTGGAGAGATGGCTTAGCAGTTAAGCACGTGCCTGTGAAGTCTAAGGATCCCGGTTCGAGACTCGATTCCCCAGGACCCACGTTAGCCAGAAGGGGGCGCACACATCTGGAGTTCGTTTGCAGGGGCTGGAGGCCCTGGCGCGCCCATTCTCTCTCTCTTTCTCTCTCTCTATCTGCCTCTTTCTCTCTCTCTCTCTGTTGCTCTCAAATAAATAAATTAAATTAAACAAAAAATTAAAAAACAAACAAACAACAACAACAAAAAAAACCCACAACTTTAAACAGCCAGGCGTAGTGGCACATGTCTTTAATCCCAGCACTTGGGAGGCAGAGGTAGGAGGATTGTCATGAGTTTGAGGCCGCCCTGAGACTACAGAGTGAATTCCAGGTCAGCCTGAGCTAGAGCAAAAAGCCCTACCTTGAAAAACCAAAATAAACAAACAACAGCAACAACAACAACAACAAAAAAAAACACCACTTTTTAGCAGTCAGTAGCATAATAGCCATGCTGGCAGTGGTGGGGAAATGGCTTGCTTCTAAATGGCTGCTGACAGGATAAAGTGGTCCAACTTATGAAACATGATTTATTTGGTCACAGAGGTCAAGAGAAAGGAAAGCTTTCTTTACCTCCGACCTAGTAATCTCAATCTTTAGGGACAGCTTAGACTCACAAAACAGAACTTAACCAAGGCCCTGTGTAGGAAATACATGTAAATCAGTTCCTCAGAAAGACTGAAGTTAAGTGAAACATAGAAGAAAGCAAGAAAACAAGAACACATGCTATACAGCAAATAGAAGCAACAGAAACAAAACAGGAATTATGATATTAATATCCAAAAAAAGGCTGACTCACAAAAAGTTTAGAAAACAGCACACTTTATAATGATAAACTTTGAGAGTTTCAATGAAATCTGTCATAAACACCTATTCATTAAAAAACTCAGCCTTGGGCTGGAGAGATGGCTTAGCGGTTAAATGCTTGCCTGTGAAGCCTAAGGACCCTGGTTCGAGGCTCGGTTCCCCAGGTCCCACGTTAGCCAGATGCACAAGGGGGCGCACGCGTCTGGAGTTCATTTGCAGAGGCTGGAAGCCCTGGCGCGCCCATTCTCTCTCTCTCCCTCTATCTGTCTTTCTCTCTGTGTCTGTCACTCTCAAATAAATAAATAAAAATTTAAAAAAAAAAACAACTCAGCCTTAGGGCTGGAGGGATGGCTTAGCGGTTAAGGCACTTGCCTGTGAAGCCCAAGGACCCAGGTTTGATTCTCCAGGTCCCATGTAAGCCAGATGCACAAGGGGGCACATGCAACTGGAGATCGTTTGCAGTGGCTGGATGCCGTGGTGCTCCCATTAGATCTCTCTCTTACTCTAATAAATAAATAAATAAAAATCAGAAAAAAAAAAATCAGCCTAACCTGGGTGTGGTGGCACACACCTTGAATTCAGCCTGAGCTAGAGCAAAACTCTACTTCCCAAAACCAAAATAAACAAACAATAATGAATAAAATTTTAAAAAATGGTCAGACGTGATGGTCCACACCTTTAATCCTAGCACTCAGAAGGCCCAGGTAGGAGGATTACCAAGAGTTCGAGGCCACCCTGAGACTCCATAGTGAATTCCAGGTCAGTTTGGGCCAGAGTGAGACCCTACCTCAAAAAACCAAAAACAACAACAACAAAAAGAAATATTCAGTCAATACAAGATTTAAAACAACCAGGGTGTGATGGTCAAGGTGTTGTCAACTTGATCTGTTTAGTAATCCACAGAAATCCCTTTCAGTGGGTCTCCAAGGTTGCTTTCAAGAAGGATTAATTGAAGGAGGAAGTTCTTCCTCCAGGGTGAGCCCTTCTTTCCACTTGACTGTTAGAGCTGCTTGCTGCCTTCCAGCGTGGATTGAAGACCAGCGTCAACTCCAAAAGGCCAAAGCCACACAGTCAGGAATCTAGCAGCAATGCCACTCTTTTTTTTTTTTTTTTTTTGGTGATTAATATACCTTTGGTTTTATTTTAAGTCTATTATTTTTAAGTGGTTCTGTTCCCATTACAGAGAGCCACCCTCTGCCCCCATGTTTTACGTAGTTTGTCTAAACTGTTGTCCACACTTAGCACAAATACAAAATGTTCTTAGTGTTTCAATGTACTGTCTTGTTGACATCTCGCTTTAAAGAATTTAGTGGTGTGATCCTTTTCCAAATAAAATCTGTTAGAGAGACCATTACAATTAATTATAACACATATACTATGTATATAAGTTGTATATATTGTGGTGTACAATATAGTTATGATATTTTGACATATGCAGTCTCAGATGGCTAAATCCATATAGTTAACATATGTTACCTTACATTTTATTCTGTGGTGAGGACACTTAAAATCTATTCTCCTAGCAATTTTCAAGTAAATAATCTAAGCAATGCCACTCTTGGTACCAACAATACTGTTGCAGTCAGGTTTGTACTGCTGGCACAAATCATCTGACCAAGAGCAGCTTCTGGGAAAAAAAAAAAAAAAAGCTTATTTTGGCTTATAGACTTGAGGGGGAATCTCTATGATGGCAGGGGGAAACGATGGCATGAGCAGAGGGTGGACATCACCTCCTGGCCAACATCAGGTGGACAACAGAAACAGGAGAGTGTGCCAAACACTATAATACCCATAAGCCCACCCCCAATAAAACACTGCCTCCAAGAGGCATTAATTCCCAAATCTCCATCAGGTGGAAACATAGCATTAAGAACACTTAAGTTTATGGAGGACATCTGAATCAAACCACCACACTAACCCTTTTGTTTTTGAGGTTTTTTTTCCAGGTAGGTTTTCACTCTAGTCCATGCTAACATAGAATTCACTGTGTAGTCTCAGGGTGGCCTCGAACTCATGGCAGTTCTACTATCTCTGCCTCCTGAGTGCTGGGATCAAAGGCATGCACCACCATGCCCAGCTTAACTAGCCTTTTTAAATAATACTTAACCTTAGGTATTTTTATTTACTTATTTATTAGAGGCAGAGAGAGAGAGAAAGAGAGAGAGAAAATGGGCATGCTAGGGCCTCTAGCCACTGCAGAACTCCAGATGCATGCACCACCATGTGCATCTGGCTTACGTGGGACCTGCAGAATTGAACCTAGGTCCTTAGGCTTCGTAGGCATGCACCTTAACCACTAAGCCATTTCTCCAGCCAGGGTATTTAATATAATAACACAAAATATACTAAGTATTTATGGAGGTCCCTGTATCAGGCTCTGGAAATACCTCAAAGAGTCAAGTTCATCTCTCCCTTCAGGGATCAAGGGCCTGACAGAGGACAGGGCCCTGGAGGTGTTCTTGGAGGGGGCGGAGGAAAGAGTGAGGGCCTTACCAGGAACAGGACTCTGGAGCTTGACTCTAAGGGAAAGAGTTGCATTAGGACAGAAGGTATGTGAAACATGTGCACACAGAGGAAGCGGCAAGTGCAAAGGCCCAAACAAGGAAAACTGCAAATCTTGTTCAACCTCACCAACTAGTTCCAAGGAGAGAGGGGCAAAGATGAGGCCCTTCTCCTCTGCAAAGTTAACTCCTTTGCCTGGATTTCTGGCCCTGCCCTTCTCTTTGTAACCCTAGGTGAAATCTTTCCCCTCTCTGCAACTCAGTTTTGTCATTTGCAAAAATGGAACCAATAATGCCACCTGGGTTTTGTGAGGAGCAAATGAAATGAAGAGGGCTGGAGAGATGGCTTAGCGGTTAAGCGCTTGCCTGTGAAGCCTAAGGACCCCGGTTCGAGGCTCGGTTCCCCAGGTCCCACGTTAGCCAGATGCACAAGGGGGAGCATGCGTCTGGAGTTCGTTTGCAGAGGCTGGAAGCCCTGGCGCGCCCATTCTCTCTCTCTCCCTCTATCTGTCTTTCTCTCTGTGTCTGTCACTCTCAAATAAATAAATAAATAAATAAATAAAGAAAGAAAGAAAGAAAGAAAGAAAGAAAGAAAGAAAGAAAGAAAGAAAGAAAGAAATGAAGAGTTCAAAGCCTCGTGGTGGCATGGTGGTGCCCACAATCCAAATACTTAGGATGAAGGAAGAGGCAGGGGAGTAGAAAGCTCAAGTCTGGGCTGGAGAGATGCTTAGTGCTAAGGCACTTGCCTGTGAAGCCTAAGGACCCATGTTCGGCTCTCCAGGACCCTCATAAGTCAGACGCAAGGTGACACAAGTGTGCAAGGTGGCATGTGTGTCTGGAGTTCATTTGCAGTGGCTGGAGGTCCTGGCGCGCCCATTCTCTCTCTCTCTCTCTCTCTCTCTCTCTCCCTCTCTCTCTCTTTCCCTCTCTCTCTCTCTCTCTCTCTCTCTCTCCTCTCTCTCTATCTCTCTCTCTCTCTCTCTCTCTCTCTCTCTCACACACACACACACACATTAAAAAAAAAAAAAAAAGGTCAGTCTAGCCAAGCGTGGTGGCACATGCCTTTAATCCCAGCCCTTGAGTGGGGGGAGGGCAGAGGTAGGATTGCTGTGAGTTCAAGGCCACCCTGAGATTACATAGTGAATTTCAGGTCAGCTTGGGCAAGAGCAAGATCTTACCACCAAAAACCAAAAAAAAAAAAGGGCTTCCCTCAAAAAATAAAATAAAATTTCAAGGTCAGCTTGGGCTACATGAGAGCATGTAACAAAAACATTTTGAGATATGTGTATCTTAGGGGCATCTTACTGATTTGGAGCTGGACTTTTTAATTTTTATTTTTGTTTATTTTATTTATTTATTTATTTGAGGCAACAGACAGAGAGAGAAAGAGACAGACAGAGAGAGAGAGAGAATGAGCGCATCAAGGCCTCCAGCCACTGCAAACGAACTCTAGATGCATGCACCACCTTGTGCATCTGGCTTATGTGGGTTTGGGGGAGTCAAGCCTTAACCTGGGGTCCTTAGGCCTCATAGACAAATGCTTAACCGCTAAACCCTTTCTCCAGCCCTGGAATTGGACTTTGACCAATAGAGAAAGGAGAGAAGGACTGAAGAACAGTTTATATCTGAGTACTGTTTCCCATAAAGCCATGCCCAATGGCAGAAATATAGCAACCAATGACTTCATCTAGAGAGTTCTCTGAAAATCTTCCTCCGTCTGCCTCAGCCTTCCCACTCTGAAGTCATTGTTCAGAGCTGCTCTCTGAGGAGTGCTGAGGTTTGCCAGAGCCCTGGAGTGATTCATAATGGAGCAGAATTGGGAGCTGACTGAATTATAGTCTCAGCTTTTCTGTTCTTGGCTGCTAAGGTTTTATGGAGCTCGAAGGATTGAGCTACATTTTCACAGCCCACACAACGGGCTGGGGAGGTGGCTCATCAGTTACATGTACTTCCTGCACAAACATGAGGGCCTGAGGGACCTGAGGCTGCCTGAGGTAGAATCTTCAGAGCCCACATTAAACAGCTGGGGAGGGCCGCGTGTGCCTGTAATCCCAGTCCCATAGGGGAGCAGAGACCTGGTCATCACCAGAGGTTTCAGAGGAAAACCAACAACAGCCAGATCCAGGACTATTAAGAGACCCCAGCTTACACAAGAGTGATGGAGTGGAGGCTGCGGAGATGGCTCAACAGGTAAAGGCACTTGCTTGCAAAATCTGTTGGCCTGGGTTCAATTCCCCAGAACCCGTGTAAAGCCAGATGCACAAGGTGGGGCATGCATCTGGAGTTCACTTGCAATGGCAAGAGGTCCTGGTGCATCCATGATCTTTCTCAAATAATTTTTTTTTTTTAAAGTGATGGAGGGCTGAAGGGATGGCTTAGCTGTTAAGGTGTTTGCCTGCAAAGCCAAAGGACCCAGGTTCAATTCCCCAGGACCTACATTAGCCAG
This sequence comes from Jaculus jaculus, assembly GCF_020740685.1. Classification (NCBI taxonomy): domain Eukaryota; kingdom Metazoa; phylum Chordata; class Mammalia; order Rodentia; family Dipodidae; genus Jaculus; species Jaculus jaculus. The sequence goes on from NC_059102.1 coordinate 102,203,601, forward strand.
ATAAACAAGGGGGCACACGTGTCTGGAGTTCATTTGCAGTGGCTAGAGGCCTTGGCATGTCCATTCTCTCTCTCTCCCTCATTCTCTGTCAAATAAATAAATAAATAAATAATAAAAATATTTATTAAGAAGTGATGGAGGCCTGAGCGTGGTGGCATATCCCTTTAATCTCAGCACTCGTGAGACAGAGGAAAAACAAACAAAGAATAAAAATCCAAAAAGCGATGGCCCTGGAATGCTCATTCTCTCTCTCTTTCTCTCTCTCTTCCTATTTCTCTCTCTGTCTCAAATAAAAATAAAATAAGCTGGGCATGGCGCCACACTCTTTTAATACCAGCACTTGGGAGGCAGAGGTAGGAGGATTGCCATGAGTTCGAGGCCATTCTGAGACTACATGATGAATTCCAGGTCAGCCTGGGCTAGAGTGAAATCCTACCTTGAAAAAACAAAATAAACAAATAAAATAAAATAAAAAGTGATGGATCTGACCAGGTGTGATGGCACACACCTTTAATCCCAACACTCAGAGGCAGAGGAAGGAGGATCGCTATGAGTTCAAGGCCACCCTGAGACTACATAGTGAGTTCCAGGTTCAGCCTGGGCTTGAGGAAAAGTCATCATTAGGAAAGGAAAAAAACAAAAAACCTAAGTTAGAACATAGAGTCATAGCTGACGTTAGAATAAGTTCCAGATGGCCTACAGATTTGCATGTAAAACATGAATCATAAAAATAGCAAAGAACACAGGTGGACATTTGTAATTTTGGAAGGAAGGGGAAATATGAAAGGGCAGCTTAGCACCAAAGACAATTTTAAAAATTATTTATGTATTTATGTATGTATTTGTTTGTTTATTTATTTAAGAGGGAGAAAGAGACAGAGAGAGAATGGGCCCACCAGGGCCTCCAGCCACTGCAAAGGAACTCCAGATGCATGTGCCCCCTTGTGCATCTGGCTTATGTGGGTCCTGGAGAATTGAACAGGGGTATTTTGGCTTTGCAGGCAAATGCTTTAACCACTAAGCCATTCCTCCAGCCCACCAAAGACAAAGTTAAAAAATAACATATTTAAGCCGGGCGTGGTGGCACACACCTTTAATCCCAGCAGTCTGGAGGCAGAGATAGGAGGATTGCCATGAGTTTGAGGCCACACTGGGACTCCATCGTGAATTCCAGGTCATCCTGATCCACAGTGAGACCCTACCTCAAAAAACAAACAAACAAAAAAAAATTTATTTGGGGCTGGAGAAATGGCTTAGCTGTTCAGTGCTTGCCTGTGAAGCTTAAGGATCCCAGCTGGAGGCTTGATTCCCCAGTACCCACATAAGCCAGATGCACAAAGTGATGAATGTGCCTGGAGTTTGTTTGCTGTGGCTGGAGGCCCTACTGTACCCATTTCTCTCTCACTCTCTTCCTCTTTGTCACTCTCAAATAAATAAACAAAATTAAAACAAAAAAAAGACACATTAAAAAAAAAAAACTCAACATGCATCTTAGAAGTCTGTTGCAAAAGCAGAATGATGCGGGAAGAGCTCTGGAGTCAGAGCTAATGGATGCAAGGAAAAGAGGGCCCCGGGCCATGCCTTGCAGCGAATGGAGCACTTCTATTTGGAGTATCATATCTGAGGCCATCATCCCCTTCCTCCTTATTCTCACCAACCAGCGGTGGCAGGGGTTTCTGCAGGCCAAACCAATGGGTACCCAAGGCAAGAGGTACTCTCACAAGTGGAAAAAGAATTGCCATACCCCAAGGCAGAGCAAGCCTCTTGTTTTTCAAGACATGTACACATCCCCTTATACATACCCAACAGGCACATTCTACTCCTCCTGTAAAATTGCTATAGTAGGAATAGTAAGAAGAATAGACAAGAACTAGAATGCACAGTTAAAAAGTGAGTGGGAAGCCGGGCGTGGTGGTGCACGCCTTTAATCCCAGCACTCGGGAGGCAGAGGTAGGAGGATTGCCGTGAGTTCAAGGCCACCCTGAGAATCAATAGTGAATTCCAGGTCAGCCTGGGCCAGAGACCCTACTTCAAAAAAAAAAAAAAAAGGGCTGGAGAGATGGCTTAGCGGTTAAGCACTTGCCTGTGAAGCCTAAGGACCCCGGTTCGAGGCTCGGTTCCCCAGGTCCCACGTTAGCCAGATGCACAAGGGGGCGCACACATCTGGAGTTCGTTTGCAGAGGCTGGAAGCCCTGGCGCGCCCATTCTCTCTCTCCCTCTATCTGTCTTTCTCTCTGTGTCTGTCGCTCTCAAATAAATAAATAAATAATTTAAAAAAAAAAAGTGAGTGGGAACAGGGTTGGCGGGGGGATGCTATAGAGATGGCTTAGTGGTTAAGTGCTTGCCTGTGAAGCCTAAGGACATGGGTTCAGGGCTGGATTCCCTAGTACCCACGTAGGCCAGAAGCACAGGGTGGCGCATGCATCTGGAGTTTGTTTGTAGTGGTTGGAAGCCCTGGCATTCCCATTCTCCCTCTCTCTCTTTCTGACCTTTTCTCTCTCTGTCTGTTGCTCTCAAATAAATAAATAAAAATAAACAAAACATCTTTTTTAAGTGAACAGGGGGCTGGGAAAATAGTTTAGCAGTTAAGGAATTTGCCTGTCAAGCCTAAGGACCATGGTTCAATTCCCCAGGACCCACATAAGTCAGATGCACAAGGGGACTCATGTGTCTGGAGTTTGTTTACAGTGACTGGAGGCCCTGGCATGCCTATTTTCTCTATCTGCCTCTTTCTCTCTCTCTCTCTCTCTCTCAAATAAATAAATAATAAATAAAAAACATACTGAACAGGAGAGCCAGGCGTGGTGGTGCACACCTTTAATCCCAGCACTTGGGAGGCAGAGGTAGGAGGATCACCAAAAGAGTTCCAGGCAACCCTGAGACTACATAGTGAATTCCAGGACAGCCTGGGCTAGAATGAGGCCCTACCTCAAAAAACAAAAAACAAATAAAAATAAAAGTGAACAGAGGCTAGAGATATGGCTCAGTGGTAAGGCACTTGCCTGAAAACCTAAGGACCCAGGTTCAATTCCCCAGTATCCAGGTAAAGCCAGAAGCACAAAGTAGCACATGCATCTGGAGTTTGTTTGCAGTGCAGATACCCTAGTGTGCCCATGCCCCCCCTCCTTTTCAAATAAATACTTTTTTGTGTATTTTTTTTTGTGGTAGGGTCTCACTCTAGCTCAGGCTGACCTGCAATTCACTACGTACTCTCAGGGTGGCCTTGAACTCACTGTAATCCTCCTACCTCTGCCTCCCAAGTGCTGGGATTAAAGGCATACACTACCAGGACTGGCTCAAATTTTTGTTTGTTTGTTTCTTTGTTTTTTGGTTTGTTTTTCGAGGCAGGGTCTCACTCTAGCTCAGGCTGACTTGTAATTCACTATGTATTCTCAGGGTGGCCTGGAACTCACAGCAATCTTCCTACCTCTGCTGGAATTAAAAGTGTGTGCCACCACACCCATGCCCAACTCTAAAATATATTTTTTAATTTTTTGTTTATTTTTATTTATTTATTTGAGTGACACAGAGAGCGAATGGGTGCACCAGGGCCTCCAGCCACTGCAAACAAACTCCAGATGCATGTGCCACCTTGTGCATCCAGTTTACATGGGTCCTGGGGAATGGAGCCTCAAACCGGGGTCCTTAGCCTTAACAGGCAAGCACTTAACCACTAAGCCATCTCTCCAGCCCTAAAATATTTTTGAAAGTGAACAGGAGTCAAGGCTCATCTTTTGTGTGTGTGTGTGTGTGTGTGTGTGTGTGCGCGCGTGTGTGTGCGCATGCGTGCATGTGTGTTGTTTGAGGCAGGGTCTCACTCTCAAAGTGACCTGGAACTGACTCTATAGCCCAGACTATCCTTGCACACAAGTGTGCTGGGGTTATAGGTATGACTCACCATGCCCAGCTTATGGGTGAAACTCAGAGGTAGAGCATTTGCCTAGCATGCAACAGGCCTTGGGTTGGCTGCCCAGAATCCCCACTAAAATGTCTAGAATTACTAAATATTTGAGTAAAATTAGCACTATGAAACATGGCCATGAAAACCCACTGTGTCTGAACAGAATGTACTATTCCAAACTTTGATTCTTTGGCATTGGGATCATTTTGAGCTGATGGCAACTAAGAAGTAGCAAATGTAAGACAATTTCTCTCTTCTCCTCCCATTGGCCTACAGGCAGGGCACAGATTCACAAGGAGAAAGCATCCTCTTCCCTCTCTACCTGAAAGGTCAAAGGTTAACACTGAGCGCAGCTGTGGAGGGGGACAGCCCTGAGACGCACCAGAGGAATCCATGTTAAAAGCATCCTAACTCTACATGCCAAATATGTGTAACAGGCCTCACTAGCTTTATTTTATTTTTATTTTGTTTGTTTGCAGTAGGGTTTCACTCTAGCCCAGGCTGACCTGGAATTCACTATGCAGTCTCAGGGTGGGCTCGAACTCACGGAGATCCTCCTACCTCTACCTCCCCAGTGCTGGGATTAAAGGCGTGCACCACTATGCTCTGCTCTTGCTAACCTTACATGCACGTAGTTATATGCCTTCCCATGGTGCACTGCCCCTACAGACTTGAAGTCCTGTTTCTTGGTTACTTTTCTAAAAGTTCACTTTTCTTCATTGAAAATGCTATGAAAATTAGAATTCGGATCCACCTCTTCGAGAATTACTCATCCGTTGGTATCTCCCATGTACCTCTGAAATATTCACATTACTAAATGTTTATTTGGTTTTCTTGGAATAGCCTATCATTTGGTACAGAGATCCATTCAAACTAAAAACAGAAAAATGTATGAGAGTTGAGGGGGAAAAATGTGTTTTCTCTCCTACACTGCCAGTAGAAAAAACTAGCACCTAGCCAGGTTTAGTGTTGCACCCCTGCAATCCCAGAATTTTGGAGGTAGAAACAGTAGGATAAGAAGTTCAAGGACAAGGGGTTCTTGTGATCAAATTCCAGTATGCCAAATATCAAAGGAAATACCAAACAATGTCATTCTACCCCTTTACATTTGTAAGTGCCTTTTCGTTTTTTAAATTTTTGTTTATGTATTTATTTATTTACTTAAGAGTGACAGACAGAGGGAGAAAGAGGTAGAGAGAGAGAGGGAGAGAATGGGCGCACCAGGGCCTTCATCCACTGCAGACGAACTTCAGATGCATGCACCCCCTTGTGCATCTGGCTGACGTGGGTCCTGGGGAATCGAGCCTCGAACCAGGGTCCTTAGGCTTCACAGGTAAGAGTTTAATTGCTAAGCCATCTCTCCAGCCCTGTAAGAGGCTTTTTAAAGGAAGAGGATTCCCCAAATTATCGAACTCTCAAATGAGCCACCAGAAGGGAAGCCCAAGGACCAGCCGCTACTTCAAACAGGGGTCTGGAAGGGCGCAGTGCCTCCGGAAACCCTTCTCTGAAGATGACTCCACATCTGGCTCCCTTCGCGTCTTTTATTTCTCCTCGCCTCCCCTCCCCGCCACCCTTTAGGAGGGGAAATCTGGCCAAGCTCAGAACCAGCCTTTGTAAAGTAGACAACACGTCAGTACACTCTCTTCTCCCTGGAAGAAAGATCTACAGCAGCGTGCCCGGTTTTGCGCCTTTAAGCCTCGAGAGCACTAGCGTTTGCTGCACTGACGATCTAGCCAGGGAAATGGGGGGAAGGAGTCATGAGAGCCTTCCAGTGTGGGAGACACCGAGCCAGGACTGGGAGGCTAGAGACCTGGGCTGGGGACTTGGCTCCACTCCTTCCATCTTGGGATCCCAGCAGCCCACTTTTTCTGTCGGAGTTTCTGTTTTCCAGTCAGTGAAATGGGATCACACTTGCCCAGCTCACAGGACAGCTCTGGGGCTAAGATGATAAAATAGTGAAACTGCTCTCTGAGGCTACAAGTTCTAAACCAAGGTTCAATACTACGAACTCCTTCGAGGACCAGAAAGGCAATACAATTGCATAAAGTGGCCAGCAGAGACAAAGGAACGGGAAGGACTCTGTTCTAAAAACGTGGCTTGAGTTCAGCAGCCCAGCTCTAAACAAAAACAAGGGTAATTAGAGCAAAGCAGCTCTTGAAACTGATGCAAAAGAAAATTGTTTTCTCCCTGCTGTGGGTTGAATTTTGTCCACAACTTGTTTTTTTTTTTTTAATAAAAAAGACATGTTGAGCTCACAAAACCTCAGAATGTGACTTTATTTGGAAACAGGGCCATTGCAGATGTAATTACTTGTCAGTTGAACTGAGGTCATACTGGAATAGTCTCGTAATCTACTTTAACTGGCCATATAGAGACATAGTGAGAGGCCATGTGAAGATGAAAGCAAGCAGACATTGAAGTGAATACCTAGCAGCCATGTGGGGTGGGGGGGTGTCTCGAAACTGGGAGAGAATCATGGAATAGTCTTCCCCGAGCCATCAAAAGCAGCCAACCCTACTGTTGCTTTTTTGTTTGTTTGTTTGTTTTTTAATTATCCAGGGGCTGGAAGGCTGCCTTAGTGGCTAAGGCTTTTGCCTGTAAAGCCAAAGGACCCCGGTTTGATTCCCCAAGACCCACATAAGCCATATGCACAAAGGGACACAAGCATCTGGAGTTCCTTTGCAGTGGCTGGAAGCCCTGGCATGCCCATTCTCTCTCTCTCTCTCTCTCTCTCTCTCTCTCTCTCTCTCTCTGCCTCTCTCTCTTAAATAAATAAATAAATAATTAAAAATTATCCATTTATTTGCAGTGTGTACACCACAGGGTCTCTTGCCCCTGCAAATGAATGTTCATCCAGCTTCATGTGTGTGGGTGGCTAGGAAATTGAACCTGGGCCCAGGAGGCTTTGCAAGCTAGCACCTTTAAACACTGAGCCTTCTCCCCAGCCCCCATATTGGCATCTTTGTTTGTTTATTTATTTATTTTGAGGTAGGGTCTTGCTCTAGCCCAGGATGACCTGGAATTCACTATGCAGTCTCAGGCTAACCTCGAACTCAAGACAATCCTCCTACCTCTGCCTCCCAAGTGCTAGGATTAAAGGTGTGCACCACCACCCCCAGCCTGCCCATTCCTCCTTTTTTTAAATTTAAATTAAATTTTATTTTATTTTTTGGCTTTTTAAGGTAGGGTCTCACTCTATCTCAGGCTGACCTGGAATTCACTATGGAGTCTCAGGATGGCCTTGAATTTATGGTGATCCTCCTACCCCTGCCTCCTGAGTGCTGGGATTAAAGGCATGTGTCTCCACACCTAGCCTCCTTTCCTCCTTTTTTATACTGATCATCTTGGGTATTTGTTATAGTAACGGAAAGCTGACTAACAGAGACCCTATCATGTGATCAAGCTATAGCAACCAGATTTGTGTAAGCACAGTTTATGAAGTTGCACAACAATGACATGGCCTAATGATGCATTGGGAGAACTGTCATTAAGAAACATATGATTATGCTTTGTTATGGCAGTCCTAGCAAACTAATCCACTCCTCTATATGGAACTTTGTATTACGTCAGGTAGAAACTTCTGATTTCCAGCGTGAGTCAGTGGGTCTCTCCCAGCTCAAGTCTTGGCAAAACCAGGACAAGGGTGAGGAGAACATAGTGCCTGGTGCCCAAAATTTTAAACTGGCAGTCATAGTAGTTTCCTGCAAGTACCAGTCCTGAATGCAACCTGAAGAGGGAGGCACCTAAAACTGATGGCGAACACACGGAAGTCCCACTTGCATGTTTCATCTAAAATCAGTCAGTGACCCTTTATAGCTGGTTGTAAGATACACTACTAAATGTAGTTAGTAGTCAGCCACCTGAACCCAGGACAGGATAGACAGATGTTCCTCATCATCTCAGAATTCTTCCTTGTTTCTTAAGGTAGAGAATTTAAGCTTTAATGTTTCTCTTTCACTCTCTTACACACACACACACACACACACACACACCTATTCCTGTCCATTTGCCAATGAGTATTCCTCCATACTAGCTGTGATTTAAGCTGAACAAGACCTACAAAATGATGGGGAAGAAAGAGTGTTTAAAAAAAAAATCAACTGGGGGCTGGAGAAGATGGTTTAGTGGCTAAGATGTTTGCCTGTAAAGCCAAAGGACCCCAGTTCAATTCCCTAGGACCCACATAAAGCCAGATGCACAAGGAGGCACATGCATCTGGAATTCATTTGAAGCACACCCATTTTTCTCTTTCTCTCCCTCCCCCCTCTCTCTAATAAATAAATAATTAAAAACTAAAACAAAATAAATCAATTGGGTGCCAGGCATGGTGGTGCACACCTTTAATCCCAGTACTTGGGAGGCAGAGGCAGTACTGCCATGAGTTCAGGCCACCCTGAGACTCCATAGTGAATTCCAGGTCAGCCTGAGCTAGAGTGAGACCCTGCCTCGAAAAAAACAAAACAAAACAACAACAACAAAAAAAAAAAAAAAAAATCAAGTGGCCAGGCATTTTAATCCTAGGACTCAGCACTCGGGAGACAGAGGTAGGAGGATCACCAGGAGTTCGAGGCCACCCTGAAACTACATACTGAACTCTAGGCCAGCCTGGGCTAGGGTGAGACCTTACTTCAAAAACCAAAATAAATAAATAAAATAAGCCCTTCTTTAAAAAAAAATCAAATATGATGGAGAATGGAATTTCAAAGCGGAAAGCGTGGGGGGTGGGGAGGGAGGGAATTACCATGGGATTTTTTTTAATAATCATGGAAAATGCTAATAAAAACATTAAAAAAAAATCAATTGCCATTAAACATGATGTGTTTGGGGCTGTAAAGATGGCTTAGTTGTTAAGGTGCTTGCCTGAAAAGCCAAAGGATCCAGGTTTGATTCCCCAGGACCCACATAAGCCAGATGTACAGGGTGGTGCTTGCATTTGAAGTTTGTTGGGCTAGAAGCCCTGGCATTCCCATTCTCTCTCCCTCTCTCTCTTCTTCTTTCTTTCTCTCTCTCAAATAAATAACTTTTGTTTCTTGAGGTGGGTTTTATTCTAGCTCAGGCTGACCTGGAATTCACTATGTAGTCATGTAGTCTCAGGGTAGCCTTGAACTCATGGCAATTCTCCTACCTCTGCCTCCTCAGTGCTAGAATTAAAGGTATGAACCACCACGCCTGGCTTAAGTAAAATATTTTTAAGAGCTGGAGAGATGTCTTAGCGGTTAAAATGTTTGTCTGCAAAGCCAAAGGATCCTGGTTCAACTCTCCAGGACCCACGTAAGCCAGATAGATGCACAGGGGGCACATACATCCAGAGTTCGTTTGCAGGGGCTGAAGGCCCTGGCATGCCCATTCTCTTTCTCTCTCCCTGCCCCCCCTCTTTCAAATAAATAAATACATATTTAAAAAAATTAAAAAGAATATAAGAGCCAAAGGGAGGGTAGGACTGCTTACAATGCAATCTTCCAGATACAAAATGGCCGTGATATCCATGACCTCTCAATGCCTGACACTACCTACACAAGACAATCATACTAGGAGGAAAAGATGATGATCTCAAAATAAAAGAGAGACTGATTGAGAGTGGAGGGGGATCTGATGGAGGCTGGATTCAAGAGAGGGGGAAATGGGAGTGTGGGAGGGAATTATCATGGTCTATTTATCTATCTATTTATATGCCTTTCTCACTCCCTCTCTTTCTTAAATAAATAAATAAATAAAATATTTTTAAAAATAAGGTTGCCATGTGTGGTGGCGCATGACTTTAATCCCAGCACTTGGGAGGCAGAAGTAGGAGGACTGCCATGAGTTCGAGGCTGCCCTGAAGCATTGACCTGTGACCTCCAGACAAGTGAATGTGTATATGCACCACACACATACAAGTATGCACACATGCACACCACATATACAACACATGTGTATATGTAACCACATACACACAAACATGCATACCACATACACATATACACACCAAAGAAAGAAAGGAAAGGAAGAAGGAAAAAGAGGACCTAGGAGAACAAACAGACAAAAAGACAGAACATATACTGCCCTTTTTGTGTATCTGTGGTGTGTGTGCATGTGTGTATGCTTGTTCGTAGGTGTGTGGGTATGTGTGTGTGCAGATGTTCATGTATGTGTGTGCATGTGCCTGTTTAGGCCATAGACAACCTCTGGTATTATACTCAGGAGCACCACATTTTTGTTTTGAGACAGGGTCTCTCATTGCCTAGAGCTCAGTAATTAAGCTAGTCTAGTCAGCCAGTGAGATCTTCCTGCCTCTGCATCCCTAGTGCTGGGAGTACAGATGTATGCCACCATGCCCTGCATTTCGCATAGATACTGAGCATCAAACTTAAAGCTAGTACTTTACCCACTAAGCTATCTCCTCAGTGGCCACTTTTTTAAAATTTTATTTTGTTATTTTTATTTATTTATTTAAGAGTGACAGACTGAGAGAGAAAGAGGTAGATAGAGAGAGAGAGAGAGAATGGGCGCACTAGGGCTTCCAGCCACTGCAAATGAACTCCAGACGCGTGCGCCCCCTTGTGCATCTGGCTAACGTGGGACCTGGGGAATCAAGCTTCAAACCCGGGTCCTTAGGCCTCACAGGCAAGCGCTTAACGGCTAAGCCATCTCTCTAGCCTAGTGGGCCCCTTTTTGAGACAGGCCCTCACTCTATACCGTGCCTGGCTCATACACTTCTTTACCAATGACGAATGCTAATTAGTCAGGGGACAGAAAGAAAGAAGGAAAAGCGATATGTTGGGTGAGAGGGAAAAGGAGTTAAGAAGGACACTGGCTGGGCATGGTGACTGGCACTGGTAACCCCAGCACTGAAGAGATACAAGCAGGAGGATCATTCCAAGTTAAAGGCCATCCAGATCTACACAGTTCCAGGCCAGCAAGGGCTGCATAGAGAGATCTTATTTAAAAGCCCAAAAATCAAGCCAAGCATGGTGGCACATGCAGTTAATCCCAGCACTCAGGAAACAGAGGCAGGAGGATCACTGTGAATTCAAGGACACCCTGATACTACAAAGTGAATTTGAGGTCAGCCTGCACTAGAGTGAGACCCTACCTCAAAAAAACAAAAACAAAAACAGGTGTTGGGGCTGGAGAGATGGCTTAGCTGTTAATCGCTTGCCTGGAAAAGACCCATGTTCAACTCTCCAGGTCCCATGTAAACCAGATACACAAGGTGTCCTAAGTGTGCAAGGTTGTACATGCACCCAAGGTGGCACATGCATCTGGAGTTTAATTGCAGAGGCTGGAGGCCCTGTTATGACTATTTTTTCTCCTTTCTCTTGCTCACTCTTGCTCTCTCTCTCTCATTAAAAAACAAAAACAAAACAAACAAACAAAAACCAGGGACTAAATAGATGGCTCAGCAGTTAAAAGTGCTTGGTTGCAAAGTCCAGTGGCCCTAGTTTGATTCCCCAGTACCCACATAAAAGCTAGTTGCAACCAGGCGTGGTGGCGCACATCTTTAATCCCAGCACTTGGGAGGCAGAGGTAGGAGGATTGCTGAGAGTTCGAGGCCACCCTGAGACTACATAGTGAAGTCCAGGTTAGCCTGGGCTAAAGTGAGACCCTACCTTGAAAAACCAAAAAAAAAAAAAAAAAAAGAAAGAAAGAAAGAAAGAAAAAGAAAAAGAAAAGAAAAGAAAATCCAGATGCACAAAGTAGAGCATGCTTCTAGAGTTTGTTTACAATGGCACAATATGGCAGGAGGCCCTGGTGTGCCCATTCTCTCTGTGTGTCTGCCTCTTTCTCTCAAATAGATAAAATATTTATCTATTTGAGAAAAAGAAAGAGCAGAGAGAGAGAGAGAGGGAGAATGGGCACATCAGGGCCTCCAGCCACTGCAAATGAACTCCAGACTCATACACCACCTTGTGCATCCAGCTTTATGTGGGTACTGGGAAATCGAACCTGGTTGTTTTGGCTTTGCCTGCAAGCACCTCAACCCTAAACCATCTCTCCAGACCAAATAAAATATTTTCAAGCCGGGCGTGGTGGTACATGCTTTTAATCCGAGCACTTGGGAGGCAGAGGTAGAAGGATTGCCATGAGTTCGAGGCCACCCTGAGACTACATAGTTAATTCTACGTCAGCTTTGGGCTAGAGTGAGACCCTACCTTGGAAAAAAAAATATTTTTTAAATGTGTATTTTGTTTATTTGAGAGAAAGAGAAAAAAGCAGATAAAAAATGGGCACTGCAGGGTCAGTGCAAACGAACTCCAGACACGGGCCACCTAGTGCACCTGGTTTTACGTGGATACTGGGGAATTGAACCTGGGTCCTTAGGCTTTGCTGGCAAGTGCCTTAACTGCTGAGCTATCTCTAGCACTAAAATATTTTTTAAATATTTTTGTTTATTTTTATTTATTTATTTGAGAGCAACAGAGAAAGAGGCAGATAGAGAAAGAGAATAGACCCGCCGGACCTCCAGCCACTGCAAACCAAATCTAGATGCGTGCGCCCCCTTGTGCATCTGGCTAACGTGGGACCTGGGGAATGGAGCCTCAAACCAGGGTCCTTAGGCTTCACAGGCAAGCACTTAACCGCTAAGCCATCTCTCCAGCCCCCTAAAATATTTTTTAGGGACCAAAAATCACACAGCAAAAAATCAGGTGCCTTGGGTGATGGGTATGTGAGGTGCAGGTCATTAAGATAGGGAAGCCCAGCAAAGGAGTAGAGATGAGGACTGATTCAGTCTTGGACATGGTGTCCAAGGGAAAGATGACCAGCATAGCATTTCCACAGTGTATTCTAGGAGCCCTAGTTTCAGGAAATAGAAATATTCCTGGAAAGGGTGTGTGAGGGGAGGAATCTGTTGAAGGTTGTTCCCTACAGGACCGAGCCTAGAGCAAGGATTGTATTCTCATGCCTTCCTTGAGCATGGGAAGTTCCAAAAGCCCCGGAGCAGCCCTCAGCTGGTAGGCAGCAAGTTGGCTGTAGAGCTCGGTTGAGAGTTACCGAATGTTAAAATGAGCACGTGGACAGCGCTGGAAGTACATTTATAAAGAGCACACAAGGATTTCTCATTGACCCAGACTCTGGGAAGTCCAAAGCCAAGAGGCTCCACATGTACTGAGGCCTCCTTGCTGAGTTAGCAGGTAACAGAAGGCAGAAGGGCAAGAGACTTTTGGGAGAGCAAGGGACCCAATCTTCAGTCCCAGGCCTTGTATAGTGACAGTCATCCATGCATGCAGGCTCCACCCCCACGTCCTGAGCACTTCCGGTCAGCCCCATTGCACTGGGGATTAGGCTTCCGGTACGTTCTTCTGGGGGAACACACTCAAACCATGTCAACACCATAGAAACCAGAGGTGGCTAAGAGATAGTGAGGCTGCTGGGTCCAGGAAGGGTTTTCATGACTTTTCTCTTCTAGGACCACAATAACCACATCTGGTGACTTTGGACTTCATGGCCCTGAAATGCTGATGCTGCCTCAGAAACAAGGAAGGAAGGAGAACAGGAATTGGAAACATCTGTGAAGGAATGGAGGCTGGAGGGTGACTTATGCCCAGTCGGAGCCAGGGCCGTCCAGTCCTTCCTCCTGGGATTCGTCATACCAGGATGCCCCGGCCTCTTCTTTCCCACCTCTGTTATGGATCCCAGACCTGAAACCAACGCAGCCAGCAGCCTCAGCACATATGTGGCACTAACGTCAACGCAGACCGCAGTTTATCCTCTGGAGAGGAGAGGAGAGGAGACCACACCATGTGTCCTGGTTTCTCTTCCAACCTGAAAGCTCGTTCCCTTGTTGCTGAACTGGGGCTTGGGCTTGTTTTCCTGGTATGCCTTCACATTTATTTCCTCCTCAGCCCACCTGTGTGATACTAGGCTAACCTTCCCTTCCTTCACATGTCCCTGACATCACCCCTGAATGTATTTGCCACTTATACTCTTTAATTTTCGTTCCTTTCAGATGTTAAAACTGCCTTCACAGTCAATGATTTATTGTGCCAGGAATCCTCCCCAGCTCTCCACAGTGGTGAAATCAGACAAAAGTGGTCACATGTGGAAACTGGAGAAGTGGCTTAGATTTATGCGACAGTCGCAGGAGCAGAATAGCAGTGTTAGCTAATTACAGAGGATCCTCCCTCAGTGGCCCATCCCTGGTAGGGACACAGTGTGCTTATTTATATCCTATCATGGGAGGAAATGGGGCCTGGCACTTGCCATTTTAATGTTCACTGGATCAAATTGTTGGGTTTTAGTAGCTCCTTAGAGATGTCGGGCACCCGGGGGAGAGCATCCCTGAGCAGGTTTGCTCTCACCTCAGTGGCTCCTTGGTAGGATGTGTTCTCAATGCTTTTGAAGGTAGACAGGCATTAGCAGGCCTGGAGGTCATCAAAGGAGACAACTTACCTCCTGTCTCACTGGTATGAAGAGGAGGTTGGAGGTATCAGAACTATGGTACCCTCCTTTAAGAGTTAATCCAGTAGAAGGCTGTGGTAGTATATACCTTTAGTCCCAGCACATGAGAGGCAGAGGTAGGTGGATCACTGTGCGTTCAAGGCCACCCTGAGACTACAGAGTGAATTTCAGGTCAGCCCAGGTTTGAGGGAACCTACCTCAAAAAAAAAAAAAAAAAAAAAAAATCCAATGGAGTTTACCAATCACTCACCTGGTCTAGAGACCACCCCTCTCCTAAAGACATACTAAGAGGGGTTGGAGACATGGCTTAGCAGTTAAGATGTTTGCCTGTGAATCCAAAGGACCTTGGTTCAGTTCTCCAGAACCCATGTAAGCCAGATGCACAAGGGGGCACATGCATCTGGAGTTTGTTTGCAGTGGCTGGAGGCCCTGGTGTGCCCATTCTCTCTCTCTCCCTCTCTCTGCCTCTTTCTCTCTCTCAAATAAATAAATAAAAATAAATTATTTTAAAGACATACTAAGAGGTGGGAATCATCCCCTTAATGAGATAATGTACTATGCCCAAGAACTGATGAGCTTATCACTTATTCTTCAGAGATCATACTGTGTTAGCTAGGGCTATCGGTCAGTAGCAAAGTACTTGCATAGCTTGTGTAATCCTCTGGAAGAGAACGAGGGAGGACAGAGAGAGAGAGAAAGAGAGAACGTTCATGGGACATAGACTGCATTTCCAGACCCCTCTTACGTGTAGGTAAAGCATGTGATTGAGTTCAGCCAATAGAAGATGAGTGGAAGAGATGCATGCTACTTTACCTTCTGTTCACAAGATACCTGAAGGCCAGTGTGGTGGCACGTGCCTTTAATTCCAGCACTTGGGAGGCAGAGTTAGAAGGTTCACTGTGAGTTCAAGGCCAGCCTGGAACTCCAGAGTGACTTCTAAGTCAGCCTGGGCTAGAGTGAGACCCTACCTCAAAAAAAAAAAAAAAAAAGATATCCAAAATACTGTCAACTTCCACAGTCCACCCCCTCACCCCACACACACAAAGTGCTAGGGGAAAATCCTTCTTCGTCTGTTCTAGCTTCTGGTGGTTTCTAGTGTTTCTTGGCTTGTGACTGTAGTAGGTCTGACCTCTGTCTTTAGCTTCTCTGTGTCTGATAGACATGTGATTGGACTCAGCACCCACATGATCAGTCATTCGGCAGGTCACACTTTAATTACATCTGCAAAGATCTTTGTCTCAAACTAGGTCATAATCAAGGGTATGGGAATCATAATGTAGATGTATCTTTGGGGCTGGGCTTTCAGCCCACCACAGCACCTAAAGAGCAGGCCCATTGATCTTGGTGTCAGCAGAAGCAGGCATGGGAGTCCCAGCTCCACACTGCCACCTGCAGCAGCCTGAGGAGCTCTCTTCAGAGACCTCTACTCAGGTGCAGCTGGGATTCTTGACTTCACTACAGAAAAAGAATTTATGGAGTGAAAGAGATGGCTTAGCAGTTAAGGCATTTGCCTGCAAAGCCAAAGGACCCAGGCCTGATTCCCCAGGACCCACGTTAGCCAGATGCACAAGGGGGTGCATGCATCTGGAGTTCATTTGCAGTGGTTGGAAGCCCTGGTGCACCCATTCTCTCTCTCCCTCTCTCTCTCCTCCCTCTTTCTCTGTCAAATAAGTAAATAATAATAAAATAGATAATTTAAGTATGGGTGTTAATAGAAAGACTGTTAGGGAAAGGATAGTACATACCTAAGTGTGAGCATGGGCTTCTTTTTTTTTTTAATATTTTTATTTATTTGAGAGTGACAGACAGAGGAAGAGGAGGGAGAGAGAGAATGGGCGCACCAGGGCCTCCAGCCACTGCAAACGAACTCCAGACGTGTGCGCCCCCTTGTGCATCTGGCTAACGTGGGTCCTGGGGAATCGAGCCTCGAACCGGGGTCCTTAGGCTTCACAGGCAAGCACTTAACCGGGGTCCTTAGGCTTCACAGGCAAGCGCTTAACTGCTAAGCCATCTCTCCAGCCCGTGCATGGGCTTCTTAAGAGAGTCCTATATATGCGATTCTGGTAGATTCTGAAGTTACATTGTTCTAAGGTACCCGTCCCCTTTCCTCTGTCATTTTGGATAACGAGGTACATTAGATAGGATTACAGCTGATAAGGTAAAATCACGGGTCACATGGGTTGAACAGGGGAGTTAAGACCCTTTTTTGGGGGGGTAGGGTTTCACTCTAGCCCAGGAATTCACTATGTACTCTCAGGGTCACCTTAAACTCACAGCGATCCTTCTATGCCCCCCAAGTGCTGGGATTAAAAGTGTGCACCAGCACACCCAGCTAAGACACATTGTTTTTTGTTTTTTGTTTTTTTTGTTTTTTGTTTTTTGAGGTAGGGTATCACTCTGGCTCAGGCTGACCTGGGATTTACTATGTAGTCTCAGGGTGGCCTCGAACTCACAGCGATCCTCCTACCTTTGCCCCCCAAGTACTGGGATTAAAGGCGTGTGCCACCACACCCAGCGATTTTTTTTTAAGATTTTTATTTATTTATTAGAGACAGAGAAAGAGAATAGGAATATTAAGGCCTCTAGCCACTTCAAACAAACTCCAGATGCATGTGCTACCATCTGTATCTGGCTTACGTGAGACCTGAAGAATTGAACCTGGGTCCTTGGGCTTTGCAGGCATGTGCCTTAACCACTAAGCCATCTCTCCAGCGCCCCCCAGACATATTTTAAAAATATTTTTATTGACAACTTCCATAATTATAAACAATATCCCATGGTAATTCCCCTAAGACATATATTTTATATTTTATTTATTTATTTATTTGACAGACAAAGGGGGAGAGGGAGGGAGGGAGGGAGAGAAAGAAAGAGAGAGAGAGAATGGGCATGCCAGGGCCTCTAGCCACTGCAAATGAACTCCAGACACATGAGCCCCCTTGTATATCTGGCTAACATGGGTCCTGGGGAATCAAACCTAGGTCCTTTGGCTTTGCAGGCAAACACCTTGACTGCTAAGCCATCTTTCCAGCCCCCTAAAACATATTTTTAATTCTTTTCAATTTTGAGAGAGAGAGAAAGAAAATTGTTACACCAGGGCCTCAGCCACTACAATTGAACTCCAGATGCTTGTGCCACCTACTGGGCATGTGTGAACTTGCACTTTCCCACCTTTGGGTATTGGCTTACATGGGATCTGGAAAGTTGAACATGGGTTCTTAGGCTTCGCAAGTAAGTGTCTTAAGGGCTAAGCCATCTCTCCAATCCTTTTTTTTTTTTTTTTTTCAAGGTAGGGTTTCACTGTAGCCCAGGCTGACCTGGAATTCACTATGTAGTATCAGGGTGGCCTTGAACTCACAGTGATCCTCTTACCTCTGCCTCCTGACTGCTGAGATTAAAGGCATGCACCACCACGCCCAGCTTTCTATATTTTTAATTGTAGGAGAAATTTATAGTCTTTCTTGCAAATTTACATCTTGGGAGAGTAAGATTAACTCAAAGGTAATATGTGCTGATATCTTAAGCATAGTTCATTGCTATTTTAACATTTATTTTATTTTATTTATTTGTTGCAAGGAGAGAGAAATGGGTTACCCAGGGCCTCTAGCCACTGCAAATGAACTCCAAGTGCATGCACCACTTTGTGTATCTGGCTTTATTTGGCTACTGGGCAATTAAACCCCAGTCATTAGGCATTGCAAGCAAGTACCTTAACCACTAAGCAATCTCTCCATTCCACCCTCCACCCCTCACCAATACCTGTTTTTTTGAGGAAGAGTATTGCTCTAGCCCAGGCTGACCTGGAATTCACCCTGCAGTCTCAGGGTAGCCTTGAACTCATGGCAATCCTTCTACCTCTCCCTCCCCTGTGCTGGGATTAAAGGTGTGCACCACCATGCCCAGCTATCTATTTTAACACTTTAATTCAAAATATTTCTATGCAAAAGGATATTGTCTCTATGTAGGCAATCTTCACAGCAAATTTACTAATAGTGTTTGAATTATTTTTAAAAATGTATTTATTAAGCCGGGCATGGTGGTGCACGCCTTTAATCCCAGCACTCAGGAGGGAGAGGGTAGGAGGATTGCTGTGAATTCGAGGCCACCCTGAGACTCCATAGTGAATTTCAGGTCAGCCTGGGCTAGAGTGAGATCCTACCTTGAAAAACAAAAACAAAAACAAAAAAAAATTATTTATTTACAAGGAGAGAGACAGCGAGAAAGAGAATGGACATGCCAGGGCCACAAACTCCAGATACATGTGCTATTTTGTACATCTGGCTTTATGTGGGTACTGGGGAATTAAACCCAGGTTGTTAGGCTTTGGCAGGCAAGTGGCTTAACCACTGAGCCATCTCACCAGATCCTGAATTCTTTTTTTTTTTCTTTTCAAATGTTTTTTTTTTTTTTTATGAACAACTCTGAATTCTTAACTCTCAGAATACAATAGACTTCAACTGAACTCTGAGGTGAGGGGCTCTTCTCTTTTCTTTTCCTATGTCTCCTTAATTTCCCATGTTTTTCTATCCTGCTTTATTGGGCTAAAGGAAATGGATAAGGAAAGTGTAAATAAATCAATATCCCAATATACCTTCTTTTCCTTTATCCATCTCTTGCCAAGGTTCCCATTGGTCAAACATGAGTGGAAGCCAGACAGCAGGTGCATACTTGGTTTATCAGGCCCCCATGGGCTATCAGAAGAAAGAAGGGCAGGAACCCGCATCTAGAGGGACAAACAAAAGATAGGCGGCGCACCACGAAGGTCAAAGAAGGCTGTACTGTTTTAATTTGCTCTTTGGCAGGATAGATAGTTCTTCATGGCAGAAAGTGATAATCAAATGACAACAGTGCTGGTGGCAATTACACACCTTATCAGTCTACATTTGAAATGGTTACACACTCCTTTAGCTGCTGTCTATGTACAAATGTTGACTATTCACTATTTCATTGGAGTCTGTTTGAGCATTTACATGTTGGTATATATTCTTGCTTACATTTGTTTCTACCCTTATATTCGTTGTAACATCTCGTTATATTAATTGTGTTATTATTATTTATTTATTATTATTATTATTGGTTTTTCAAGGTAGAGTCTCACTTAGCCCAGGCTGACCTGGAATTCACTATGTAGTCTCCGGGTGGCCTCGAATGCACTGCAATCCTCCTACCTCTGCCTTCCGAGTGCTGGGATTAAAGGCATGTACTACCACGCCCGGCAATTGTGTTATTTTTATGAAGCTGTGATATAGGTTGGTTATGTTATCTGTGAATGCTAAAGGTAGCAATACAAAATCTTTATTATATATAGGGGCATAAAGTTGCATAAACTTGAGAATTATGGGCATAGATGGCTCATAACCAGTGCTCTAAGTGCTCAGTAAATACTACCTAGTGTTATTAATGCTGTTATCACACTAATAGTAGGCATACTTCGGTTGTGGACCCTGAAGGCCAGCGCATCTGTGCGGCACCCAAGTGGGGGGGTAGAGCCCAGAGCCGCTTCCTCTCAGGGAGGCGGCCCTGAGTGACGTAAGCCTGGTTCCAAAGAAACCTGGGTTGTGGCATTCTCTTGGAGCTGGAAGTCTCCAAGAGGAGGAGCTATATCTCCCTGAGGCCCTGGAAGCCCTAGGTGAGTCTCCTACCAGTTGTATCCACAAGGCTCCTGCCTAGTACCCAGCATCCTGGGCTTTCTCCCCCAAAGTTCTGGTGACCAGCCAGGCTTCAAAGCTACAGACCAGACATGCCCATGCAGAGCAGACATAAGTGGGTTCCACCAGTGGGGGTGGGATGGGGCTGGCACAGAAGTTAGACTAGAAAGATGGCTTAGCAGCTAAGGCACTTGCCTGCAACACCAAGGACCCAAGTTCAATTCCCTAGGGCTCACATAAGCCAGATGCACAAGATGGTGCATGCATCTGAAGTTCATTTGCAGCAACTAGAGGCCCTGGTGCACTCATATTTTTTTTTTTCTCTCTCTCTTTCCCCACCCTCCCTCCTTCTGCCTCTTTCTCTCAAATAAATAAATATGAAAAAAAAATAAAAGCCAGACATAGTGGCACATGCCTTTAATCCCAGCACTTGGGATGCAGAGGTAGGAGGATCACTGTGAGTTCAAGGCCACCCTGAGACTACATAGTGAATTCCAAATCAGCCTGGACTAGAGGGAGATCCTTCCTTGAAAAACACAACAAAAACGCACACACACACATGCTGGGCATGATGGCGCACACCTTTAATCTCAGCATTCAGGAGGCAGAGGTAGGAGGATCGCCATGAGCTCAAGGCCACCCTGCAACTACATAGTGAATTCCAGATTAGCCTGGGCTAGAGCAAGACCCTACCTTGAAAAAAAAAGAAAACGCACAGAAAGAAGCTAGGCTGTTTCACCCATCGAAGGGAGAAGAGGAAGAGGCAGGACACTACTGGGAAGGCGGGTCTGGGCAAGGAAGCCTGGCTCAGAAAAGGCAGAACAGATGTGGAGAGAAGGGGTGAGACGCACGTATCCTCCCTGATTAACACCTCACCTTGAGACCCCTGGCTTCACCTTCATCCCTATTGCATCTCATGCTTTCCTCTGCCATGCTCAACTCTCCCCAAGAACTGCTAAAATACACATCTTTTCAAAGGCCAGGCAAATCTGTGGCTGTGTGTCTCTGGCTATATACTTTTTTCTTTGTATTTCAAGGTAGGTTCTAACTCTAGCCCAGGCGGACCTGGAATTCACTATGTAGTCTCAGGGTGACCTGAAACTCACGGCGATCCTCCTACCTCTGCCTTCCAAGTGCTGGGATTAAAGGCGTGCACCACCACGCCCAGCAGCTATATACTTTTCTGCCTCCATGACTTTTCTATGGTCTATCTAGCTGGAAGCTTCCTGGAAAGATATCACCTTCTCAGTTCATTGATTCAGACAGAATTATGCTTGCCTCTGTTAAAAATCCATAAGTGTCTAAGGCACACTAAAATGACTAGTTATTAATTTACGACAGTGTTCTTGAACTTGAACAGCATCTAAACCACCCAGAAGGCTTGTTAAAACACAGATTGCTGGCACTGATTCTGACTTTCTGTTCTGATTCTGGTCTGAGGTCGGGCCAAGAATTTTCACTTCTAACAAGTTCACAGATGTTATTAATCCTCCTGGTCCAAGGATCACACTTGAGAATCACTAATTTAGTGCAAGAAACTATCAAACTGTCAAACACAGAGCATATTAACTCATGCAGTGCCATGAACCAGGTGTAACATACTGAATAAGGAACAGACTAGGCAGAGAATGTGTCCCCATGGAACTTCCAATCAACTGGAGGAGACATAATAAATGAAGCCAGGCATGGTGGCACCCACCTTTAATTCCAGCAGTAGGGAGGGAGAGGAAGGAGGATCGCTGCAAGTTTGAGTCCACCCTGAGAGTACAGAGTGAATTCCAGGTCAGCCCAGGTTAGTGAGGCTCTACCTCGAAAACTCCTTCCCTCCAAAAAATTGTAGATTTATTTTTTTTATTTTTATCTTTTTAATTAATTAATTTATTCGAGAGTGACAGAGAGAGAAAGAGGCAGAAAGAGAGAGAGAGAAAGAGAATGGGCACACCAGGACCTCTAGCCACTGCAAACGAACTCCAGATGTGTGCTCCCCCTTGTGCATCTGGCTAACGTGAGTCCTGGGGAATGAAGCCTGGAACCAGGGTCCTTAGGCTTCACAGGCAAGCGTTTAACCACTAAGCCATCTCTCCAGCCCTATTTTTATTTTTTATTGCTTGGCATTCCGAGGTAGGGTCTCACTCTAGCTCAGGCTGACCTGGAAATCACTCTGTATTCTCAGGGTGGCCTTGAACTCATGGCAATCCACCTACCTCTGCCTCCTGAGTGCTGGGGTTAAAGGTATGCACCACCATGCCTGACCAAAATTGTACGTTTCATGCTAGAGAATAGGACCTTGATAGATGGTGAAAGAACAGATGGAAAGATGGTGAGATCATGCAAAAAATAAATGGATGAGTGAATGAAATATATTAATTTATGCATGCATGCATTTGTGCATGGGTAAGTGGGTGGATGGATGGATAGATGACTGTCTACAGTATAAACATATGGAACCTAGGTTCCTGGTGGTATCAGTGAGACAGAAGTTGAAACTTAGCTCACTGTGTTAGTATATTTCTAAACCCTGTCCATCATATCAGGTGACTCCCAAAGTCCCCGGATTATCATTGCCAAGTCCCAGTGCACACATGATTGCTGTCACCTCCTATACTTCCACACATACCACAGCACACTTATTTCAATGCACATAACTATCACAAATGCTTTTCACCTACAAAGCAACTACACGCAGGCTACTCAAGGCAAACCAAACTCTGTCAGACAGAGAACATACACCACAGCTCAGCAAGTAATGAGATTCTTGTTATGAGGATTTATCACATGATTTCAAAAAGTGTTTGTTAATATTTTCATTTATTTACTAGAGAGAGCGTATTATGTATGGGTACTCCAGGGCCTCTTGCCACAGCAATATAACTTCAGACTCATTCAGCACTTTGTGCATCTGGCTTTATGTGGGTACTGGAGAATCAAACCTGAGCCAGAAGGTTTTGTAAGCAAGCACCTTTAACTGTTGGGCCATCTTCTCGGCCCCTCAAAAATCATTTTCCAGCCAAGCCAAATGAGCCAACGGGTGCAAAAGTGGCACATCTGTTATGGGAGAAACCAACCACTCTCTGATTTGATTGTAGGCTCGCTCCATGGGAGGGAATACAACCCTGATACTAAAAAACTTACAACAGGGGTAGTCATGAGCCCTAGAGTGTAATGTCGGCTGTTGTCTGGCTAAAAGTATATACTGTGCTCACCAAACTGCCCCGTAAGCACTTCTGTTAATGTTCATACCCATATCTTAATGCTACTCTTACGTTTGGCTAGAGAAGCTTCTCTTTTCAGATGGCAGTGACGTTGGGATGACTCAGGAGGCACTATGGTACTGAGAAGAAGTGACAGAGGAGTGCTCAGCACTGAAATATCTCAGTCACACCTTCCATGGCTCAGGGTCCATTGTGGAAGAGGTGGCAGAAAGAATGTAAGGGCTAAAGGAAGGGTAGGACTCCTTACAATGTGCTCCTCCATACACAAAATGGCCTGGATATCTATGAACTCACAGTGGCTGATACTACCTACACAAGACCATCATAATAGGAAGAAAAGATCATGACATCAAAATAAAAGAACTGATTGAGAGGGGAAGGATGTGATGGAGAGTGGAGTTTCAAAAGGGAAAGTGGGGGGAGGGGGGAATTACCATGGGATATTGTTTCTAATTATGGAAGTTGTCAATAAAAAAATATTTTAAAAAATCATTTTTTGGCCAGGCGTGGTGGCACACACCTTTAATCCCAGCACTCAGGAGGCAGAGGTGGGAGGATCACCACGAGTTCAAGGCTACCCTGAGACTGCATAGTGAATTCCAGGTCAGCCTGGGCTAGAGTGAGATCCCCACCTTGAAAACATACAAACAAATAAACATTTTTTGGAGCCTAGTGCGGTAACACAGAACTTTAATTCCAGCACTCAGGAGGCAGAAGTAGGAGGATCACCATGAGTTCAAGGTCACCTTGAAACTACATAGTGAATTCCAGGTCAGCCTGGGCTACAGCAAGACCCTACATTGAAAAATCAAAAAAAAAAAAAAAAAAAAAAGGAAAAAGAATAGTATTCAGAGACTATCTCTTCCCTCAAAGGAATCTCAGCCGGAGAATACAAGCTCACCTGTTTTTCTTTGTGACAGCATGTGGCATAGTATGGACCATCTTTTCTTCAGATTGGTATTGGAACTCCTTTTGTTCAAATAAAGTCATGTTACTGACGGACGTGTACCTTTAATCCCAGCACTTTGGAGGCAGAGGTAGGAGGATTGCCGAGAGTTCGAAGCCACCTTGAGACTACAGAGTGAATTCCAGGTCAGCCTGGGCTAGAGCGAGACCCTACCTCAAAAAAAAAAAAAAAATCATGTTACTCTCTTGACCTTTAGATATGATGGGAAAGAAATTGATATCCTAATGTATGGGGGCTGGATGGCATAGCAGTCAAGGCACTGTTTTCTCCCTGGGTGGAGGGGGAAATAT
Source organism: Jaculus jaculus (assembly GCF_020740685.1). NCBI lineage: Eukaryota > Metazoa > Chordata > Mammalia > Rodentia > Dipodidae > Jaculus > Jaculus jaculus. The sequence goes on from NC_059102.1 coordinate 102,227,999, forward strand.
ATATATATTTGGTTTTTTTCAAGGTAGGGTCTCACTCTTGCTCAGGCTGACCTGGAATTCACTATGTGGTCTCAGGGTGGCCTTGAACTCACAGTGATCCTCCTACCTCGGCCTCCCAAGTGTTGGGATTAAGGGTGTGTGCCACCCCGCCCAATTTAGAAAAATAATTTTCAATATTTTATTTATTTATTTATTTATTTATTTATTTATTTATTTATTTGATAGAGAAAGAGGGGGAGAGAGTAAGAGAGAGAGTGGGCATGCCAGGGCCTCCAGTCACTGCAAACGAACTCCAGATGCATGCACCCCCTTGAGCATCTGGCTAACGTGGGTCCTGGGGAATTGAACCACGGTCCTTTGGCTTTGCAGGGAAGTGCCTTAACCACTAAGCCATCCCTCCAGCCCAGAAAAAAAAATTTTTCTAATATATTATTTATTTGAGAGAAAAAGGTGCTAGAGAGATGGCACAGTGGTTGAGGTGCTTCCCTGCAAAGCTTAACAACCCAAGTCCAGTTCCCCAGTGCCCATGTAAGCCAAAGGCATGCCCATACGCTCTCTCTCTCTTTATTTCTATGCTTTTAAACAAATTAATTAATTAATTAATATTTTAAATTAATTAGAGAGATGTCACAGTGGTTGAGGTGCTTCCCTGCAAAGCCTAACAACCCAAGTTCAATCCCCCAGTGCCCATGTAAGCCAAAGGCATGCCCATACTCTCTCTCTTTATTTCTCTGCTTGTAAATTAGAGAGAGAGAAACAGGCAGATAGAGAGAGCAAGAGAATGGGCATGCTAAGGCCTCCAGCCACTGCAAACAACTCTAGATGCATATGCTGCCTTGTGCATCTGGCTTATGTAGGTTCTAGGCAATTGAACTTGGGTCCTTAGCCTTCACAGGCAAGCACCTTAAATGCTAAGCCATCTTTTCTGCCCTAGAAAAATATTAAATGTATTATGACATTGCTTTGCTAAAAAGCTCTATAGAAAGGAAGGGGGGGAAAGGCTCACCTGGCTGAGTGCACTGGGGACTCCTGTGCACTTACTTACAGTCTCATTCAAGCCACTAGCCACTCGAATGTGGTTTTCCTGTGTCAAGAAACACAAATTCAATATGGGATTTCTAAAGGATTTGGAGGTTGGAGCCAAAAGAGGCAGAGAAAAGAATCTAGGACATGCAATTCCCTAGAGATTGAAATAAACACTTCTTTTTTTTTTTAATTTTTATTAACATTTTCCATGATTATAAAATATATCCCATGGTAATTCCCTCCCTCCCCACCCCCACACTTTCCCGTTTGAAATTCCATTCTCCATCCTATTACCTCCCCATTACAATCATTGTAATTACATATATACAATATCAACCTATTAAGTATCCTCCTCCCTTCCTTTCTCCACCCTTTATGTCTCCTTTTCAACTTACTGGCCTCTGCTACTAAGTATTTTCATTCTCACGCAGAAGCCCAGTCATCTGTAGCTAGGATCCACATATGAGAGAGAACATGTGGGGTTTGGCTTTCTGGGCCTGGGTTACCTGACTTAGTATAATACTTTCCAGGTCCATCCATTTTTCTGCAAATTTCATAACTTCATTTTTCTTTACCGCTGAGTAGAACTCCATTGTATAAATGTACCACATCTTCATTATCCACTCATCTGTTGAGGGACATCTAGGCTGGTTCCATTTCCCAGCTATTATAAATTGAGCAGCAATAAACATGGTTGAGCATGTACTTCTAAGGAAATGAGATGAGTCCTTTGGATATATGCCTAGGAGCGCTATAGCTGGGTCATATGGTAGATCAATCTCTAGCTGCTTTAGGAACCTCCACACTGGAAATAAACACTTCTTAACTGTGAAGAACTTCAAGAGACAGTTCTCAAGAGAGGGCAAGAAATTAACAAATGTGGGCATGAATATCTAATCCTAATAGTAGCTAAAAACTAACACAAACCAGGCGTGGTGGTGCACACCTTTAATCCCAGCACTTGGGAGGCAGAGGTAGAAGTATGACCATGAGTTCAAGGCCAGCCTGAGACTACATAGGGAATTCCAGGTCAGCCTGGGCTACAGTGAGACCCTACCTTAAAAAAAGAGGGGGGGGGGCTGGAAGGATGGCTTACTGTTTTAAGGCATTTGCTTGTAAGGCCAAAGAACTTAGGTTCAATTCCCCAGGACCTACATTAGCCAGATGCACAAGGGGGCGCATGCATCAGGAGTTCATTTACAGTAGCTGGAGGCCCTGGTGTGCCCATTCTCTCACTCTCTCTCTCCCGCTTTCTCTGTCAAATAAATAAAATAAAATAAAGTAAAATAGGATGAGTCTTATAATCTCAGCACTAGAGCAGGCCATGAAAGCGAAATTTAGAGCTGGGACCAGTAGTTTAATAATTAGCAGAATCCCAAAGCCATATGGCCAGTGAAGGGACAATGGCCAGCTTAGTTGCTGACATCCCTGTATTACTCAGTCACTGTGTTAAAAATTAAACTGGAGGGGCTAGAGAGATGGCTTAGTGGTTAAGGCGCTTGCCTGTGAAGCCAAAGGACCATGGTTGGATTCCCTAGGACCCACGTAAGCCACATGTGGGAAGAAGGAATATCCCTTTTCCTTCCTTCCTTCTTTCCTTGTCTCTTCCTCTTCTTCCTTCTTCCTTCTCTCCTTCCTTCCTACCTTCTTCTGGTATGACCCACTCTGCAGACTCTTAGAGTTTACAGCTGTCTCCTACAGCATGGAGAACTTCTCTCACATCCAGCTCTTGCAGAGCAAGCAGCCTTGTCACCAGCATGTTATCCAACATCTGCTCCCTCGAGCACATTGTGGCCAATGTCATTCAAAGGCCAATAACTTCCCCACATACTCTCCCTGGTTTTGTAGAAGAGTTAGTCTGGTAGACCCTCCCAAGTGCCTAGAAGGTGGATTTCCAGCAAGGTCAACCATAGTACACAGTGGTTTCTCTACCATCCAGTGGAGCACCACCACACTCTCTCCAGCAAGGTCTGACTCTCAGCCATGGGAACAGGGGTAGGATTCTACTCTGGATTCTCTACCTCCGCCCCAGGAATAGTAGCTACTCCTTACGGCTGCTCCTCATCTTCACTGGTCAACTCTTCTTCTCTCTAATCCTTGACATAGTGAATACTTCTTTATGTTCAACCTTCCTTATCAAATTACAGTATGGTTTCTCTCCTGATTGCATCCTCACTAACAGAAGAACCAAGATGTAAGATTTACTCTTTCTCCATGAAGGGACTACATGTTATAGTGGAAGTATCAGGTGGCCACCTCTTCCGCTGTGTGGTCTGAAAACTGTGGACACTGAGCTATAGAGGAAAGGAGAAGAAAATAGGAGCAGAAACTCCCTGGCATCTTAATAATCCTAATCATAGTATGTTTCCCTCCACCCTCTGCTGCCAGTTTAAGCTAGCTCTAGTGTGTTTCTATAATTTTTGTTGTTGTTTGTTTGTTTTGTTTTGGTTTGTTTTAGAGGTAGGGTTTCCCTCTAGTCCAGGCTGACTTGGCATTCACTATGTACTCTCAGGGTGGCCTCAAACTCATGGCGATCCTCCTACCTCTACCTCCCGAGTGCTGGGATTAAAGGTATGCGCCACCACACCCGGCTGGTTTCTGATGTTTTTAATATATTATTTATTTACTTGATAGAGAGAGAGATTTATGTATAACCTCTTAGATTTTGATTAGCCCTCCCTCCACCTTTCTTTTACTCAAATTCTTCCCCTGACCTCAGTTAGGTTACCCCATTAATCTCCTCTTCTATTTACATATATACAATGCCATCCTATTAAGTTCCCCTCCCTTTTCTATTCCCTTTATACCTCCTTTCTAGCTTACTGGCCTCTGCTACTGAGTTTTCTTCCTACTCACACAGAAGTCCAGTCATTTGTAGCTAGGGTCCACATATGAGAGAGAACATGGGGCACTTGGCTTTCTGGGCCTGGGTTACCTCACTTAGTATAATCCTTTCCAGATCCATCCATTTTCCTGCAAATTTCATAACTTCATTTTTCTTTACCACTGAGTAGAACTCCATTGTGTAAATGTGCCACATCTTCATTATCCACTCATCAGTTGAGGGACATCTAGGCTGGTTCCATTTCCTAGCTATTGTGAATAGAGTGGCAATAAACATGGTTGAGCAAGTATCTCTAAGGTAGTGAGATGAGTCCTTAGAATATATGCCTAGAAGTGCTATAACTGGGTCATATGGTAGACCTACTTTTAGCTGTCTCAGGAACCTCCACACTGATTTCCACAATGGCTGGACCAGATTTCAGTCCTACCAACAAGGTGAAAGAGTTCCTCTTTTTCTGCATCCTCGCCAGCATTTATGGTCATTTGTTTTCATAATGGTAGCCAATCTGACAGGAGTGAGATGGAATCTCAACTTTAAGGTGAAGCATTAAGTTGTTTACTTGTGTCCTCTCTAATTTCTTTTATAAAATATTTTATTTGTTTGTTTGAGGAGGGGGAAGAGAGAGAGAGAGAATGAGAGAGAGAGAGAGAGAGAGAGAGAGAGAGAGAGAGAGCCAGGGCCTCCAGTCACTGCAAAGGAACTCTGGATTCATGTGCCCACTTGTGCATCTGGCATATGTGGGTTCTGGAGAATCAAACTGGGATCCTTTGGCTTTGCAAGCAAATGCCTTAACTGCTAAGCCATCTCTCCAACCTTTTTTTTTTTTTTTTTTTTGAGGTAGGATATTACTCTAGTCCAAGCTGACCTGGAATTCACTACGTTGTCTCAGAGTAGCCTCAAACTCACGGTGATCCTCCTACCTCTGCCACCCAAGTGCTGAGATTAAAGGCATGTGCCACCATGCCTGGCTCTAATTTCTTAACATAAGCACTTAAAGCTATAAATTTCCCCCTTAGGACTGTCTTCATTGTGTCCCAAAGGTTTTAATATGTTGTGTTCTCATTATCATTTGACTCTATGAATTTTTTGACTTCCTTCTTGATTTTTTCACTTGACCCATTCATTATTTAGTAGTGTATTGTTTAGTTTCCATGATTTTGTATATGCTCTATAGCTTTTCTTGCTATTGATTTGTAGTTTTATCCCATTGTGATCAGATAGAATGCAAGGAATTATTTCAGTTTTCCTGTATTTGTTAAGATTTATTTTGTGTCCTAATATATGGTCTATTTTAGAGAATGTTCCATGTGCTGCTGAAAAGAATGTGTATTCTGCAGCATTTGGATGAAATGTCCTGTAGATATCTGTTAGGTCCATTTGTTCTATGACCTCATTTAATCCAGATGCGTCTCTTTTTGCTGGGATGACCTGTCAATTGATGAGAGTGGGGTGTTAAAGTCACCCACCACCACTGTGTTTGGTGTTATCTGTGACTTTAGTTCTAATGGTGTTTGTTTGATGAATTTGGGAGGCCCCATGTTAGGTGCATATATGTTTAGGATTGTAATGTCCTCCTGTTGAAGTGTGCCCTTAATCAATATAAAGTGACCTTCCTTATCTTTCTTGACCAACGTTGGACTGAAGTCTACCTTGTCAGATATTAGGATAGCAACCCTTGATTGTTTTCTAGGCCCATTTGCTCGAAACACTGTCTTCCAACCTTTCACCCTAAGATAATGTCTATCCTTTGTAGAAAGGTGAGTTTCTTGGAGACAACAAATTGTAGGATCCTACTTTTTAACCCAGTCTGCAAACCTATATCTTTTGGTTGGGACATTGAAGCCATTGATATTAAGAGTCATTATTGAAAAGTGTGCATTTATTTTTGCCATTTTTCTTGTTTTGTTGTTTTTCTGGTTTTACATTTGTTCTCTTATCTTAACTAGTACTTTGGTATGGTTTGTTTTTTTTCTAGGTTCCTTATATATGTGCTTTTCTTTCTCTTCAGCAGAAAGGATCCTTTCAAGTATTTTCTATAGAGCTGGTTTTGTCTTCCTTTAGCCTGCTTTTGTTGCGGAATGTCCTTATTTCTCCATCTATTTGAATGGATAGCTTTGCAGGATAAAGTAACCTTGGTTGACAATTGTTATCTTTCAGAACTTGGAATACATCACTCCAAGCCCTTCTGGTTTAAAGTTTGTGTTGAGCAACCTGCTGTGATCCTGATGGGCTTGCCTTTATATGTGACTTGAGTTTTCTCTTTAACTGCTTTCAATATCTTTTCCTTGGTTTGTATGTCTGGTAGTTTAATTATTATATGGCGAGGAGAGTTTCTTTCCAGGTTTTGTCTGTTTGTTGTTCTAAAGGATTACTGTATCTGCATTGGTATCTCTTTCACAATTTGGCAGAAGTTTTCTTCTATGATTTTGTTAAAAATGCCTCCTATGCTTTTGGAGCAAAATCCTTCTCCTTCTACTATACCCTGAATTCTTTTTTGTTGTTGTTGTTTTTTGTTTGTTTTGTTTTTGTTTTGTTTTTTTGAGGTAGCATCTCACTGTAGACCAGGATGACCTGGAATTCACTATACAGTCTCAGGGTGGCCTTGAACTCACAGCAATCCTCCTGTTTCTGCTTCCTGAGTGCTGGGATTAAAGGTGTGCACCACACCTGACTTTATTTATTTATTTATTTTTTGGTTTTTCAAGCTAGGGTCTCACTCTTCTAGCCCAAGCTGACCTGGAACTCACTATGGAGTCTCAGGGTAGCCTCAAACTGATGGCGATCCTCCTACCTCTGCCTCCCAAGTGCTGGGATTAAATGCGTGTGCCACCATGCCCAGCTCTATACCCTGAATTCTTATGTTTGATCTTTTCATAGTGTCCCAAATATCTTGAAATTCCCATTCATACTTGCCTATTAGTTTGCCTTTCCCTTTGTTGGACTGTATTAGGTCTGCCACCTGGTCTTCTAGTTTAGATATTCTGTCCTCTTCTTCATCCATTCTACTGGTGAGATTTTTTACAAGAGTTTTTTATTTCATTGACTGTGTTCTTCATTGCTAAAAATTCTGACTGGGTTTTCTTTCTTATTTCTATCTCCTTATTTATGTCTTGCATTGACCTCCTTATTTCATCAAATTGGCTTCCTGGGTCTTCTTTGATTCCTTTGATTTCCTCTTTGATTCCTTTGATTTCATCTTTGATTTCTTTGAACATATTTATAATTATTCTTTTGAAATCTTTCTCAGGCATTTCCTCTAAATCAGTCTCACTGGAAGTCATTTCTGATGCATTAATACTTTTTGGTGGATTTATATTGTCTTGATTTTTGGTGTTTCTTGTTTTATAATGTACATATTTTTGCATCTTGGATTAATTTAATACTTGGATTTTCTCATTATCTGCAGTATTATTAGATGTACCAGTCAATCTGATGTTATATTATCTTCAGGGTAGGAGCTTAAGGTGATAGGTGTGTCCAGCCCTGATTTTCAATCTTTTTAATTTTAATTTAATTTTATTTGTTTGGAAGAGAGATAGAAAGACAGAGGGAGGTGGGGAGAGAGGGAGAGAATGGGCATGCCAGGACCTTCAGCCACCTTAGACAAACTCCAGACGCATGCACCATCTTGTGCATCTGGCTTATGTGGATCCTGGGGAATTGAACCTGGGTCCTTTGGTTTCACAGACAAATGTCTTAACTGCTAAGCCATCTCTCCAGCCCAAAACATTTAAAATTTGAGAGATGGCCCTCTTGAGATGGTATAATTTATAGAAATGAAATGAGAGGGCTGAAGAAATGATTCAGTGGTTAAAGGCATTTGCTTGCAAACCTGATGGCCTGGGTTCACTTCCCTAGCACCCACCTAAAGACACATGCACAGAGTGGCACATGTGTCTGGAATTTGTTTGTAGTGGCAACAGATGTAGGTGTGCTCATTGTCTCTCCTTGTCTTCCCCCCACCCCCGCCCTCCGCCCCTGCTGATCTCACTTTAGCTCAGGCTGACCTATATATAATTCACTATGTAGTCTCAGGTTGACCTTGAACTCATGGTGATTTTCCTACCTTTGCCTCCGAAGTGATGGGATTACAGATGTGAGCAACTGTTACAGTCAGCTCCTGGTTGCTGGGACAAACACCTGACCAGAAACAGCTTATGGAAGGAAGGGGTTTATTTTAGGCTTTATTTCAGGTTTACAAATTCCACCAATGGTTTCCATAGATCTAAGCAGAGAGACACCATCAAAAAGCCAGCAAAGGGCTGGAGGATGGCTTAGCAGTTAAGGCA